>NC_068927.1:21956590-22258863 GCF_023091745.1 Budorcas taxicolor | reverse complement strand
CTTGTCATACCTGCCACCCAATGGTGTCTTTATTGGATTGCTTATGAAACACCACTGCTCCAGGAACTCTCACTTCTGTGGGCTCCATGTAGGGTCTGCACCTAATTTTGAATTCATAGGAACTTTTTTTCAAAAATTTATTATTTTTCTTCAATTTTATTGAGATGTAATTGACATACAGAACTGTATAAGGTATATAGCATAGTAATTTGACTTAAATACATCATGAAATGATTATCACAATAATTTAGTAGTAGCAGCATCTATATATCTCAGATAACTACAAAATTAAAGAACCAGAAAAAATTTTCCTTGTTATGAGAACCCTTAGGATTAATTCTTTCAACAACTTTCATATTAAACATACCCAGCAGTGTTAATTATATTTATCATGTTGTACATTACATCCCCAGTGATTATCTTATAACTGGAAGTTTGTACGTTTTGACTGCTTTCATCCAAATTTCCCTCCCTCCATGCCCCTACCACTGGTAACCACAAAGCTCATCTGTTTTTTCCATGAGTTTCATCTGAAGTATAACTGACCTATAACATTATTACTTCCCATTTTATACAACATAGTAATTTGAAGTTTCTATACATTTCAAAATGATCACAACAATACCAGGCTCCTCTGTCCATGGGATTCTCCAGGCAAAAATACTGGAGTGGGTTGCCATTTCCTTCTCCAGGGCAACTTCCCAACCTAGGAATGAACCCAGGTCTCCTGCATTGCAGGCAGATGCTTTACGGACTGAACTACATGGGAAGCATAGTTATAATAAGTCTCACCATACATATTACATAGTTATTGACTGTATTCCCTACATTGTACATTTCTTGTCTATGAATAATTTATTTTGTAACTGAAAGTTTGTACCCCTTAATCTTCAGTTCAGTTCAGTTCAGTTCAGTCGCTCAGTCGTGTCTGACTCTTTGCGACCACATGACCCCTTAATCTTCCTCACCTATTTATTTTCTCCCTCCAACCTGCTTTCCCTCTAGCAACTACCTGTTTGTTCTCTGATTTGTAACTCTGCTTAGGTTTATTATATTTGTTTGTTTTGCTTTTTAGAGTCTACATATAAGTGAAATCATTCACATACAGTATTTATCTTTCTCTCTCTGACAGTTTAATACCATCTGGGTCCATCCACACTATCACAAATTGCAAGATTTCACTTGCCTTTTTATGGCAGAGTAATACCCCATTTTATTTCTATGTATATACATATATACATAAATATGTCACGTCTTCCTTATCCGTTCATCCATTGATGAATGGATTGAGCTGCTTCTATATTTTGGCTAGCATGAATAATGCTGCTGTGAACACAGGGGTGCATATGTCTTTTCTAGTTAGCGTTTTCATTTGTTTTAGATAAATACCCAGGGGTGGAATTAATGGATCATATGGGAGTTCTATTTTTAATATTTTGAGGACTCTGCATACCGTTTTCCATATTGGCCGTACATATTTACATTCTCACCAACGGTGCACTGGTGTTCCACTTTCTCCACAACCTCACCAGGACTTGTTATCTTTTTCATTATAGCAGTTCTGACAATGGGCTTCCCCAGTGGCTCCGTGGTAAAGAATCCACCTGCAGGGCAGGTCTAGCTGCACCACAGCCCTCACTTTCGTCTTCTGCATTACTGGCAGATTCTTTACCGTCTGAGCTACTTGGGAAGCCCAGGTAACCTTTCACGGATTCTTAAATGATTTCTGTAGTATCCTTGACAAGTAAGGCCATTTGCTACTTGGACACACTCAATAATAGAAGATCTACTATCTTCACCCATTTAACTTCGTCCTGATTGTAGGAATTGTATTTCTAACCATTTGGCTTAAATCATTTCCTCTTACTGTGCATTCCAGACATCCTACCTCTCTGTTCATCGGCCTTATGACAATTCATTCCTTATTTTGCTAGCATTGCTACCAAAGTGCTATCTGATGATTTAAGATTTTCTTCTATAAAGACTATCTATCAACAGGAAATTTTAGAAAGCATAGTATATAAAACCTCTTAAGATTTACAAAGGATAATTAAAGATGGTGAAATTCCAAGCTGTGGCTTGTAGAGAGGATGCTGTTCCTTAACCATCAATCACATCGGGGAGGATGCCACCTCACCCCTTTTTTGGTGTCACAGTAGCACAATATGAAGCCTTAGAGGGACACCTGGAGTGTTCATGAGGCCTGGAGGATCCAACACTGTTCTAGAGTTGGCAGGCTTTCCTATGAGTGGGGCCTGGATAAGACAAAACCGCTATGATAGTTCCATGTATTCTCATCTGTAGAATGAAGACACGTGTTTCAATCTCAGAGGTTTGTTTCAGTCTCCAGCAGCAAGGTAGATTTGGGATGCCATATTATCTAACAGTGCCCTAATTTAAATTTATGATTACAGAATTCAATTCATACAAACAGAACACCGACTTTGTAATTTGGATTAATTTAACCTTTGAAAACCATGTGCTGTCGTACAGTGACTTGGAAAGTTGTGTTTCTTTAAAATCATGTCATCTCTCAGCAGATACTAATTTTCATTTCTGATAAGTTCTGGCCAAATTATTTCCATCCATGTTGGCACTGGATTATTATGTATCAGAAGAGATCTGTCAGAGAGTTATATGTGAATAGAATGCATATGAATTACAATAGTTTACTTCTAAGCAGTCTATAATATGCTCAGATAGCACTTAAGAAGCCTTTTTTGAAACTTAATTGTGTTAAAGTGGTAAAGATTAGAAACTAATTATGCATACATAGTAATACCAATATTTGTAATTAATTTGATTTACAGTACACTGAATAATAAACTGGGTTAAATTTTTAATAAGTTATGTGAAGAGTCATTAATGTGTTCCTTTTCTGTTGCCCTATTCATTTTTAGAAGTACATTAAACGAGTTTTGATGTTTTTAAAAGATCAAAGGCATGTGCAGCCCAGATAAAGCCCAGAGAATGTGATCATTTAGCAGCAATGCAGATTGTTCTTATAGCTTTCCCTCAGGCCACTGTGATACTGTGTATTTCAAGAGATGAAAAGAACTCTGAAAAACAATTAATTTCTGTGAATTGGGCTCATCCATTAGGACAGAGGCAGTCTTTGGAAACCATGAATTATGATGGAAAAGGAGGTTGGTGAAGGTACATCTTGGGTCATGTTCTGTCTAGGAAGTTACAAAAAGGTGATGATATATAAATTCATATGTTAGCAAACAGAGCCAAATTGAGATGACATATTTGAGTCTTGATTCCCTGGTGGCTCAGACAGTAAAGCGTCTGTCCACAATGTGGGAGACCTGGGTTTGATCCCTCGGTTGAGGAGATCCCCTGGAGAAGGAAATGGCAACCCACTCCAGTACTCTTGCCTAGAAAATTCCATGGGTGGAGGAGCCTGATGGGCTACAGTCCATGGGGTCGCAAAGAGTCGGACACGACTGAGCTACTTCACTTCACTTTGTGACACTATTTGGCACTAGAGTAATACAAAGTGCACTCTGGAGTCCTTACTCCCTTTCTAGAATATACACATTTCTGTCCTCCTTCCACCAACTGATCCTGACAACTCCATAATTATTCGTTTCTTCCCTGGTGTGATAGAAAGATCCCGGGTACATATATATCATAGTACCTAGCAAGCCTGGTGTGATAGAGAGATCCCGGGTACATATGTATCACAGTATCTAGCAAGCCCTGCTGGGATAGACAGATCCCGGGTACGTATGTATCACAGCACCTAGCAAGCCTGGTGTGATAGACAGATCCCGGGTACGTATGTATCACAGCACCTAGCAAGCCTGCTGGGATAGACAGATCCCGGGTACGTATGTATCACAGCACCTAGCAAGCCTGGTGTGATAGACAGATCCCGGGTACGTATGTATCACAGCACCTAGCAAGCCTGGTGTGATAGAAAGATCCCGGGTACATATGTGTCACAGTACCTAGCAAGCCTGGTGTGATAGAAAGATCCCGGTACATGTATATCACAGTACCTAGCAAGCCTGGTGTGATAGAAAGATCCCGGGTACATATATGTCACAGTACCTAGCAAGGTGCTAGATTCGTTTTAGGTGCTGCACAATTAATTGCTGAATGAATCGTTAATTAAGTAGTTATGATGTTCTAGATTAAACCAGACTCATAGTTCTCCTCTTAGGACTCTCCTCCTCAGTAGAACTTATTTTCTATTGCTTTGCCTTGATGCATGTTTGTTCTTGTACAAACATGGGCTGCCTGTCTTGTAGTCCTGCTTAACCTAATCACAAACATTCTCTGTGGTTCCTCAGAGGCTTCCTTTCTAATCTAGACTTTTTGGTTGCTCTAGGGGAAAGGTCCCCAACTTCTGGGGTCTAACGCCTGAGGAGCTGGTGTAATGATGATAGAAATGAAGTATACAATAAATGGAATGCACTTGAATCATCCTGAAACCAATCACCACCCCCCCCACCCCCCAACCTCCACCAAACTGGTCCCTGGTTAGAGGCTACTCTGCTCTAGAGAGAAGAATTCTCTCATTTCTTGGAGCAACTCTGTAGCTATTTGTCATATGTAATGATGTGGCATATAGCTGACTGTAATATATGTCAATATTGCATCACTGAATTGAACAATGGCTTGTGAAGAATAATTAAATGAGATATAATGGAAACTAAATTTCTGGTTTTTGCAAATGTTTTATTACAAAATATAATATATGTAGCACATATTTGGGAGAAAATCACTAGTATTAGCACTATTACCAAGGAATGCTGCTCAGGTATGAGACAAGTTTTCCCAAGGCTCTAGAACATTTCCCACAACATAAGAATATGTTGTTTTTTATTTGAGTGTGCAATTAGGCAGCACTTAGGGGCGGTGTGGTCAGATATTGCCCTGTGTAGGGCCTACAAATGAGTTGAAGGAAATCTAAGTAGTATTAAGAGAGAGAAAATACAAGGAGGGGCTTAGATTTTATAAAGAGCATGAAAACACAAGTGAGTATATAAGAACTTCTTGAGTACCTACTTCTGGGTCATGAGTCATGCGAGCTTTTTCATGTTGCTTGGCCCATGCCCTCTCTCCCCCTTTGCTTGACCGTAATGCTTACGTGACTGCAAAATGGTGGTGTTTGTGAGCTGGCTGAGACTGTGTGATCTGACAGGCAGTCACTCTGAGCAAGCTGCTCTCCTGTTCCTTGTGATACCAACAAGGCAAATGTGCTGAGGGGGAGGTAGACACTGACTCACATGATTCATATGTGCATATGAATAATAAGGAAAACAAAGAGCAACATAAGTATGACTTTTTCCTGCATGCTTGCTATGTTTCAGAGTTCTAGGAGATAAAACCTCACTTTAAGAAAAATATTTACTTTAGACTGGAGGAAGCTGAGCTGCTTCTAGCGAATTTGTGGCAGAGTCAGTGGCAGAGTCCTTAGTTCTGTCCTGGATCCATCCTCAGATCCCTGTCTTTCCTGCTCCAAGGCCTCTTTGCCTCTATACTGCCTTATCTGTCTAGATGAAGAATTCCCATGGGGATAGGGTTCTTTTTTATGTATCTTGGTAGCTAAACACCAACACATGCTATACTTGACTAAAATAATAGCTAAAGGAGTGCGACTCTTCCCCCCACCCCTCTTATTCTAAAATATATTAAAAAAAACTGTATGTTAACACATATATATGGAATTTAGAAAGATGGTAATGACAACCCTATACGTGAGACAACAAAAGAGACACAGATATAAAGAACAGACTTTTGGACTCTGTGGGAGAAGGTGAGGGTGGAATGATTTGAGAGAATTTGAAAGAACCTGCATATTACCTTATGTGAAATAGATGACTAGTCCAAGTTTGATGCATGAAACAGAGCACTCAAAGCCGGTTCTCTGGGACAACCCAGAGGGATGGGATAGGAGGGAGGTGGGAGGGGGTTTCGGGATGGGGGACACATGTACACCCATGGCTGATTCATGTTAATATATGGCAAAAGCCACCACAATGTTGTAAAGTAATTACTCTCCAATTAAAATAAATTAATTAATTTAAAAAGAAAACTGCAAGGAATATCAATCTAATAAAGTAGTAGTTTGTAAACAAGGGTGTTTTTGCCCGAAGGGACCAATTTGACAGTGTCTAGAGATGTTTTTAATGGTTGATGAGGGGCAGTGGTACTGGTTTCTAGTATGTAGAGGCCAGAGATGCTGGTAAACACCTTGCCATGCACAGGAAAATCCTCCACAACAAAGAATTATCTGTTCCAAAATGTCAGTGGTGCAATGCTTGAAAAAATAAATAAATGGTTTAATAAACCAGACATTTTGGAAACCTTTCACTATCCATCCTCGATTTCTCCTTTTTCCCTGAGTTAGGTGTCCCTAGGCATTCTTTTATATATTCTCTTATATCTACTGTAATATATTTACTACTAACATAAGTATCCATAGGTAATACAATGTATTTCTTTAATATCATTCAGCGATTTGATTTTTTTCACTTAAAATGACCTTTTTGGTATTTATCCACTTCTATTATATGAATATACCACCATTTTTATCCATTCACTTTTGAATATTTTTTTATATACAGCGACTCAATTAATATCCTTGTACATGTGCCTGTATACCAGAGTTCTTCTAAGGTTTATACAAAAAAGTCAGATTTTTCTGGATTGTATCAATATGCATTGCCAGCAAAAGTGAGTCTAAGTTACCATTTCCTAACATCCTGTCCAGAGTGTGATATTGTCAACTTTAATTTTTGTGAGAAATTCCTTTGCTTGCATTTCAAAGTCTGCTGGGATTCCTTAATACTTAATCTTAAAGGATTATTTTATTCCTTTAACAGTTTATGTGAACAGTCATTAATATGCCCCATTTCTATTGGCTTCTATTTTTGTTTAGAAGAAAATTAAATTAGTGTGAGTGTCTTTTGTCAATAGGTTATATTGCCTCTTATCCAGTTGCGGACTAAACATCCATTCCTGAGGTTGAATGTCCAAGCTGAAGTATTACATCCAGGGGTTACCACGGACTCTTCCTTTACTCTGACCATACCTAGGCATCCCAGCCTCGCCCATTTGAATTCATTCCCTTCTCTCTGTCCTTGCCACTGGTCCCTTTATCTGTCTTCATAATCACTGATGGAATTTCAGCAACAAGTCTTAATTGACCTTCTTGTCCTCAGTACTATTCTTCTCTAATCTGTTTTCCATACATAGTACAGAATATCTTTCTAAAACTCAGAACTCTTCCCCTTCAAACCTTTTATTGGCTCTTCCCAGTAAAGTTCACCTTAGCATGGCCTGACACCTGTTTGCTTCTCTAGCCTTCTTGCTAACTGGTCCCTCCACAATCTAGTCTACATTTTGCTCAAATGGAAGTACCAGCATCCATCGTAAAGCCAGGCCTCCCACGCCTCTCCCCTTAGACACGCTCCTGTCAGTGCTGTGATGGCATCAGTAAACTCTTGGCCCAGCTACTCCTGTCCATCCTGCTCGTCTCTGAGGAGATGTCATTAGGATGACATTGGAAGACATTAGGATGTCTTCCCTCACCCTTCGTTCACCCCAGGGAGAGTGAACATTGCTCTCTGTAGTGTCCTGTTCTATTCTACCTATCGCATTCCATTTTTGTTCTCTCTCTCCTTCTCTAGTTTCTTACTAGGACTTCAGCTCCTTGAAGACAAGGCTGTCTCTGTCTTCATTTCTCTGATTCCCAGAACAGAAGAAGTGTTCATGAAATGGATAGGGAGAAACGGTAATGGCCTTCTTAATTTTGAAGTATCTCATGTCTCTCTAAGTCATGAACCCAAACAGAGGTGAGCCCTGAGTTTAGAGAACTGACTCCCGCTTTGGACTCTCATGTGAGCTGTCAGAATATCCCCTCTACCAGAACCAACCTGCTCCAAATGTTCTGTATATTTTAGATTCTCCATATGTGGAGTGTGTTTCTCCTAAGGTATTTCCATTAGTTATTAAAGCCCACATGCGTCTTAAAGGAAATATAAACCACATGTTTGACATTCATTTACACTTAACTATGTTATTTTTTCTATAAAAAAGAAAAATGTAAATTGATGTTCACATGCCTTTGGGGCTTTTTAATAAATACAACTTTCAAGTCCTTTTTCTTTCCATGGAAGTATTACAAAGGAAAATGCCTTTGAACAATAGAAGGTTATGGCTCAACCCCAAACTCTAAGTAAATGGTGTTTTAGTAGCCTCCAAACTTGGTGAAAGCCCTTATCCAAGAGCTCTGAACCACAGATTCCCCATTGTATTTGCTCTCTTCAACTGTCAGAGGTAGAAAGAGAGGGTACCAACCTTCAATTTATCTTTGCATCTTTAAAGTTAATTTGTCCGAGAAAATGTTCTGTACTTAGAACATATGGGTTATAGCCTTGACTCATGCTAGAAACAAGGGTGACACCCATATTCTACTTGCTTCATAACATTGGTTGGATCACTGGGTGACATGAATATGAAAGTTAGCAGACACAGTAAAAAGCAGTGGTCATAGTCTGATGGCGAGAGGGTGAATTGATGCAAGCTCTTTAGAAGGACATTTGGCAATACCTGCAGGAATTTCAAACAATGCATAGGATTCTTGACTAAAAATATCTGACTGCTATATAATCACAGAACTATGGATATATACTCACAGAACGATGTCAGAAGAATGCTTAAGAATATTCATTGTACTGAATTTTTTCATTAGAAAAAAATTATATAATCTAAATTAGCTTATTGGGAGCTAGTTAAAGAAGTTAATGGAATACTAAATGATTGTTTAAAAATATATATTTATATACATAAACATATATATAGGAAAATAGCACCAGGATATGATATGTGAGAATAAAAGCTAAGGTACAATTGCATATATTGGATTGTCTCATGAATGAAGAACAATATGGAGGAGGAAACAAACAAAACAAAATATGGAAGAGGAAATACATGTATTTTGCAAGTGATTACAGAATACTTTTTTATTGGTAGGATATATAAGAAAATGTACAAATACTTACCGTTAGTGAAATCTATTCCTTTTCATCTTGTGTTATTACTACACTTGTAATTTCATATCATGTCCATGTGTAGGCAATGGACTTGTGGTACATTTTTCTTTTTTACACACACATACACACACATACACACACAGACACACACACAGTCACACACATAAGAACACTTAAATAATTTTAAAAGAAAAGCAAAAGTATACAGTTCCTTAGCCTAACAATAAAGAACACAATCTTCAGAGCAGATGGATTTGGATGTGAATCCTAGCTCAGCTCCCATTCCAGTTACATCACCTTGGGAAAATTATGTGACGTCTCTAAGCTTCAGTTTTATTACATGAAATTAGGGGACAATAACCAACCTACCTTTCAAGCCTATTATGAGTTGCATTTTATAGTAAATAATGCATATAGCTGAATATATCTTGCAAAATAATAAACTGTCATTAAGTTAGGTTTATAGTTACTGTTTTTGTTATCATCCTCACTATAAAATAGCTAATAGAGGCTTCCATGGTGGTTCAGATAGTGAAGCGTCTGCCTGCAATGTGGGAGACCCGGGTTCAATCCCTGGGTTGGGAAGATCCTTTGGAGAAGGAAATGGCAACCCACTCCAGTACTCTTGCCTGGAAAATTTCATGGACTGAGAAGCCTGGTAGGCTACAGTCCATGGGGTCGCAAAGAGTTGGACACGACTGAGCAACTTCACTTCACTTCACTTTTCACTTAAGATAGCTAATACCTGTAAACCTCTTTCTCCATTAAGAAGACTAGTTCAAGGCAATTTAGTCCTCAGCCATGATTCAGGGCTAGTTTTGGGCAAAAAGAAATGTAAGAGTATGCTTCTGATAATGTCCAGCTGTTAGATCCAAAAGACTCAGACTGTTGAGGGGGGACAAACCAAGTTTGCTGAAGCAGCAGCTTTCATTTGAAACACAGCCCCCATATCCCATGTGTGGCCCTTAGAATTCCCAGCTCTTAGCCAGCTCACAGCATTTAGCTTTCCCATTTTTATAAGCAGCTCCAGTGTCAAGTTCAGAGTCTAGAATCCCTGGTCTCCAGCTTAGTGTCCTTCAGTGGATCCATGGTTTAGGGCATCCCTGGAACAGACTTTTCTAGAATTTGAAAAAGTTACAAAGTATACTCCTGACCCCAAACCATTTCTTGATTCTGAAAAGAAATTGTTCCTGGAAGTGCTTCAGGGGAAAGATTTGGAGGAGCAGCTTTCCATTTTGACTTGAATTGCAAACTCACATTAAAAAACATTAAGGATAATAAACTGGAAATTCAATTACCAGGCTTGAAGCCAGAACACCGCACACTCGATTTGGATTTGCATCTTAACTTATAGCTTGTTCTTGCCAATATTACTTACAATTCAGACCTTTGCTCATGGTATGAAAGCACTTAGTGCACAGATGATTTCTCACCAAGTGCTTTTTGATGGACCTGCCCAAATGTCGATTTGGGTATGAGTTTAAAATAGGAGGACATTTAAAATGTTTCTCCCTTTTCTTTTTATATTTTTTATTATTGAACTTTGAGAATCCGTAGAATTATATGACAACGGTTTCAAATTTCTATATGAAATTGTGTCTCCTCTTGGATACCAATCAAGGTTTCTGTTTGGCTTATAATCGAATTTCTTTATAAGACACTCATGTTGGGTTGCTGGACACCTGCCCCTATGAGGATGAATCCTAATAGAGGGGTTGGGGAAAAATTGAGGAGATAGGTTTCAGCCTTGCCAAAGAAAGCAGTTATAAGGTCATGAATTTTTGGCTTGCCTTGATTCTTTTAATAATTCAGGTGTCCAGATGAAGGCTTCCATGAATATGGATAAATGATCCTCAAGATGAAGCTTTCCAATTCCATTCTGAAGAGTGACATGACTTAGTCATGAAGGGCTTAGGCAATATCAAGTGTGTTGTTCACATTCCTTAGGTGTGAATCCATGCTCCATCATTTGTCAGCTATGTGACTACGAACAAGGTACTTCAAACTTTCTGTGCCTCAGTTTTCTCATCTGTAAAAGTTGGATGAAGGTGAGAGTACCTATATTTTAGGGTCGTGTCATGATAAAGCATTAATAATGCTTGTAAAGCTCTTAGAATAATGCTTGGCAAAATTAAGCACTCAGTAAACATTACTTTTTATTATTATGAGGTGTGATTCACCAAAAACGTACAGGGATCACCAATTGTTCTACTTGGTGTAGAGAAAACAGTGGTTTCTCTCTGGATGCCTCCCAGGATTTTGGCTTCTGTCTAGAGCAGTGAATCCCAGTCTTGGATGCAATTGCTATCACCTGGTGTCAAGGTATAATTTTCAAAATTTGAAAACTGGATCCTCATATAAATAAAGGGTGAGTACTAGCCAAAAATTTATTCAATTCATTAATGAAAGAACCAGCAGGAAAAGTTCAAAGAGAATTAGAAAGGCCAAATAGGTGTTCAGCCAAGGTTGACAACCACTGGTCTTTAGGTTTCCCTCATTCCCTAACTGCATTCTATATTATATATAGTGTCAAGAACATGGTATATGTCCTCAATATTAAGGACATTATAAAGTTAATAGATTAAACAAGCACAGATCATTTTGGAATGGCTGGTGTTGGAATGGATAGAGGTATCTGACCAGCCATCAATAAAGGTGGGAGCTTCCACAAGGGATGGCCACTCACTCCATCCTCAGTTTCCGGCAGACAGCAAAGAATTCTCTAGTTAATATTCCTTCATGTCTGGTGCACTGTTTACACAGCTGAACCCAATTTACAGGTCTCCTGAATGTGTAAACTATCTCCTCATTCCTACCTGTTCTAGGTAAATCTTTTCAAATGCATATATTCTTTCCTCTCAGTCATTAGCAGAAGTCTTCTTATCACAAGACAAAAGTCATTCTTTTTGGCTTTTATTTTACTCTCACAGCTTCAGTGGCTGTTGAAACAACTCAGTTGTTTTCAACTCCAGGATCCTCATCTCTTCTGCTCAAGGTGATGCTTCCAGTGTGGTTTTGCTGCTGGCAGCAAGTAAGATGGGACAAGGCAATGGCACCCTACTCCAGTACTCTTGCCTGGGAAATCCCATGGACAGAGGAGCCTGGTGGGCTGCAGTCCATGGGGTCGCTAAGAGTCAGACATGACTGAGAGACTTCAGTTTCACTTCTCACTTTCATGCATTGGAGAAGGAAATGGCAACCCACTCGTGTTCACGCCTGGAGAATCCCAGGGACAGAGAAGCCTGGTGGGCTGCAGTCTGTGAGGTCACACAGAGTCAGACACAACTAATGTGACTTAGCAGCAGCAGCAGCAGCAGCAAGTAAGATGGATGATTTGGGAGGTGGGCTTCTCAGCTACCATTTCCTCACTGTGACCTCTTTTAAGGAGCCATCAGCCTTTCCTTTTGGTTTTATTTCATTCTCCCTACCCTTCATGCTTTTGTTTGTGCATTCTATGATGGGGGTGGAAATGATCTTCACTATTATCACCAAAATTATTTTGTGAAAGGAAGCTGCGTGATATGGAAAAATAGTGGCAGTAAGTGCTAGAATTCAAGATGAGACTGAAAACACAGAAGTTGGCTGGGACTTGAGCAAAATAAGATGATGGCTAAACTTTTCTACCTGATACAGAGCAAGACATTTGTTTCTGTTCCTGTGAGGGAAGAGGAGTGGACAGACAAGGTGAGGGTAGAAGTGTGGGCAGCTATCTGAGGTGAAGGGCCAGAGTGAAACCTCTGGGGGCAGGGAGGCTGCAAAGACATTTAAGAACAGGCTGACTTTGTCTGAAGCTCTTGACGTTGCTGTGATATGAGACCTACCTCTTTGCAACCCTGTTCCCCAAGTCTTCAGGAAAGTCTATTTCACACATGTGTATCTAGGAAAGATACATGTACACATGTCAATTATAAAAAAAAAAATCATGGAATTTTATGTTTGGATCAAGGTAACAGAGTCAACATGCATAGCCAAAGCCAGAAGGAAACTGTGGTTATGCAAATCTTGGGGAGGATTATGAATATACTGAGGTTTTGACATGGGGTTCAAGGCCATATCACTTGTCCCATGAGTAGAATTAAAGTGAACTCACTCTTTCTACAATGATTTAATGGGAAGATGAAAAATGAATGGGTTGCTGTACTGTGTAGGATCTCAAAATCACTCTGATGTGCCTCATCAGAGGGCTGAAGTCACGAAGATGAGAAATATGTACAAAGAGATAGACCTTAACACCAGGAAGAATCAAAGTGTCTTAAAAGTGCAAAGATAGGAATGTTGGTTCAGACTAAACTGGGATCTCATCTGATTAGGGCAACTATCACAGGTCTAATGGAGGAGATAGCATCTAAGGTGAAGTTTGAAAACTGGATAGAATTTAGATATAGAGAGGAATATTATATCCTTTGTCAACATTACTTTGCTGACAAAGGTCCATATAGTCAAAGCTGGCTTTTCCAGTAGTCATGTATGGATGTGAGAGTTGGATAAAGAAGGGTGAATGCCGAAGATTTGATGCTTTTGAACTGTGGTGTTGGAGAAGACTTTTGAGAGTCCAAGAACTCCAAGGACTGCAGGGAGATTAAACCAGTCAATCCTAAAGGAGATCAACCCTGAATATTCATTGGAAGGACTCTTCCAATACTCAAAGCTCCCATACTTTGGCCACCTGATGCAAAGAGACGACTCATTGGAAAAGACTTTGATGTTGAGAAAGATTGAAGGCAGGAGGAGAAGGTGATGACAGAGGACGAGATGGCTGGATGGCGTCACCGACTCAATGGGCATGAGTGTGAGCAAGCTCTGGGAGATGGTGAAGGACAGGAAGCCTGGCGTGCTGCAGTCCATGGGATCACAAAGAGCAGGACACGAGTGACTGAGCGACAACAACAGCAGCAATAAAGAGGAAGAAATCATAATAACAATCAATCCCATTAGAGAAAACATCCATGCAGTCCTGACTCCCGTCAAGATACACAATACGTTTATTGCCTTAGACTGCTTCCTGATGCCCCTATCCAAGCAACACCCCATGACCCTTCACTATGGGCAACTGACTTCTCTCACCAGAAGTTAGGTTTGCCCCTTGTGCTAAGTATTCACTTGCATTAGCTCATTAGATCCTTGCAATAGTCTTTCGATGTAAGAGACTGTTACCACTGTTCACATGAGGGAACAGCTTGGTTTACTGAGTAATTTGCTGCAAATCACTCAGCTAGAAAATGACAGAGCTAGAACTTGAACCCAAGGATAATTCCAAAGCCCAAACTCTCATCCAGTACACAGAGGGAATAACATGAAAAATAAGAGGAAAATTGTAGTATATGTAAGGTCAATAGTGAGTAGTTTGAGTGTGGTTTAACGTATATGAGGGAAAATATAGGGATTCTATAGCTTGAATTCTGTTTTAATGGATCTCTTTTCTACCCAGACAAAGAGTTGTGTATAATCCTCCAATAGTCTAATAACTCTGACCCCTGAACCTGCAGGTTTAAATCACCTTCTAAATGATTTTTACATGTCAAAGAATGTCCTCTTTATGAGGAAGAGAATAACTCCCAGGTGGCCCTGTGAAAAATTGTGTTGACTTCATAGTATTTGCTGTTATTTATATACATATGCATGTACACATTTGTACGGAAATAAATACACATTGTACACATGGGCATCTGGGCTGAAGTATGCAGCCAAGTGTCAGCACATTATCAGATTTAAATTAGCTGCCAGGCTATTAATAGCTCTGGTTTTCCAGTTTCTAAAATAAAAGATCCCAGAACAGCTGGACTGAAATCTGAAGCAGAATGGAAGAATACAACCCTGTAAGCAGTAGTAGTCTGTCTCCAACTGCTAAAAACAGTTTGTAGCTTCATAGATTGTGGAGACACCTGTAAAAGAACCCTTGAAATGCCAAGTGCTTTTTAAAAAACAGAATAATTCCCACCCGGTGGAAGGGATTGATTATGTATTATCAATCATGACATTTTGAAGACCTCTCTGACATCCTGTTAAAGGTTGAAAGCAGAGCTGAATCCAGGAGCAGACAGGGTGCATGTCAGCCACATGGTTTAGCTGAAAGGCAGGATGCAGGCCTCCACCTACCCACCAGGATTTCCCTCTCACCAGTGTATCATTTCAGGGATCCCATCGTTGAAAATTTGGACTTCTGAGCTTCCCTGGTGGCTCAGTGGATAGGAATCAGCTTGCCAATGCAGGAGAAATGTGTTCCATTCCTGATCTGGGAAGATCCCACATGCTGCGGAGCAGCTAGGCCTGAATGTCACGGCTATTGAGCCTGTGCTCTCTGTGCCCAGAAACTGCAGCTACTGAAGCCTGCACACCCAAGAGCCTGTGCTCCACAACAAGGAAAGCTACCACAGTGAAAAGCCTGCCCAGCGCAGCTAGAGAGTAGCCCTGCTCTCTGCAACCAAAGAAAAACCTGCACAGCAACAAAGACCCAGCACAGCCAAAGATTGATTAATTAATTAATTTTAGAAAAGTTTGGAGCTTTAAAACGCAGTGCCTTTCCCAGTCCAGTCAAATTTCTTCTCTAGACTTGGCTCCCGCTGTCCATTCCTGTCTTTAGTTCATGCTGTTCATCTAATCCATGCATCCTTCCTTCCTCTATTTGGACAAGTGCTAGTTACGCCTCACACATCATCTCAAACAACTCCACCCCATGAAATATACCAAGACACTCTTCCACTGACTCCCCATCCAGGCAGAATGAGTAATCGTGTCCTCTCTATGTTCCTACAGCACTTTGTTCTCGATCTGCAGCACAAAGTATCACATCCTTGAGTGAGCACCTACCTCCTTGTGGCCTTAAAGTGTGGTCCTGGGACCAGCAGCTTTGGTTTCACCTGGAAGCTTATTAGAAAATCGAGATATTAGCCTCTGTCCCAGATATACTGTGTCAGAAACTCATTTTAACAGTATGCTCAGGTAGATTCATATAAACATTAATGTGTGATGGCAGTGCCCTGGAGGACAGAGAACACAGCTTAGGGAGCCTGCCCTCAAAAGTTTGGAGTTCATTTTGTCTGACCTGTTGACTGCTTGTATTGGTTTATCTGGCGATTTAACTATTGAACATCTTCCTAACTTTTATTCTCAACTGGATTGTGAACTCTTAGAGCAAAAGGAAGACTTATAAGTGTTTGTTTTTCTAGTCTCACCTTCATGTTGGCACTCAATAAGTATTTCTTGTTGATTGTCCATACCTGCCTTGCAATGGAGCAGAGGCTGAAGGCTTGGTGGATGCTTGATGAGTATCTGATTGACAATAGGCCCAAAGGGGATTTAGCATGATAGGGGAGACATTTGAATGGGAATTGTAATCTTGGTTCAGCCTTTAGTGGTGTTGATTTTGAGCCCCTGTCTTAAAGCCCTAGAATCCACTTGTGTCGCCAGGTATAGCCACTGGGTGACAGTCTCCCATGGAGTCTGGATCTGCAAGCTGATGGCTCTTCATGTAGATGAAGAGAGATTTGAATTTAATTTTAGAGAAAATTTTAGTCTCTGTTTTCCCAGAAAATTGTATTTGAAGATGAGAGAAAGTCATATTTTGAAATCATTTAGAGGAGAGTTGCTCCCACGGTCATTACACAGTCTTCTTGAGAGAGAGAGTTTTCAGGTCTGATAATCCGTGATCTGTAAAATGGTAATTGTATGTTTCCCTCTACCATTGTTCATTTTGAACTTGAATAAATCTGAGAGGTAGCCCTATAATTTTAATAGTAACTACTAGAAATAAGGAGAAGGAAATGGCAACACCCTCTAATATTCTTGCCTGGAAAATTTCATGAATGGAGGAGCCTGGTGAGCTACAATCCATAGGGTTGCAAGAAGTCGGACTGACTGAGTGATTTCACTTTCACTAGAAATATGGTGGTTTAGTCGCTAAGTCATGTCTGACACTTGCTACCCCATGGACTGTATGTAGCTCGCCAACTCCTCTGACCATGGGATTTCCCAGCAAGAATATTGGAGTGGGTTGCCATTTCCTTCTCCAGGGGATCTTTCCAACCCAGGAACTGAACCCAGCTCTCCTGCACTGCAGGCAGATTCTTTACCAACTGAGCCACAAGGGAAGCCCATAAGTATAACAACAAAAGAATTTAAATACACGTCAAACTCGAGAGCATTAACACTAGGTTAATAAATAATACTTTATGCTTGAGAGCATGGTTCTTGCAAGCTGCTCAAAGCACTTCACATGGATTATTGGAACTGTTAATATCATTTTATGGATAGAGGAGCAGAAGTCCAGGGTGGGGCTAGCTGACTGAAATCCCAACGTTCTAGCTAGAGCTGAGCATCACAACTGGACCTCGCGTTCTCAGTATGACCTTTTCTCCACCAACAAATACGCAGAGTATTCCTTTTGATCTCCAGCCTGGTTGATAAAAGCTATCTTTCTTCTGAAATATGTGTATATTTACTTGATTGCAACGTATTTATGTGCCTCATACGAAACATGTGATTTCCTGAAACCTGCAGATAAACAATGATAATTGAAAATGGACAGTGTACTTTGGCAGATTTGAAATACTGTAATACTTCATATAAGTCCAAATGCTTCCTGTGATAAGCAGCCTTCACTTACTTGAAATGGGGGCCTATGATTAACTGGCAATTGACTGGTGATAATTATGAGGCATATCCTGTAAATTTCTCTGCTGATGGGACCCCAGGCAGGTCTGAGGTCAGGTCTGTGGCATGGTTGAGTTTGGAAACAGGGGCCAGAGCCTAATGCTCTTCCTCCCCAGCCTGCCTCTGCTATCTAGTTCCTGGCAGCCCCAATTGCTTATATTTCAAACTCCATTTCCATCTCAATGAGTTTCTGTCCAATGTGATTGTACCTTCCCTAGGCAGGGCCCATCCACCAACCTTGCTCTTTTATCTCCCCCTCGGCTTCTTACATCGCAGGACTTGTAGCTCCTTATGATCTGCAGAACATTAATATTCACTAACTTGCTCCAGGGAGCTACGCTTCACCGAGCGCATTTTCACCTGAAAGGAGATGTTTAATATAAACATTTGGTTAATATTCTGTACATTTGAAAGTATTTTATCAGCATCAGTGTAGGACCAAAAGTCATTTAAATTCAATGGGAACTGATTATGCGCCAAGAATCGGTCCTTTCCAAAAGAGTGTGTTTTTCCCCCTGCTATAATGTATACATTATAAAACTCACTTACACGGTTGATGGGAACACTTTGTGGACAAACCAGCAGCCCTGCATTTCATCTGACTGAGTATTCATCAGCTCTGTCGCGAGTGTTAAAGGGAGGAAAATATTATACAATATTGCTTTAAAAACTGTCTAAATATAATTATCAACATCTTTGGAGTGATAATAATTATCATAACAAGAGCTCATCAGAGGAAACACACAGTTTGATGAGGATCCTCTATTCCTGAGTCCCTGCCCCCTTGCAGAGAGAAGATGTAATTCTCTTTTTAAAATTTTTTTTTGCCTTCCTGAAGATTCCTGCCTTTCTGAACTCTTCTTCTGGTCCCTCTACAACTTTTCTTTACGTGTATCTCTGTGAAACTCATTATCCCAAAGAACAGTTAGGTAGACAATATAAACAGCTCCAAGAAGGAGTGAAACAGATAAATGGAAAACGCATCCCTAGATGGCTACTGAGGTTTGTTATCCAAACTTTTGGATAATCTCTTCATGAAAATAGCCATTACTGTCTGCTTGAGGCACCTGTTGGATACTGATTTTTCGTTAAACATTGTTCTATTGCAAATATACTTTCCTGAGGAGTAAAATGTGTGTGTGTGTGTGTGTGTGTGTGTGTGTGTGTGTACATACAGCAAATACAATTCTACGTGGCCACCATCCAGCTCAAGCACCCATATGTGCCTTTTTGACAACGACACTCCTTACTCCACAGAGTTAACTGTGTCTTCAAGTTTAGCTGGAGTTTGTTCATGTTCAATGCTGTATAACATTTTTTTTTTTTTTTGATATATGGATTTGCTTATCCACTCTAGTACTGACAGACTCGGTACTACTCCGGGCAATGTTGCTATGAGCATTCTCATTGGTGTGCACACACAACTGTATCTTGGAAATGCATACTGTAGAGGATGAGTATCGGATCATAATATTTGCTTTTCTTCAATTTTATTGAGGCATGCCTAGCTGTTTTCCAAAGTGGGGTTACATTCCTTCCAGCAGCATAAGAGTTCTGGATGCCTCACATCTTCATCAATACTTGGTGTTGCCAGGCTTCAATTTGAGCCAGTCTGGTGGATGGGTAGTGGTATGTTCCTATAGTTTTAATTTGCATTTCTCTGATTATGAATAAGATTAGGCTTGTTTTTGATTTGTCGATTGTTTGGCATTCTCTTGTGAAGCATCTTTGCCCATTTATTTAGTGTGTTATCTGTCTTTTCCTTACTGATTTGATGCTCTGATAAATGAAAGCCCTATCATGGTATCTATTTAGAAAGTGCATAGCAACGTGATCTGGTGCTTTGACATAATTGAACCACCATAAAGACAACAGATTCATGTAGATTGCTTAGGTTGGGGCCATATCTCTTAGCGTCAAAAGTTCTTTTTACATGGTTGGGTTGTTTTGGAAGGGCTCTGGCTCCTTCAGGAGTTACTTTGATCACTTCAGCAGGAATCTGACAATGTGTAGCATGGAGTTCCAGAAAAAAATAAACTCCTCTATTAGTGAACAGTCAATTTACTCACAGGACACTGGAAGAATACCAAAAACTAATCTCTTGGACATTTAAAACACTCATTTGTGTTCGCTAGAGGACATAGTCATGCCCTAATTGGCAACATAACATTGAGTCAGACAAAGATGAAATTTTTTAAGGAGGGAGAGTTTGGGCAAGATGTGACCAACTTACCCTTTGAGATGTTGCTTCAAAGGGTCCAGGCACCTTCCAACACTTAAGACTCACTTAAGACTCCAGTACTCTTGCCTGGAAAATCCCATGGACGGAGGAGCCTGGTAGGACACAAGAGTCGGACACAACTGAGCAACTTCACTTTCACTTTTTACTTTCATGCATTGGAGAAGGAAATGGCAACCCACTCCAGACATCTTGCCTGGAGAATCCCAGGGACAGGGGAGCCTAGTGGGCTGCCATCTATGCGGTCTCACAGAGTCGGACACGACTGAGGCAACTTAGCAGCAGCAGCAGCAGGACTTATCTCCTGTGACTAAACACTTCTCGTTTCCACTTATGGTCCTAGAATTCACATATTCCTTCTGCATGTCTTGAGTTCCAGGTCCCTAAGATAGGACATTGGTTGCACCAGTTGCCCCTCTAAAATATATGGCCTTTGTTAGCGATACATCCTTTCCAGATCACCTCATAGGCCATTTTTCAACAGATAAGTACTTTATTTGGGTTAGGAGTGATTTGTAAGAATCTCTTGCAAATGTGTTTGCTTAGAGACCATGGCCATGGTATATTTTTAGGGTCAGGCCCAGAACCGAGGCTCATAAGACAACTCAGTGCTAACTGGCATCTTGGGATAGGTGAGGCTACGTGGCCCGCCTCTGCTCATTTGTCCTTTTGTAATGGAATCAGTTGACTTGAAGCTGAACATATGGCAACTCTGCCATCACAACATAGAAACCATTCCCTCGGCCATGGCAACCGAAGAATCAATGCACGTTTATGGCTTGGATTTATTCAGCAAATGCACAGCATCTAGGAGGGTTTTTCTTTTCTTTTCCTCCTCCCTTCCTCTACTCAACCCAGCCCCCTGCCTCCACACTGGGAAGAGCAGCAGAGTATTAAGTCTTTTTCTTCAGACATACCTCTCCTATCTTTCTGTGGAGAGGGGCACTTGGGATTTCCTACATATCTTGTTCTCCTTCACGTCTGCTGCAGCTTCTTAATGCGGACACGTTTCATTTCCAGATTCCATCCTTCACTGCATTGGATCCAATTCAGTTTTCTCCCACAGATCTTTATAACTGATTCGCCAATCTGTTGTTCATAAGTTTTACACCTGAGGGATAGCACTGGATTGGATGAACACATCTTAACACATGTCTTAACACATCTGACATCAACAGACGAAATAATTTGACTCAATGGTGATGAGAAAATCAGAGGCATGCATTCTGCTTAGGCTCTAAGGAACATCTCTTAGTTTTGGTCCAATGTTCATCTTGGTTTATTCCCCGCTTTCTCAGCCCTGTAGGGTAACTGCATCTTACTGTCTATATCAAAGCAGTTCCATCACATAAATGGTTGGAGGGGGAAGGGGAAAAAAAGGATATTTTCTGTGAAAAAGCATTGCCAGGGGCTGTTTCTTCAGACTTCATATAACGTTATTCCAAGAAAAACCAAGCCAAACAGTTGAAAGAAGCAATAACTGGGATTAGGAGCCATGAAAAGTTTGGTTTCGGCTTCGGCTTCTGTCCTACTTTTGCTGTCTGCAGCCCCTCAAATGGAGCAGGGTTGAACAGACTGCAGTTCAAAGGACCTTTCTGCGTGAAACCCATGTTCCCTTCACTCTCGGCAGTGTGCTGTTTTCTCTGTGGCGTGCTCATTCATTAGCATTTTAATTTAGCTTCATATGGCACTGTTCTGTGGATGGATTTGCTTTCTTGCTTTTGTTTATTGTACGAATGACAAACATGAGGGCATTTTCATGATGTGAAAAAATGCCGTGAAGTTGTGAAAGTGAGGTGACTTCTCCTTGCCAAGCCCCAAAGGAATGTTAAAGCAGAGATGGCTCTGACAGAGAACTGCACATGTTCCCAATACTGAAATGTGCAGGGGCCTAGATCTAATCGAAATGAGAAGTTCTGGCGAAGGCCTAGGCACTCAGACCTGACCTGCACGTCTCTCTGATAAATGAGATGTGGCTTGTCCAGTTCTTCAGGAAGTCACTCAGTCCTCTCTTGAATAGGGACACCTCCTACTTTGTGTGGAGTTGGAACAGTACTTGGAAATCAGACACACACTACTTTGTGGGCCTAGTGGTGAGTTGATAGGCTGTTCATTCTTGTGAAACCATTTTTGGACATCGAAGGGCTTCTGTTTTCTGAATCCATTAGTGCCCAAGGTCTGTAAACTCTTACATCTACCTGGTACTCCCCAAGGACGTGTTTACGGATTTACTAAACAATGTCCTCGTTGTTGTTCAGTTACTCAGTTGTATTCAGCTCTTTGTAACCCCATGGACTGCAGCATGTCAGGCTTCCCTGTCCTTCACTATCTCCTGAAATTTGCTTAAAATCCTGTCCGTTGAGTCAGTGATGCCACCCAACCATCTCATCTTCTTTTAGCCCCTTCTCCTCATGCCCTCAATCTTTCCCAGCATCAGGGTCTTTTCCAGTGAGTCAGCTCTTCCCATCAGGTGGCCAAAGTATTGGAGCTTCAGCTTCAACATCAGTCCTTCCAATGAATATTCAGGGTTGGTTTCCTTTAGGATTGATTGGTTTTATCTCCTTGCAGTCCAAGGAACTCTCAAGAGTCTTCTCAGGAAAATGAGTTTTGGGGATAGGAAACATAAGAAACTGTCCGCAAAAAGTTGTCTCTTCTCTGTACACTGGACATTTCTAAGCACTTGCCTTTTGTTTAGTATTTGTTGAGCCTTCATCATTATTATAATTACTATTAAAATTGATTATGTGTCCAGTAATTTGCAGGACCTTACGGTGGTAAAGGAAAAATCCTATGTACCACCTGCCTGTGTCACAATAGATTAAGCATCACCGTGGCTACAAATCAGTCAGCAGCGGGTGGAGCTTGGGAGCCAGAGTATAAAGTGGGGGACCTGAGCCTGCTGAAAAGCAGACAGCCAAGCTCCATTAATCAAGAAAAGGCTAATCTGGAAAGGTAGATTACGAGGCTGAGATGGGTGGGGAAGTGGGTAGTTGAGAAAAATCTCTATTTGGGGCTTTTTATCAGCTAATGATGTTGGTAGGAAAGAGAATTGAGTGGATGGTTATAAATTTTCAGAATCAAGAAAATCTTGTGTCATCTGGGAGTCACAGTTGATTATGAAGATAATGGGATATGGTACGAGGTACCTAAAGAGTATGCCAAATCAGTGTGGTTCCTGTCAGCTTTTAATATTTCTGGGCACTCAGAAAAATTTAAGTTAAATCATTAAGTTGCCACTTTTATCTATATACATGTGCGTGTGTGCACAGTATATCATTCAGTTGAGGCGGTTTAGATGACTATAGGACCTTACTGTATGTTGTTCTGTCCTTGCCGTCTGTCCCAATTATAGCTAAGCTCAGCAATAGCTTCTTTATAAACCTAGGGAGTTTCAGGTTTTCTGCTGTTTGGCCTGTATAATCTTTGTGTTTTACATTTTTAGCCCTTTAAAAAATGTCATTCTTTTCCCAGGGTTCTTCTGATCATTGGGTCAGAAGCATCCGAATTCTTGTCATCAGTTGTCCTTCAGCCATGCTGGCACTAGCAGTATAAGAATATCATAATCCCAGAGTGATATAAAGACCTTTCCAAGGAAGATGAGATACCCAGAGGCCGTAAAGGAAAATTCTGAAGGATTTGACCACGTTAAAATGAAAAGCTTCAGTTCAGCAAAACACCAGAAACAAATTCAAAAGATAAAATACACACCGGAGAAGCCCATTCTCTCCACACATCTGACAGTTCACAAAGAGCAGCTGCAGTCCAACTTGAAAAATGAACAAAATGATAGGAAAATGGGCAATGTACACTAAGAGGCGACTATACAAGAAGAAATAGGAGTGCCTGATCAACCAGCGAAAGTCTGTTCCATCTTAATAAAGGGCGAAGAAAAAAGCTAAGTTAAGATGAAAATTTATTGAAGATGAAAATGATACTCCTACCATAGATAAAAACATTGTTGGCAAGGAAGTGGGTCATTAGGCAGACTCCTGTGGGTATCCAGGAAGGGGGGGATGGTGGGAAGCCAGTAAGAATGGTAAACAGCAGCCTCAGCTTAAGCAATGCTTGAGTTTACAGTCCAGAATCTGAGTAGAGGTCCAAGAAGGTGAAGGCTCCCCTTGAGTCATGGGCCCCACGTCTATATTAAGTTCAGACAAAGAGTGACACGTCTTGGTGGTGGTGTTCAGTCACTAAATCATGTCCGACTCTTTGTGACCCCATGGACTGCAGCACACCAGGCTTCCCTGTCCTTCCCTATCTCCCGGAATTTGCTCCAATTCATGTCCATTGGGTGAGTCAGTGATGCCATCCAGCCATCTCACCCTCTGTGTCCCCTTGTCCTCCAAGTTCTTTAACAGTATTACAATGTTCATCTGATTAGATTTTTCCTTTGTGCCTTTTCCTGGCTAGAATTTTTTTTTTTAATCCTTGTAGTTCATTTCCAGAATGTCTCGGTATTTACCCAGGATGTGGACAAATCCTTTCTAGCCTCAGTTTGGTCTTTCTTTTCTTTAATTCAGCAATGTTTTCTTTTATGATGGCTAATTTCTCCTTTTCTGTCCTCCCTCCCTCCTCTAGAGGCTACCAGTTACTTATATGTTAGATATCTTAGTTATTGTGCCATGGATTTCCTTTTTATTATACCATGTCTGCCATCACTTTTTATTTTGGGTCAGGGATTTTTGTCCCCTGGAGAACATCTGGCAGTTGTCAAATGCTAGAGACAAGCTCCTGGAATCTAGTGAGTAGAGGCCAAGGATGCTGCTAAACATTCTACCATGTACAAGACAGCCACTGTCACAACAAAGAATTGTCCCATCCAAAATTTCAAAAGTGAGGTTGAGAAACCCCATTTGAGGGTCAAGGCTGGATTCTGATAGGTCTTTAATTTCATATCATTTCAAATGATCGTGGGAAAAAACCCAGAACTTAATCAGAAGCAGTATGTAAATTTCCTCCTATAGGTAATATTTTTTGGTACTAATATTAATGTTGGCAGCATTTGGAAGCATATATATGAGTAGATGTTTGGGTGTAGGAATATGGGCTTCGCTGGTGGCTCAAACAGTAAAGAATCTACCTGCAGTGCAGGAGACCCAGGTTCAGTCCCTGGAGAAGGAAAAGGCAGTCCACTCCAGCATTCCGGCCTGGAGAATTCCACTGACAGAGGAACCTGACGGGCTACAACACGAGAGGTCTCAAAGAATTGGACATGACTGAGCAACTAACACTACCACATTTTTCGTAGGACTATCGGAAGCACAAAGTCAGAGAGATGTCCTTATACATCTAGCTGATAATTTTAATTCATATTGGATCTTGATTAAACTTTAGTTATTTAACATGCTAAGGGACTGTGCTATTTGTTTGGATTATATTTTCTAATTAATGGTTCAAAATACTTTTGTTTCAATCTTTGTCTTCTAAAAAGATGGCATTTTCTGGTTGAGGTTTTGAAGTTTCTCTGGATTCTTAAGCAAGTTGAAAAATCCAGAAATGACATGTAAAAGCTGAAATTCCATGTACATTTAGAAGGAGAGAATTTTTGGTTATTAACATAAATTTTTCTAGCTACAAGACTGGAATAAAATGATACTGAACACAATATGTTTTCTAAAAGTGATTTTAAAAGAAGTTTATATTAAGCCATATTGAACTCCAGTTAGTTATTCATCATCTGAAATTGTTATTTAGCGTTCAGATCACATGTGTACATTGTTCTTATCAGGATGTAGAAATTCCACAGAGACTAACTGATCCAGACTCACTTTATCTCTTTTTCCCATAAATAAACATATTTGAGTGTCTGCTGTTCTAATTGTTTGCAAATTCATTTGCATGATTTCCTTCAATATTTCATAGGACTTACAAAATTAATTACTTGATCTCAGTAATAATAACCATCCTGTCTCCTCCTTTTCTGTATTAAGGCTAATTTAAAGGGAGGAATTGAATTCAATAGAGTCTCATTGTTTACTCAAATTACACATGCATAATGAGATCTCAGTAGGAAAGGATGCTGGAATGCCACCTTTGAGACTCAGTACCTTGGGGCAAAAATATAATAGTCTAACCACGTAGTCATTAAGGCTTCCCAGATTATAGCCATTGGATGGCCAGACCTGTAGTTCCTAGGGTTCTTCTTAATTCTAAAATGCTAAAAAGCAGTTTCAGAGAAGGATGGGCAAAAACTTCAGGAGGCAGAAGTCCGCAGTCATCACTACGGTTGTGATGTAGTGTAAGTTTTGTAATTTCCAAAACTCATTCATTCTTTACACTTGACAAAATTATGTGATACCTTCAGTCTGTTTTCCTTTTCTCTGGCCATCCTTGGTTTTTCCCTAATATACCATAAAGGGTTGAAATAAAATATTAAGAAAACTAACAGATACTATCATCTATGTAGACCAGGTTTTGGATGCCATTTTCATTTCTTTCTCTCTCCCCTTCTCTCTAAGCTCAGCAGTTCTGTGGGATTGACCAAACAGCCTTAAATGAGATTTTTAAAAAATTTAAGTTATGTAATTTTCGTTTATATAGGTATTTAATCCAGAGACTCAACCCATGGTCTCTTTGGAAGATGTAGCACTTTTTATTCAAGGTTAGTTGGATCACACCACTTTGCTTACATCTAACCAGGTTCCAGGATGAATTTAAGGTGGTTTACAGAGATGCAAAATTAAAACCATGCTGTGTTTGTTTTACTATACTATTCAATGCAATCAAAATAGCAGCCAGTGTGAAGAATCTTCTGGTCATTAATGGACAGTGTTCATAGTTGAAGGCTGTAACCAACAAGCCATTTGTTCAGTGTCTTCTGTGGGCTCAGCATTGTATTGGACACTGCGGAAGATAAAAAAGACTACCTATGGGAATTCCCTGGAGGGCTAGTGGTTAGGGCTTGGTGCTTTCACTGCAGGGACCCAGATTAGATTCTTGGTCAGAGAACTAAGATTCCTCAAGCTGTGTGTGGTGTGGACACAAGGGGAAAAAAGGAAGTAGGGAGCAATCTTACTTTATTAAAAATATGAAAGAAAGAAAACATTACCTAACGGATATAGAAAACAGTACTTAGGAACATTTCCTAGGGAAACAGTTCAGTTCAGTTCAGTTCAGTTCAGTTTAGTCACTCAGTCGTGTCTGACTCTTTGAGTCTCCATGAATTGCAGCACGCCAGGCCTCCCTGTCCATCACCAACTTCCAGAGTTCACTCAGATGCACATCCATCGAGTCAGTGATGCCATCCAGCCATCTCATCCTCAGTCGTCCCCTTCTCCTCCTGCCCCCAATCCCTCCCAGCATCAGAGTCTTTTCCAATGAGTCAACTCTTCACATGAGGTGTCCAAAGTACTGGAGTTTCAGCTTTAGCATCATTCCTTCCAAAGAAATCCCAGGACTGATCTCCTTCAGAATGGACTCGTTGGATCTCCTTGCAGTCCAGGGGACTCTCGAGTCTTCTCCAACACCACAGTTCAAAAGCATCCATTCTTCGGCACTCAGCTTTCTTCACAGTCCAACTCTCAGTAGATAGGAACATTTCCCTTATCCAGAATATTTATCTAGAAAACAACCAAGAGACAGAAATTATATCTTTGATCAGCCCCAATAAAGAGATAATACCTTTGGCCCTAACCAGAGACCTGTTTAATTGGACTTTGCTTACCGACCTAACAAAGATGATTCTCTGATTTCCAAGCTTGTAGCACCTTGGGAGCAGTGAATTGGGAGGTGGTAGATTTCTACTGCAGGTGCGCAGATGGCTGAAAGCCGCTGCTAGTAGGAAAAGAGAGATTTGATAAAAGGCAGAAAGTTCTTGAATGTGAGGGCCTTAAGTACCTAGTAATAAGGTGCAATGCAATAATACGTGGCAAAGATGGACTGCACCTTTGTGTGCACTACCCCTACTTTGTATGTAATGTAACACATGGCAATGATGCTTTAAAAGACATATATAAGATGTACAATAAATGTGCTTGTTGCCAAAATTCTTACACTTTTATTTTTAGTTTTTAAAGCTTGGGCCTAAGAAAGAACACACTCAGTTATCAGGAAAACAGCCCCTCTGTTGGATTTATTTTCTGGATAGCTGAGATTTTACCATTGCTAATGAGGCTAGACTAATAGTGAACAGCAAGTGACAGGGTGTCATGTAATATTGGATTGTCTGCCACCTTTTTTGATAGATTTCAAGGGAAAGTAACTGAACGCAAGCTCTAATGGTGAAAGGAAGGTTAAGTATTAGTGCTTAGACCTTGTAGCTGGATTAGAACTTGAAGAGATGGTGGGGTTTCATGCAGATTAAATGTACAGTTAGTTTTAAAAATCTTTTCTGTCTGGAAAGTGGTCCAAAGAGATGAACTCCTTGGAGGTAAAGATTCTACAAGGGGCAGGTAGTCGTGCCAAAGCAAAATCTTCCATTTTCACTATTTTCTTATTCGGTTGGTGCAAAAGTAATTGTAGTTTTGCATTGTTGAATTTTGCCATTTGATATTGAAATACATTCTTAAATAAATGTGGTCATGTTATACATCATGTTAACGCACACTTCTCACTTTATTGTTTTTGCTAATGACATTGCTTGCTGTTTATATTTATTTTAGACTATAGAAATGATCTTAAAAAGCAAATTCAAGCGATTCTTTTATTAGAGTTTAAAATGGGTTGTAAAGCAGCAGAGACAACTCACAACATCAACAACACATTTATTTGGCCCAGGACCTGCTAATGAATGTACAGTGCAGTGGTGGTTCAAGAATGTACAGGAGATGAGAGCCTTGAGGATGAGAAGCATAGTGGCCAGCCATCGGAAGTTGACAACTACATGACAAATTGATGAAGAACTCAATGTTGGCCATTCTATGGTCATTTGACATTTGAAGCTAGTTAAGTGGATACCCTGTGAACTGCACAGAAATAAAAAACACCATCGTTTCGAAGTGTCATCTTCTCTTACTCTACACAGCAAGAATGAACGATTTCTCGATTGGACTGTGACAGGCGACAAAAAGTGGATTTTATCAGGACAACAGCGATAACCAGCTCAGTGGTTGGACCAAGAAGAAGCTCCAAAGCACTTCCAAAAGCCAGACTTGTACCAGAAAAGTTCACGGTCACTGTCTGGTGGTGTGCTGCCAGTTAGATCCACTACAGCTTTCTGAATCCTGGTGAAAGCATTACATCTGAGAAATATGCTCAGCAGATCGATGAGCTGCACCAAAAACTGCAACACCTGCAGCCACCATTGGTCAGCAGAAAGGGTCCAGTTTTTCTCCACAACAACGCCTGACCGCACATCACACAACCAATGTTTCAAAAGTTGAATGAACTGGGCCACAGAGTTTTGCATCATCTGCCATACTCACCGGAGAAGGCAATGGCAACCCACTCCAGTACTCTTGCCTGGACAATCCCATGGATGGAGGAGCCTGGTGGGCTGCAGTCCATGGGGTCGTGAAGAGTTGGACACAACTGAGCGACTTCACTTTCACTTTTCATTTTCATGCACTGGAGAAGGAAACGGCAGCCCACTCCACTGTTCTTGCCTGGAGAATCCCAGGGATGGGGGAGCCTGGTGGGCTGCTGTCTATGGGGTCGCACAGAGTCGGACACGACTGAAGTGACTTAGCAGCAGCAGCAACAGCAGCAGCCACACTCACCTAACCTCTCACCAACCACCACTTCTTCAAGCATCTCAAAAACTTTTTGCAGGGAAAACACTTCCTCAACCAGAAGGAGGCAGAAAATGCTTTCCAAGAGTTTCTCGAATCCCCAAGCACAGATTTTTACACTACAGGAATAAACGAACGTATTTCTCATTGGCAAAATATGTTGATTGTAATGGTTCCTATTTTGACTAGTAAAGATGTGTCTGAGCCTAATTATAATGATTTAAAATTCTCAGTATGAAATTGTAATTACTTTTGCACAGTACTTCTTTCCATCTTTCTGACTTTCTTCCTTCTTCCAGTCACCTTGAGTCAAGGTGTTCTGTTCTAATGTGAAGGGAAAGTAGAATATAGTGGGAGCTATGGCCTAGGTTCAAATTCTAGAGTCTTTCTAGCAGGGGTCTTACCAGCTTGAGCAAGACATTGAACCTGAGCTCCTAGAGATGACACCAGTACTCACAAAATCACAGTGACAAGTCAGCAGGACAATATGGGTGATGAGTGTGTTCCAAACCTCAAATCCCATGAGAAATGCTACAAATGTTAAAACATTGACTGATACTACTCTTTAGGATTCCTATTTTCTCTTCACAAATCTAAGATCTCAGGGGCCTGATTATGGGGACAAACTGCCCTCTAGGATTTTAAATAACTCAGCAGCAGTGGTTTAAATCTCAGCATGAAGAGCAAATCGTTGAAAAGCCTTCTTTCCAGCATTTGCTCGAAGAAAGTATCTAAGGATGGGTATTATGTGGCAGATTGTGTGAAATGTGCTAGAAATTATAAAAATGTAGATGGCAGGACAGGGAGGGAAGAGTAATGACTCCAAGTTAGTCTGTCTGGAGGTTTGTGGAGAGTGATAATGATCAATGACTGCCCATTCGAGCCATTATGACCCATTAGGTTCAAGTGCACAGGCTGGAAATCCTCCTCAATCAAATGAGGGGGGTGGTGTGGCCACTTATGTGAGACAAGCCATTCCCAACCAAACCAGCCTGTCCAGCAGTTTATTTACCCAGAGCAAGGCCTGCTGTGTCTCATTCAGAACTGTACTCGGCTAGAGTTTTGCTCCTAATGAGAAAGAGCTCATTGTTCTAATTGGTTTGAGAGTGAATCCCAGTCCATGTCCCCTGGGGAAATCTGCAGATGCCCAGAGCTCATCTTGTCCTCTCTCATCACCATCCAGCCTCATCTCTTTGAACCCCTCTGCACCACTGAAGCCAGAACAGTCTATCTAAAGTGCAAGTCTAACCACTACTCCTCTTCTTTTGTTCTCTAAGCCCTCTGGGATAAATCCTAAAATCCTTAGCATGGACAATAAAGCCTCTGTAAGCTGGTCCCCTTGGTCAGTGACACAACCTTACCTCTGTCTCCAACTAGAAATTTATACTGTAATAATGCCAGGGTACTTGAAATTCATGTACACCTTGATCCTTACCAGGCTACTGTTTTATACCTTCATGCCTTTGCACTGTTCTTTATCAGAAATCTCTCCTATACTCTCCTTACCTAACTAGTCTCTCTCAGCCTTTAAGACTTAACTCAGACATCTTTTCCTACAGTCTTCCATATGACTCCAAGAGTGGGGCACAAGGAAGGCTGTGCTCTATGCTCACCTCAAACTTTGTGCATGCCTCTTTACTTATGATGGTACTTTGAAACGGGCTGCTTACGTGTGGTGTATGTGCCCTTAGAATGTGAGCTTTTCAAAAATAAGGACTATATTTTGTTTACCATTAAGCCACAAGCAGTTGGAGACTGGGCAATCTAAAAGTGAGTGTCAAATTGAATAACTAATTGCATCTCTAGAACATTCCTACAATGAAATCTATCTGTTGACCTGTGAATGGAGGTTTACCTTGATTACTGGACAGACAGGAGAACTGAAGTGCTTACCCAGCAAATATAGATTAATTGTCTCTTGTCTACATTTTCCATTGAATGAATATTCCTATGTTTCAAAAGTCATTTCAACATCTCCTCTGCTCCTTGAATTGTCATAGATGTTATGGCAGAGCACCTTTCCCCAAGAGTTTGTTTCCTAGGGTCACAAAGCTAAATATAAGTGCTACAAAAAAGGTCACAGCCTTGAGGTTTTAGTGAAGAGAAGACTGCATGCTCCTGGAGGAATAGGGGGAACATGAAATAACCTTAGAAAATGGCTAAGTTTTAAAAAAGTAGAGATTGGGAAAAGGTAATGGGGGAGGGGCAGGGATGATGCATTTTTGCTAGAAGAAACATACATGGCAAAGTGATGGAAAGCCCTCAGTATATTTGGGAAACAAGAGTACACCTGATGGTTTGCAATTTGAACCTAATGCGACTCATTTTCCACCACTTACCCCCATCTCCATGCTCCAACCATCCCGACTCCTTTTCTCCAGCCCAGTGGTTCACAAACTCAAATGAGCATCAGAATTGTCTGGCGGGCTTATAAAACATGGATTGCTGGACCCCATTCCAGCTACTGAATTTCTGATTCAGTAGGTCGGATGATGCTGATGCTATGGTCTGGGGCCCTGTTTGAAAATCACTGCAAAATTTTCTCGCTGAAACCATCATGGCTCAGACATGGAGATGTTGCTCCCCGCTCCCAGCCCTGACACGGTAGGTTATGGACCTCAGAGCTCAACTGGAACCTTGGGTCCTCCAGACTCTGAAGGAGCAACGGCCCCTTGAAACCACTGCCAACCACCTATTGGCAAAGCAGCTGCCACCGTCGAAGTTGTCGAGCAGGCAGTGTTTTCCCATCATCCTGGCAAATGAAAGACTAATTTGAACCATCTGGTTCTGTAACACCCTCCTACACCACTGCTTAAAAGCAGCCGAACATATTTTCTCTTACGTTTTGTCAATAAAATATTGCTCCCCGGGGCTGTCAGCTTGTCAGGTTTGCAGCCCAGAGCAAAGTTGGCACCAACCAGAAGAGGGTTGTGGGTGTAGCCCCTCAGCCTTTGCTGCTGGTGCTCTGCACACCCTTCTATTCGGGGCAGGTTCTCCAAACGGATGCATTAAAGTATTTTTTTAAAAGTGGAGCCGAAATGTGTCCAGACCCTTCCTGGCCACTGTGCCCTTTGTGTCCTGTTAGTTTTGCTTTGCCTTATGACAGTGAAGAATCAATGTCCAGCATTTCCAACCTCCAGGTAGAGTGTGTACACATTTATTAAGATTAATTAAAAAGTCACAAATTCTAAAGTAATAACATTAACAACCAGTAGAAAAAGTGCAGACATTTTGACAGTCTTTTTGAATTTCATTAAAAGATGGTAGTGACAAAAACCCCAGAGACTATTTCTACTTTACTAAAGAAATAGGTCACAGATTCAATTACAGTCACTGAAGCATGGACTCAATCTATCATGGCAAATTAAGTACATTTTAGCAACCTACTTTCCTTTAAAAATTTTATAGACACTTTCAGTGGAAGAAGAAAGACTATAGAATAAAAAAAAAAAAAAAAAGAAATTGCAAAACCAAGTTCCACCCTTACTCCCCCCTCAGCTTTGAGTAAGCATTTGGCTTATTTGCTTTGGGTATAAGACAGAAAATCATTAAGAAATACTCAGCCCTTTCACAATTATTACTCTTCACTTGTTCCTGGTTTAATGATGCAGATTTGGAATTGGGAGTGGGAAATGGCTCCAAATTAGAATCGCTCGCCTTCAAAGGGGGGCTTTGTTCTACAGGCTCTGCCCCGCCCCCTTCTTTTAAAAGAGGGCTATTTGTACCTGATAGCTTTTATGAAATTTTTTGCCTTAGCCTCTCAGAGCAGACACTCTGCGTTCATTTCTGGAAAGATAAATAAATAAATCAAAAGTGCTCATTCAGCCTGTGGATATGGTTTAGCCAAGTGCAAATATTGGGACAATGGAGCACCGTTTTGCCCATAGCAAAATTGATTGTGTGTTGACAACTGGAATTTATGAAGGGCCTCTTGCAGTGCAGTGGCAGGGACCATCTTTAAGACATGGCAGCCACAGCAGCAAGTGTAGAGCCAAGATCGTGAGACCCTCACATTTCCCCTCTGACAAGTAAACACCTGGGCCTGAGACGCTCACAACTCCAGAGTCTTAGGAATCTGTTGCTTGGCTTGGCCGGTAAAACTTCTGAAGCTTCTTAGGTCTTGTTCCCCAAGAGGCTGTGTCACCAAAGGACTTACTCAGTTGAGAGCAGGTGTTGCTTATCATCCCCACAGTCTGGCTTTTCCCCTTAGACCTCAGGCTAGCCTTCTCCTGACATGTCTGTGAAATGGGCACAAAGGAGACAAGCCATTGCATTTGCTTCCAAAAGGAGAGACAGAGACGCTTCATGCATCTCTGAAATATCTTGATCTTGCCCCATTAAACAAGCACCTCTCTTCAGCCAGGCAGAAGACTAAACTCACTGTAAAGGCCGGGGAACCTCCCTTCTGATTTTGACTGCAAAGTCGGGGCTTCCTTACGGCTTAGGCTTAATAGTAGATAGGTGAAAAAATCTCACATAGTCAAAATATCGCAAATCTATGTCTCCACAGCCTGTTTGGTTGGGAGTGTATATATAACTCTGAGTTGAGAGCCATCAGGTCTTAGAGGATGAGTTCCTTCAAACTCCAGAGTTAAGATAAATGTGGGCTGATACTATACCTTGTGTGATGTGAAACTCGGATCTATGTGACTGCCCCTAGAAGGGAGAGTGATGAGTTGGGAAGTGCTCATAACTGTTGGGATGATTCGTTCAGTTACATTTTCTTTTCCTAGCTTAAATAACAGGAAAAAAAGATATGTTTTCAGAAAAAAAATACACATTCATCTTTAGGGCCCAGCTGCCGTGCCCGTGTGTGTGTGTGTGTGTGTGTGTGTGTGTGTGTGTGTGCACGCGCACGTGTGTGTGTTAAGTGTCTTTGTATCCATCTCTATGGACCATAGCCTGCCAGGCTCCTCTGTCCATGGGATTCTCCAGGCAAGAGTACTGGAGTGGCTTGCTGTGCCTTCTCCAGACGGTCTTCTCAGTCCAGGGATGGAACTGGAATCTTTTATGTCTCCTGCATTGGCAGACAGGTTCTTTACCACTAGTGCTGCCTGGGAAGCCTCACCATTGTCAAGACAATGTAGTAATGTGGATTCGGGACAGGAAGACCTATACCTTTCAGCTTCCAATGAGCAGCCTTGGTCAAATCTTTGGAGCTTTTTGAGTCCCAGTTTTATTAAATGCAAACGTGGAAATTCTCTATTTTGCTTGTATCCTTTAATAGGATTCTCATTAGAGCCTTAAAATTTTTTCATGCTTACTTAGCACTTATTTTCACAGCATTTCTCATAAATTATTACATTAAGCCTCGTACTAACATTTTGAGATATATATTGTCTTCCCCAATTTACAATAATGAAATAGAGGCCAATAATTTCCCAAGACCACCAAACAGATTAAGAGGCAAGTTTTTGAGGCTCCCAACTTCAGCAGTATTTCTAATAACCCTTAAGTGTATTGTTTTAGATTAATGAGATATGAGAACATGCTTAGAAAATTGCAATGCATCATATAAATGGTACATTGTATTATTATTTAGAGATCCCCCATTTGATATTGTGATTCCCTGGTGGCTCAGTGGTAAAGAATCTGCCTACCAAGAATGCAGAAGACCTTGGTTTGATCCCTGGGTGTGGAAGATCCCCTGGAGAAGGAAATGGTTACCCACTCCAGTGTTCTTGCTTGGAAAATCCCATAGACAGAGGAGCCTGGCAAGCTACAGTCCTTGGGGTTGCAAACAGCTGGACACGACTTGGCGACTACACACACACACACACCTTTGATGTTGTATAAAGAAAAAGGTAGACAGAAACAGCCAGCTTTGGTTACAAGAGTCAGTCACTCATCACTCACTAGCAGTGAACTTAGTACCTGAGCAGAAACTGCATCCCTGTGTCTAGTGTTGACTTAGGACAGACATCACACTATTGATTCCTTTGATCATTTACCCTGCTTTCCTTCGCTGGTTTTCACTTCAGGGTGACACATAGCTGACCTATTAAATAGTCATCTTTGTCCGCATGGAAATTAATTAACTGGTAACTGTCTCCAGCATATAACAGTGGATTAAAGCTCAGGAAGGAGAAGGAAGATCTCTGGAAAGTGGACTAGCCAGGGTTTCTTGGTTGAGTCATTCTCTCCCATCTGAGTCTCATTCAGTTTTCCCCTACACCTGCTTCCTGAGAAACTCAGCCACCTCTGTTCAGCTTGGGATAATAGCCATGCACAGCTGGACTGCAATATGGCTGGAGAGGAAACACACTCACAGCCTGTGATGTGAGATGAGCTTCAATTTGTCCAAACCACTTGCTGTGTCAGTCTAACTCCAGGCATCAGTGTGAAAAATGGGAAATTTAGTTACCTATATAGATACAATAGCAGTAGTCATACCTTGAAATTTTGTAATATTTTTCAAGTTGCTATGCACATTCACACACAGATCAGCCAGTTCTTACAAGAGTTTGGTGAGATAGACAGGACTCATTCTTACTATACAGTGAGCAAACCTGAGACTTGGGAATTCTTGACCCGTCCTCTCCTACAGCTGGTAAGGGACAGAGTGGTGTCTTGATTCACCTGGCCTCTTTGTGTGGGCACTTGTGTTTTGCCTATCTAGGACTCCCTCTCTGGCAATAAGCCCCCTTGTATTTTCCCAACACCAGACATTTGTTTCCAGCTACTATGTTCTTATTGTCCTCCTGGTCAAACTTGACTGATAGAAGGTTGGGCGTCTGACCCACCTTAGGCCTATCTCTCCTTAGAACTTTTCAAGTTGGAAATGGAAATAGAGTCAAGGGTTTCCCTGGTGGCTCCACTGTAGAGGATCCACCTGCCGGTGCAGGAGACAAGGGTTTGATCCCTGATCCGGGAAGATCCCACAGGCTGCAAAGCAGCTAAGCTCCTGCGCTACAACTATTGGACCTAGAGCCCAGGAGCTGCAACTATAAAGCCCACGTGCTGTAACTACTGAAGCCCATGTTCCCTACAATCTGTGCTCCTCAACAAGGGAAGCAGCCACAGTGAGAAGCCCAAACATGGCATCTCGAGAAAATCCCAGGCAGCAACAAAAACCCAGCACAACCAAAAAATACTAATTAATTATTTAAAAAAGAGAAGTTCCTGTATAGGAAACTTAGACAGTCATGATTTTTACTACAGTGAGTAAGCTGGCTGAGGGAAAAGAATGAAGCTGACAGTGAAGCAAGGTTTTTTTTATGCCTCAGTTATCTCATCTATAAAGTAGGGGATAATTATAAAGCTATTTCCTATGGTTATGTAGAGGTTAAATAAGTCAATATCTAAAAAGTGCTTACAGAAGTGTGTTGGGCATTATTTATGCTTCATAAATAAAAGCTACTTATTATTATTCAATGAACTTCTAGGTTTAAGCAGAGGTAAGTGGGAGATTCTTGGCAACACTGAAGTCTCTAGCTTGAATTGTTCCTAAGACTGCATACCTTGGGAAAGTATTACTTCAAGAAATTCTTTTTTTTTTCTTAAGTTTTGCAACATACTCTCATATTTATAAATGAATTATGTGTCCAAAGAGTGAACATTTTTTCATGTTTGTCTCTGCTTAGTATCTGCTTTTCTGGCTCATCTGCACAGTTGTGGGCATTATTAAATGTGATACAGAGAAGTGAGTAAGGTTGCTAAGTAGTTAAGTGAAGAGAAAGTGAAAGTCGCTCAGTTGTATCCGACTCTTTGTGACTCCATGGACGATACAGTCCATGGGAATTTTCCAGGCCAGATTACTGGAGTGGATAGCCTTTCCCTTCTCCAGGGGATCTTCCCAACCCAGGGAGGGAACCCAGGTCTCCTGCATTGCAGGCAGATTCTTTACCAGCTGAGGCACTAGGTCATATATATTTAAGGTCTTGCTCTAGAAATTGGCTTATATACAGGTTAAGTGTTCCTTCCACCCCTACCAAATCATTATCATTCAAAACTGTGAGGATCATTAGTTTCTAACTTGACATAAGCAAGATAACTACATTCCTGAATATACTTTGGTTGGATCTCATTTCTCTGTTTTTTGTGTTTTTTTTTTAGTCAATTTTCCAGATCCTTAATGTCATAGCAATATTTATATTGGTTTGGAACACAGAATATGCAGCCAGATTGCTAGGTTAAAAACCTCACCTCTGACATATATTCTCTAGGTAACCTTGGCAAGTTTCTTTATGCCTCAGGTATGTCGTCTGTAAAATGGTGGCTAATAATAGAGCCATTTCCTGTGATTATGTGTGTATGTGTTAGTCACTCAGTCGTGCCTGACTCTTTGAGACCCCATGGACTGTAGCCCGCCAGACTCCTCTGTCCGTGGGATTTTCCAGGCAAGGATACTGGAGTGGGATGCCATTTCCTTCTCCAGGGGATCTTCTCGACCCAGGGATCGAACCCTGGTCTCTTGAATTGCAGGCAGATGCTTTACTGTCTGAGCTACTAGGGAAGCTCCCCTGTGGTTATATAGAGGCTAAATAAGTCAAAATCTAACAAGTCCTTAGAGTAGTGCTTTGGGCATAATACATGCTACATAAACTACTTATTGTTACTCAATGAACTTTTCTTTTTAGTACTTTTCACTTGTGAAGAACTCGTAATTATTGCAAAGGAATATGTTAAAATTGTGCTTTCGACTATCAAGAGTAAAAGCATAACCTCTAAATAGAAGATGATTTCAACATGCTTCTCAGGAGTTAAATAAAAGATGCTGAAAAACATAGTTAATGAATAGTTTTAAGTGATTCTGTGGAAAGAACGTTTATGATGCTGCTGAATAGCAAACGAATGTTAAAGGAAGAGAAATTTAGATGAAGAATACATGAAAAATCCATGTTGAAGATAAAGATATTTCAAAGGGCTTGGAATTAAGTACATGATCAAAATTTGGAGACAATTTCTGCTTACATTGAGCCATGTTGACAGCAAGGGCTAACAACTTGGAGATGGGGACTAAGAAGCAAGCAAAACGTCTGAAGAAAAACAGTGGTTCTACTTCATATTAAACATGAAAACTCTTCTCTTTTGACTTTATATTGCTGTCACAGAGTCCTGGTGGCAGAGTTCGTTAGTGGAACTGAGATGGTAAGAGTGTCATCTTAACTCCAATGCAGATTTCCATGTCTGAAAAAAAAAAAGAAAGGGGAAATTTTTCATATTGTTCTCTTTTTAGAACCCAGAAGCATTAAGAGGACACAGAATTATTTCATACAGAATTTCAGGTATCAAGAAAAGAACCAAAGTGATTGAGAGATAAAATGAGAGAAAATGTGCCTGTGTATTAGGAATTATTATTTTTTTTTTTTACTCATGCTCTTTGCGTAATTCCTTTGTTTATGTCCAACTCTTATAGGTCATAAATTGTAATTCCTATAAACTGCATGCTTTATACACAAAAAACAATGCTTGGACCATGAGCTGATACGCAACTAGCCACATTCAAAAAATATTTCTGACTCTTGTATAGTCAAAGCTATGGTTTTTCCAGTAGTCATGTACGGATGTGAGAGTTGGACAATAAAGAAGGGTGAGTGCTGAAGTATTAATGCTTTCAAACTATGGTGCTGGAGAAGACTCTTGAAAGTCCCTTGTACTGCAAGGAGATCAAATCAGTCAATCCTAAAGGAAATCAACCTTGAATAGTCATTGGAAGGGCTGATGCTGAAGCTGAAGTTCCAATACTTCGGCCACCTGATGTAAAGAGCCAATTCATGGGAAAAGACCCTGATGCTGGGAAAGACTGAGGGCATGAGGAGAGGGGACAACAGAGGGTGAGATGGTTGGATGGCATCACCGACTCAGTGGACATGAATTTGAGCAAACTCTGGGAGATAGTGAAGGACAGGGAAGCCTGGCGTGCTGCAGTCCATGGAGCTGCAAAGAATCGAACATGACTTAGTGAATGAACAAAAACAAACACCATGTGCACTCAGTATCCTTAAGCCAGAGCTACTTGGTAACATCTACTGGATACATACAAATGACTTATCAGAGGATGTTCGAAGAGTATTCTGTTATAAGGCTATACTTTCACATTTATCTCCATTGCATTAGCAGGCACTACATTTCAGAACTTTTTGCTTTTTTTGTTTTTTAACAAAGTGTAGCAACATTTCAGATTTTTATTTGATAATTCTTAGATTTCTATGCAAATGGGACTAATTAGCCAATCATCAAAACAAAAGTTCCCAGTGTATTATGTAGAGTCTATTAGGTGAACTTCTGAGAGATTTATGACTGATGGACTGGAGCCACCCGGGCTTCCCTAGTGGCCCTGCAGTAAGGAATCCACCCACCAAGAAGGAGACACAGCTTCCATCTCTGGGTCAGGAAGATCCCCTGGAGGAGATGACAGCCCACTTCAGTATTCTTGCCTGGGAAATCCCATGGACAGGGGAGGGTGGCGATAGTCCATTGGATCGCAAAGAATCGGACACAGCCTAGAGAATGAGCGTGCGTGCATACATGAACTGGAGCTGATGGGATGTTGGTACAAATGAGATACACCTCATTCTCTTTGGAAAATTCAATGTAAAACCTGTTTTAGGTTTTATAGCTTATTTTTAAGAACTTGTAGCAAACATTCTTTCCCAACAACCAAACTTAACTAACTATAAATAAAATGTCCAATAATATATATGCATAATTCTTATATATGTGTAGCATTCATGTTAACAAAATCTTTAATGCACATTTTTGGCTTTAAGTTTTATAAAACACTGTGAGATTGATATCTCTCTACCCCAAGCATGTGTACTAATGGGGAAACTATGGCTTGGAGAAGTAAGTGGTTGGGTAGACAAAATCTGTTCTGAAATTTAATTAGATAACCCTTCTCCTTGTAGATGTTTATTTAAGGGACACAGCAAGTTTTCAACCCATGTAGATTTTCTATTCTTGCATCTTTTACCCACCTGTAGCCTCTTAATCCCTGGTGGTTCAGATGGTAGAGAATCTGCCTGCAATATAGGAGACCTGAGTTTGATCCCTGGATGGGGAAGATCCCCTGGAGAAGGGAATGGCTACCCATGCTAGTATTCTTGCCTGGAGAATTCCATGGACAGAGGATCCTGGCAGGCTACGGTCCATGGGGTTGCAAAAAGTCATACATGACTGAGCAATGAACACACACACACACACACACACACACACACACACACACAGCCTCTTAATACTTACCTGTTCTAGAATTCTGAATGCTCCAGGGTTACTGAGCAATATCTTACTTTCTAGGCAACAAATATCTCTCATGTAATGTCTGTGAATTAGTTTCCTAAGCTTTCTAAAGCTAAGAATTAAGACTTTCTTCAAGACACGTTGCAATAGATTTTCTTATGCAGCAATCAAGATAGACCCAGAATGCTCACAAAGTTTTTTACTTGTTCAAAGAGCCAATACATTATATTTAAATAATTATTAAATTCCAGAAAAAGTAGATACATTTTATAATTTTCCATTTTCTATTTCCTCCTTTTTGCTTCCCTTTTGGACCAAGCACCCCTCACTGTTTCTTAGCTATGAGAGTCTAGATGAGATAAATGGATACTATTTCCATCTTCAGTGTAGTGATTCTGCTTGGATTATAATCAAGCCACATAGATCTTCCTATCTGAGACTTGTTCATAGATGTACCCATGATCCACTCTGAACCAATAAGAAGGTCAGTCACAGAGGAGGGAACTTTAGAAAGTGACGTTTTCTTCTGAAAATGTGATTGAGTGGGACCCAGTGAGATCTGGACCTGCTTAGATAATTTTGTGACCACAAGAAGGCAGTTGGAAACCACTGAAGCTGTGAGGTGAAGCTGGCAGATGAAACTAAGACTTCGAGGACTGGATTCATGAGCACCTCCTTGAGCAGCTAGGACTTCTGGACTTCTCCAGTGCTTGAGCCAATAATTCTTCTTTCTTATTTAAGCCTGTGTGGCTGGATTTCTCAACTTATACAATGTGCGTTTGGCCCTTATACGAGGTCAGGTTAGTCCCTTTCTAAGTCTTTTCACTACTTTCTTTCTACCACTCCCATCCATGGAGAATGAGAACTGGAGTCCAAAAACCTGAGTTCATGCTTATCTTTAGTACTTACTTACTCTGCATATTGAGTAAGAAAATAACCCATGTTGTATATTGGTGAAACAGTAATGATAAAAGAAACAATATTTAACTTTCAGGATTATCTGGGGGGTCAAATAAGATAATGAGGATCAAAACACCACATAAATATTAATTATCTCCCTGAACAGTGCTAATTTAATCTAGGCATTGGTTTTGAGCCCATTTCCCCCAAGTTCTTTCCAGGGCTAGATTTATAATGATCTGGTAACAGGGAGAAGCAAGAAGGGTTATGTGCAAATAGGTCATAGGTAGAAAAAGAAAACTCTAGTGTTTCAGTGTCATAATTATTTTATGTAGCCCCTGACTTAATGCATTATGGAACGTTTCACTGAATGAGGTCATCACAGACTTTAAGTAGCAAGCTATTAAGAGACACAATTTGTACATTGTGATGGATCATATTAAAATAATTTAGTTCAAAGGAGGCTTCATTATATCTCATTTAGAAATGTCTCCTAATGTGAATAAATATTTCTCCATGGTAAATTTGCCGCTGGAGACCCCTGGAGCTCCCTGGGACGGGAATGCTAGGAGTTCTAGAAGTTGGGCCAGGTCCCTTCGACGTCACTAAGGCGTGAGCATATGTTCTAGGCTCTCCGCTCTTGCCTCACTGTTGTCTGTCCCAGGACTGATCTATTCAGAAAATGTTATACGGTTGCCCAGACAAGTTCAAAGCGGACTCCATTTTTCCAGTCTCACTGAATCAAGCTTATAAACATGGAAAAAGAATTCACTAGTGCTTCCTGCTCCATAGTTGAATTCATTCCGATTGCCCCATCTTGTGGAAGAAAGAAAAATCGCCAGATTTTTTTTTCCCCTTCTTTGGGCATAAGCCCCAGAAGAACTAATTCATCTCATCTATCTTTCTCTATCTCTGTCTCTCATCTTTTCTCTTGCACACAATACATTTCAAACAATTTATTCTAAAGAAAGGCCAGTATTCCTCATATATATGCAACCCAACCTTTTTTCCTTGGTCTTTCCAGCTGGTTCTAGTGGTAAAGAACCTGCCTGCCAATGCAGGAGTCTCTGGAGAAGCAGGTTCGATCCATGGGTCGGGAAGATCCCCTGGAGGAGGGCATGGCAACCCACTCCAGTTTTCTTGCCTGGAGAATCCCATGGACAGAGGAGCTTGGTGGGCCACAGTTCATGGGGTCGAAAAGAGTCGAACACGACTGAGCCAGTGAGCACATGTGCTTCTTTCCTTACTGAGAGGACCGATATATGTTGATTATATTCGTGAGTGTTAGACAGGAGTCTGTTGCTTTTTGAAAGACTCTAACCATGGTACCGTAATTGAGCCCCAAGTCAGACTGCATCTCTGCAGGTGTGTCAGCTTTCTGAATTCTTCTCAGACTCTGGGAACATAATGACCATCCCCTTTCCAGCTATCTGAGCTATTCTCCCCTACTTCCACCCTACTTTTTATGCATTCCTTTGTACATGGAAGTCTGTTCAGAGGAAGAATGAATGAAATCAATTCACTTGTTCGTTCACCAGCTCACTTATTTGTTTCTCCATTCACCCATTTAACATTTATTTATTGAGGACCTTCTATATGCCAAGCCCTCTGCCTGGTATGGGAAAATAGAAACGGGCAAAACAGTCTCTCTGTTCTCTACTCTGCTGGAGCTTACACCCTAAAGTTGACTACATAGACATTAATCATATAATCAGAAAAATATATAGTTGCAAAGTCTGATAAGCCTATGAAAGGAGGTTAAGGGTACTCTGAGACCATAAGAGAAGAGATCTGACCTGTGGGACCTGACCTTTCCTGATGAAGGACATTTGTGCTGAGATCTGAAGAAGCAGGAGCTAAGGGATGGGCAAGAACATTCTAAGAAGAGCATCTGAGTCCCGAGGGAACATAGTGCCTGGAGTAGAGAGAGCTCAGTGGCTGAAATGAAGAGAAGAGAGGAGAATGGTTCTTGATGAGGCTGCAGAACCTGGTAGCGGCAGATCATGTCAGGCCTTGAGAACACGCTAGGAGTTTGACCATCTGACCACGTGGCTTACAAATATGAAGCACTGTTCATTAATCAAACAGAGCGATTTGGTCTCACCTCCCTCTGCTCTCACTCGTAACAGTAGTGGCAAGGGAGTCAGACCAGTACTTCCTGGATGTCTCTATCAGAAGAGAGCTGTAGGTTCTGCCATCCATCCTGTGCTTGTTCACTGCAGCCCTTTATTCAGAGCTGGATCTTCAGAAGGTGCTGTGTCAATGCCCAGGTTACAGTCTGCATGTGATGGACCTCTAAGATTTATCCAGCACCTAAGGGTGTTTGTGTTCGTGCATATGACTGTTATTCTGTCTCTAAGCGACGGAGACCAGCCTGCCTCCTCCAACAGTCAACCTGAAAGTTGCACAACACTGACATCTGGTGCTTGTGTGAGGTCTGAGATTGTACAAGGTCAGAACGAGGCTCCTGGGACCAGTCCATGCTGCAAATGTAGTGAGACTGGGTGTTTGAAAATGTGAGCAAGTGTGTGTATAAATGTGTACCCGTGCATGTGCATACACACACACACACATACCCACACAACCCACACAGTCTGTCTATAGTTTTTTGTTTTCAACTTCTTCTGATCTTCCAATATTAGGCTTGATAGAAGGCTTCAATATGGTATTTTCTTATTGTCAATATTTGCCAATTTGGACACGTGGTTTCTGTGATGGAAGGTGAGGTTTCACCTGGGTTTGGGAGAAAGACAACTGACAAAAAAGTAAATCAGTGTTTACTTAGAATGTCTTAATACAAAGCATGAATTAAATGGGAAAAAAAGAGTCTCATAAAAGCAATTTAATAATGTGATTTTCTGGATGATAAATAGTATTTGCATAATAATTTATAATCTCTAAAGCATTTTAGCATGCATTTCCACATGATTCTCTCAGTCATTCAACCATTTACTCATTCATCTAAGAACTATTTATTGAAAGCTTACTTCATGTGAGTGATTGGTCTAGGCTGTGAAAAATCTCTAAGTTCTGGCAGGGCAATTAAAAGAGAAGACAGTGTAGTTCTTAAATAAGTATTCTTTGGATTCAGACTTAGCTGCTCTAAATATCTGAGTCTTTGTGTGTTAAATGGCCAGTGATAATAACAGTGCCTAAATTATTCAATGTTGAATTAGTACGACTTATTTAAGAACTATATAAAATAAGTATTTTCTTCCAAGTTTTCAGTTTAAGAAATAAGATTTTCAGCAATGGGAAAGTTAAAGAAAATGAGTATGGAGTTCATGAATATATCAGTCTGGGAAGATATAAGGATAATGGAAATGAGTACGTTGAAAAGTTTAGAAAAAAGGGCTGTCCCTGTTGTCAAGGAATTTTAGTGCCTAAGAGTTTTAACACTAAAGTCAAAACTTCACTATCTGACTTGAAGGAAATTCTGTTCTTGGAGCAATGCTTTTGGAGTACAGGTTATGGGAATGAATGATGGAAAGGGTCAGAAATGGAAAGCAGAACCATTAGATATGAAGCTTTTCCAAGGGGCCTCATCTGAATTAACTGGACCTTGAACGACACCAGAGATAATGGTGGGACTCTGTAGAGGAGGAAGTCAATGCAAGATATTGTAAAGAATTAATCTAGATGAGATGATTGTTCATTGTGTATTGATCTTTTCATAGGATAGCTGTGTTGTCACCTATTTTAATCCCAGTCCTTGAAAATATAGAACAGTCTGTTTCTTTTACGGTACTGTTTGTTTTTGTGGAGATCAAATTCTCCTCCAGAAAATTCAGTGTATCTGAGCAACTTATTTATGCAGTGAGCACTTAATCAGAAAGTTCCCTGGCAGAGTACTACCTCTGGCCATCAGAACTTTCAGACACTTTTCTTTCTGAGCAATGGAACCAAGAGGGACATTCCAAATATCACATGGCTGGTCTTGCATCTGTATGCCGTGCGTTTAGACCTCCCAAGAGAGTCTCTAAAAGATGCTCCTAGAAAGTGAAGAGAATTGAGTCTTTAATGACATGAAAGCAAAGAGAATGCTAAGAGGTGGACACTATTAACTCATTTAGGAAATAGGTGTAAATTTTTTGACCTAGAGAAAATATACATTCTTTTCTTATGGCTAGAACATTTATTGATGTTGATTATATGACCACAAAGAAAACAAATTCTAAAATATAGGGGTCCTGTGTGTGTGCTTAGTCACTCAGTCATGTCTGACTGTTTGCAACCACATGGACTATAGGCTGCTAGGCTCCTCTGTCCATGGGATTCTCCAGACAAGAATACTGGAATGGGTTGCCATTCTCTTCTCCAGGGGATCTTCCTGACTCAGTGATCAAAACCTGGGTCTCCTGCATTGCAAGTAGATTCTATACCATCTGAGCCACCAGGGAAGCTCCATAGGGGTCTTCAGTTCAGTTCAGTCACTCAGTTGTGTCTGACTCTTTGCGACCCCATGAATCGCAGCACGCCAGGCCTCCCTGTCCATTACCAACTCCCAGAGTTCACTCAGACTCACGTCCCTTGAGTCAGTGATGCCATCCAGCCATCTCATCCTCGGTCGTCCCCTTCTCCTCCTGCCCCCAATCCCTCCCAGCATCAGAGTCTTTTCCAGTGAGTCAACTCTTCGCATGAGGTGGCCAAAGTACTGGAATTTCAGCTTTAGCATCAGTCCTTCCAAAGAAATCCCAGGGTTGATCTCCTTCAGAATGGACTGGTTGGATCTCCTTGCAGTCCAAGGGACTCTCAAGAGTCTTCTCCAGCACCACAGTTCAAAAGCATCAATTCTTCAGTACTCAGCCTTCTTCACAGTCCAACTCTCACATCCATACATGACCACTGGAAAAACCATAGCCTTGACTCGACAGACCTTAGTCAGCAAAGTAATGTCTCTGCTTTTGAATATGCTATCTAGGTTGGTCATAACTTTTCTTCCAAGGAGTAAGCGTCTTTTAATTTCATGGCTGCAGTCACCATCTGCAGTGATTTTGGAGCCCCCCAAAAATACAGTCTGACACTGTTTCTACTGTTTCCCCATCTGTTTCCCATGAAGTGATGGGACCAGATGCCATGATCTTTGTTTTCTGAATGTTGAGCTTTAAGCCAACTTTTTCACTCTCCTCTTTCACTTTCATCAAGAGGCTTTTTAGCTCCTCTTCACTTTCTGCCATAAGGGTGGTGTCATCTGCATATCTGAGGTTATTGATATTTCTCCCGGCAATCTTGATTCCAGCTTGTGTTTCTTCCAGTCCAGCATTTCTCATGATGTACTCTGCATATAAGTTAAATAAGCAGGGTGACAATATACAGCCTTGACACACTCCTTTTCCTGTTTGGAACCAGTCTGTTGTTCCATGTCCAGTTCTAACTGTTGCTTCCTGACCTGCATACAGATTTCTCAAGAGGCAGGTTAGGTGATCTGGTATTCCCATCTCTTTCAGAATTTTCCACAGTTTATTGTGATCCACACAGTCAAAGGCTTTGGCATAGGGGTCTTAGGGAAACTCAAACCTGGCTTTATAAATAATTTAGAAAATTATGTAGTTCATTGTAGATATTTCAGTTATTAAACAAGAAATATTTAAAACATTGAAATAAATTAAATTTAAAGAGATAATTAATGATGATAAAAGCTAAACTTAATCGGTTTGAAAACTAAGTGCAATTATTAAATCAAAAGCCTCTTCTTTACAGTATCATAGTGACCCTGTCTCCCCTGAAAGCCTAGTGGAGAAGACACTAGAAGAGAGAGAGAGGTAAAACCTTTGTTTTACCTAAAACAGAAATGTAACTATAGATTTTAAGAGTGAACTTACACCAAGAAATTTCAAGTGAATGAAAGTTGCTCATTCATGTCCTACTCTTTGTGACCCCATGGATAGTCCATGCAATTTTCCAGGCCAGAACACTGGAGTGGGTAGTTGTTGCCTCCTCTGGGGGATCTTCCCAACCCAGGGATTTAACCCAGGTCTCCCAGATTGCAGGCTGATTCTTTACCAGCTGAGCCACAAAGGAAGCTCAAGAATGCTGAAATGGGTAGCCTGTCCCTTCTCCAGGGGATCTTCCCCACCCAGGAGTTGAACCTGGGTCTCCTGCATTGCAAGCAGTTTCTTTTGCCAGATGAACTACCAAGGAAAATTTCAAGACTTAGATCAAATGAGTAGCTTCCTAAGAATATGAATTATTAAAAAGTGGCCCAACAAAGGTAAATGGCCATATTATTTTGATAATCATGGAAATATAAACATTTGCCTAAGATCCACCATTTAAAAAGATAATGGAATTGTGAAAAGCTCTTAGAATAACCTTATGAAATGGACCAGTTTCTTGAAAGACACACTACCAAAACTCATACGGGGAGATATAGATAAACTGAATAGACCTATATACCAAAGAAATGGAATCAAGTAATTACCTTCCAAAAAAGAGAGCACCAGGCTCAGATGGGCTCACTGGTGAATTTGAACAAATATTTAAGGAAAAATGATTGCAGATTTTTTCCAGACAATAGAAGTAGAGGGAAGGGAATACTTCCTAACTCATTCTATGCAACCAGCATTAACCTAACGCCAAAGCCAGACAAAGAAATGAAAACTATAGACCAATCAATGTCTTTTGTGAAAATAGATATAAAAATCCTTACCAAAATAACAAAATATTAGCAAATCAAATCCACCATTGTATAAAATCTACATGCAAACAGAACAAGGAAACAAATTTTAAGCAAACTAGAAATAGATGGAAACATCCTCAACTTGAGAAAGAACATCTACAAAAGCCCTACAGCTAGTATCATAGTTAATGGTGAGAAATGAGATGTTTCCTGCTAAGTTCAGGAACAAGACAATGATGTCTACTGTCACCAGGCTTATTCAGTATAGTACTGGAAGTTCTGGATAAAGCAATGAGACAAGAAAAGGAAATAAAAATGTAGACAGATTGAGAAGGAAGGAGTAAAACTGTCTTTGTTTACAGGTGGCATGATTGTCTATGCAGAAAATTCCAGAGAATGGACAAAAGAAAGTCTCCAGGAACTAGTACACAAATACAACAAGGTTTTAGGATATAAAATTACTATACAAAAAAATCAATTGCTTTCCTATATACCAGCAATGAACATTTGGGATTTGAAGATAAAAACACAACACATTTATATCAGTGTGAGAGAAGAGAGATGTGGGTAGAGGGAAGGAAGAATGTATAAGATATACACAAGGAAAACAATAAAACTCTGCTGAAAGAAATTAATAAAGATCTAAATAAATGGAGAGATAGTTTACGTACATGGTCAAGAAGACTCGATATTGTCAAGATGTCAGTTCTACCAAAACTGATCTATGATTTAATGCAATCTCAATAAAAATGAAAATGGATAACCAACAAGAACCTAGTGTACAGCACATGCAGCTCTGCTCAGTGGTATGTGGCAGCCTGGATGGGAGGGGAGTTTGGGGGAGAATGGAGACACGTATACCTCTGTTCACCTGAAACTACCATAACATTGTTAATTTGCTATACCCCAGTACAAAATAAAAAGTTGAAAAAATCCCAGCAAGTTATTTTGTGGATATCAACAGATTCTAAGATAAATATAGACAGGAAAGACTCAGAACAGCCAATGCAATATTGAAGGTAAAGAACAAAACTGGAAGACTTAACTATTTGACTTTAAGACTTACTATGAAGCTACAGTAATCAAGACAGTGAGATATTGGTGGGAAAAAATAAACAAATACATCAATAGAACAGAATACAGTGCCCAGAAATAGACCAACACCAATATATTCAGCTTATCTTTGACAAAGGGACAAAGGCAATTTAATGGAGAAAGAATAGTATTTTCAACAAATGATTCTGGATCAACTGGGCATCCATATACAAAAACATGAATCTAGACATATATGTTACATCTTTCACAAAAACTTTAGTTCAAAACAGATCACAGACCACAATGTAAACTGCAAAACTATTAGACATCTCGAGGATAACAGAAGAGAGAATCCAGATAAACTTGGGTTTGGTAATGACTTTTCTTTTTTAAGGTACAACACAAAAATCACATTCCATGAAAGAAAAAGAAAAAGGCAAGTTGAACTTCATTAAAATTAAGATATTCTGCTCTGTGAAATGTGTGGTTAAGAAAATAGACCACAGAATGAGAAAAGATATTTAAAAAACACATCTGATAAGCAACTGGTATCCAAAATATACAGACAGCTCTTAAAACCTAATAGTAAGATAACATTTCAGTTAAAAATAAAATGGACAAAGATGTAAAGAGACACCTCACCAAAGAAAAGATACAAATGGCAAATAAGCATAGACAAAGATGCTTAACATCACATTTCACTACGGAACTGCAAATTAAAATGAGATACTACTGCACGCCTATCAGAATGGCTAAAATCCAAAAACACTGACAACACCAAATACTGGGAAAGATGTGGAGCAACAGGAACTCTCATTCATTCTTGGGGGATGCAAAATGGCACAGCCACTTCAGAAGTTAGTTTGGCAGCTTCTTATAGAGCTAAAAATACTGTTACCATATGATTGCACTACTTGGAATTTACTCAAGTGAATTGAAAATTTATGTCCACACAAATGTTTATACAGATTTATTCATAATTGTCAAAACTTGGAAGTAACCAAGATGTCCTTCAATATGTGAATGAATAAACAAATGGTGGCATGCAGTGCAGTGTTATTCAGCAATGAAAAGAGATGAGCTATCAAGCCACACAAAGACGTGCAGGAACTTTATGCAGGCTTCCCTGATCGTTCAGACAGTAAAGAATCTGCCTGCAATGAAGGAGACACAGTTTGATCCCTAGGTCAGGGAGATCCCCTGGAGGAGGGCATGGCAACCCACAACTTTATGTACACATTGCTAAATGAAAGAGGTCAGCCTGCAAAAGTTATGTGCTACGTGATTCCAGCTATATGACATTCTGGAAAAGGCAAACTATGGAGACAGTTAAAAAGTCAGTGTTTTCCAGGGGCTTGGGGAAAGGGAGGGAGAATGAATAGGTGAAGCACAGGGAATTTTTTTTATAGTGAAATTATTCTGTGTGATGCTGAAATGGTGGAAACATGTCATTATACATAGTCAAAAACTTGAATATACAACACAAGGATAAACCCTAATATAAACTATGGACTTTAGTTAATAATAATGTATCAACATGGACTCCAAAACTGTAAAAAATGTATTGCACTAATGCATTATGTTACTAATAGGGGAAACTCCGTGGGTAAGATTGGGAGTGAGATAGCCAGTGTACTTTCTGCTCAATTTTTATGTACTTTCCACTTAATTTTTCTAAAAACTTAAAACTTCTCTATCAAATTAATTTTTAAAGGTATAGGATAAAATAAAAAATAAAAAATAAAGGATATGAAATGTAAATGATTTTATAGGGCATTCTTTTTAAATTTGGGGGACAGCTAACATTTAAATTATCCAAGTAATGCTAGAATTTGGGGAAAAAAGGTATCTCTTCCTAATCCTTCTGAAAAATTACCAAAATCGGATAAAAATGATACTGAACATCTATAATCCAATCTCACTTACACATGATGATGCAAACATCTAATGCAATATTAGCAAAGAGACTACAGTCATGTATTAAAAGAAAAAAAATTACAGTGTTGTCAATTTTGTTCTGAAAGTTCCACAAAGGATCAATGTTTAGAGGCTATGTTGAGGAGAATTCCATGCCAAATCTCTTTAGGTAATATTTCTTGGCAAGTTACTGTTCTGACACATCAAAAATTCTGAAATTCCACAGTTAAGAAAACTCTCTTTGGTTTATAATAGTTTCTAAAAAATATTTGATAAGAGGATACTCTGTTACTCTTATGTATCACCCATTAACTCTTATGTATCATCCCCTAGTAATGGCATCCACAGAACACACCACTCAGCCCAGTTACCTCTCTCCTTCAATTTGCCTAAGGAGTATGGTAGACAGACTAACAATCCCCAAATATTCATGTCCTAATCCCTGTGGTCTGTAGATTTGTTACCTTCCACAGCAAAGGGGAATGAAGGTTGCTAACCAGCTGACTCAGATAAGGCAATTTTCCTGGATTATCTCCTAGGGTGAAATGTAATCATTAAAAATGAAAGAGAAAGAGAAAGAAGAGAAAATCAGAGAAAGAAGTGTGGAAGTGATGGAAGTAGGAGAGAGTTCTGTGATGTGAGAAGGAACTGGCCTCCCCTTGCTGGCTTTGCAGATGAAGAGGCTATGGGCCAAGGAATGTGGGCGGACTCCAGAAGATGGAAAATACTAGGAAATGAGTTCTTCCCTGGAGCCTCCAGAAAGGAATGTAGCCCAGCTGACATCTTGATTTTAGCCCAGTGAGACCTGTGTTGGATTTCAGAGTTGTATAAGAATAAACTTGTATTGTTTAGACCATCAGATTTATAATAATTTGTTACAGCAGAAATAGGAAACTAATACAAAGACTGCCTTAACATCCGTTTTAAGACCCTGTTACTTATTTTTTGGTTTTTCATTTTACAATTGATCCTATGAAATAACCATACTGAAGGGAAAACAAGTTGAAATCAGTATGGAATCAAATTTTTAGAATATTTTAAAAGTATGATTATACATGTTTTTTTCCTGTGGCAGTGGTAAAGGAACCAGTATATGTAGTCTGAATGTTTGTGTGATTTGGGGAAAACTCTTTTCAAGCTCTATTTGCACTTTCATAATTATATCATGGAGTTATTGTGAAGACTTAATAAGCTTCATGTTGGAAAGTACTTGAAAGCAGGGCTGTAGAGTAACCTGGTGGGGTTTGAAACCTGGCTGTGGTCCTTGCTGCCTGTGTTATCTTGAATTTCCCCTCTGTTTATCCTGCCTGCCTTCCCTACCCTTGCCATTCTTTCTTCCCTTCTTTTTTCATGCAAACTTTGCACAGTTAATACACTCCATGTGTGCAGGCTAAGTCACTTTAGTCATGTCCAACTCTTTGCAACTCTGACTGTAGCCCACCAGGCTCCTCTGTCCATGGGATTCTCCATGCAAGAATACTGGAGTGGGTGCCATGCCCTCCTACAAGGGATCTTCTCAACCCAGAGGTTGAACCCACATCTCTTCTGTCTCCTGCATTGGGAGGCAGGTTTTGTTTTTCAATCACTAGCACCACCTGAGAAGCCCCCTATATGTGTCCATAAATAAATGCCCTATAAAATCTCCAGCAGTGCACTGTCTTTCTCTTACCCTTGTCCTGCATCTGCCCAGGTCCCCTGCAACATCCTCCACTCACCCATTCATAACTGCTTTTCTTAGTTTCCTATAAATTTTCCAGATCTATTTTATGAAATTCAAGGAAAAACACAGATTTGTATTTCTCCATTTTATGTAAAATGTGGGAATTAAAAACATTATTCACTAATTTGGCTGCAGCAAGTCTTAGTTGTGGCATGTGGGGTTTTATATCTTAATTGCAGCATGCAGGATCTTTTTCACCTGAGGTATGTGAGCTCTTCAGTTATGGCATGTGAAGTCTCAGTAGCTGCCTGTGGAATCTAATCTAGTTCCCTGACCAGGGATGAAACCTGGGCCCCCTGCATTGAGAGTGTGGAGTCTTAGCCACTGAACCACCAGCAAAGTCCCCAAAGTGGAATTTTATATATATTATGCTGCACTTTTCTTTTTTTGCTTAAAAATTTTTGTCTTGAGTGCCTTTTCACATCTGCACACAGAAGACTCCTTTGTTTTTTCCCACTGTATAATATTCCTATATGGATGAACTGTAACTTATTTATTCTACTTATGGAGCAAGACTATTTCTAGTCTTTTCTATTACAGTGCTGAGGTGAATCATCTTGTACAGAAATAATTTTATACATTTGCAATTATATTAGTAGAGGAAAATTCCAGAAGTGGCATTGTTGAGTCAAAAGGGTTTAGACCTTTGTAACTGATAGAAAGTTTCTGATCTTCTATTAGATGCAGTTTCCTCGTCTATAAAGTAGGGATAATGATAAATGTGCCTCATAGAGTGGTTTGTATTCTATGATGCGGTATGTGTAAAACACTGGGGATTAAACAAATTCCACCATCAGTTATTACTACTGTTGGATAATGTAATATTATGTCTTGCAACATGCCGGTTATAGCACTTTAAATATTGACTATTAATGTTGTTATGAAATTCCATAGGTGCCAGCTTGGGGGTAGTACACATAGCAAGACTTAATGAATTTACCTAATGAACAGATTGGAGTTCTTTTCAGTCAGCATATTTATTTATATATTCATTATGCTAATAATTTGCTTAAACATTTTCCCCTAAAATATGTTAAATACTTTCCCAATTATCCAAATTATTAAAATTGAAAAAGTCTCTAATGGCAAGTCACTCTTACTCTATTAAAGCTGTATTTTGGTTAAAACAGTCCAGATTGAAAATTGTTCAAAGATGCCATGAGGATATACCCCAATATACTTTTGGGAGATTTGCATTGTCATTAGACTAGTCAGCAGATGTAAACTTAATCCTAAAGAAGATGAAAATTTCAACTGGGAAAACATCCCAACTCAGAGAATTCAATTCCTCCAGTTATTAAGCTTTCCATAAAATAATTTGAAAATTGCTAAAATTTTTAACTGCACTCCTCGTATCTTTCCACATCTTATTAAAACGTGTCTATTATATACCATAATTATTATATTTGCTCAGATATTAATGCTTGTCCCTCTTCTATTCATTTGCAGAATAATTCTGGGAAGACCCACACACAAAAATGATAAACATACAGCCACAATTAGCATCTTGCAAAATTTTCAGTTTGGAGTCTTTATTTGAATGTGATACAAAGAAGTTATGTGGCATTTTGAAATAATGTACTAGGCCAAGATTTAGGATGCTTCTTTGATATTCAGCTTTGATTATTGTTGTATTGGTAGGATATGATGACATCTCAGGAGATCCAAGGGCAAGAATTGCAGTCTTTTTTTCGTGAGGTTCTGAAGATGAAATTTCTGAATTAGTAGCTCCATTTCTACAGGTTTGATGGTGTCTGTTCTCTCTTTTTCTTCCATGATTGGCTAACTTTCCATAGGATGGGTTTTAACTAGATTATTTTGAAACAATTGCTACTCCAAAAGGGTATCTTCCTAACTACCTGCAGCTTCTTGTAGCTTCAATGAAAGAACTCTCTAGGAACTTACAGTGCAAAGAATATCAGACTAGACAGTGGTCAGGGTTCCAGGATTATCTCCACCATGATCTTGCTACATTGATAAGAAAAAAAAGCATGTAACTACTTCGACCCTTGGTCTTATTTGTCCTACCACATTGCAAGGATATTTTTTTCTGAAACCTGTCTCAGTGTGCCTCTTCTCTCCATCACTATAACTGGAGCCTTAGACTTAACCTTGCACATTACAGTTGCAGCCTCGTTTCTCTCTGAAGAGCTAACTGCTGGAATGAATGCTGGAATGATATGGTCAATAGACTGAGAGAATGAAGATTCAAAGATGTTTGCATTTTTTTTAGCTGGATAATAAGTTTCATTATGATACCGTGAATAGAGATTTGTAATGCAGAAAGAAGGCAGTGGGTAGTGAGATAGATTCATTTTTCTGTATACAGAGGTCATAGTTGTTACGCAAAACCTAAACTGACTTGTCTAAGGCTTAACAAGGAAATCTCCCCTACAGGTATAGATTATAAATCATCAGAGTGTAAGTGGTAGTGAATCCATGGGAGTGAATGAGATACCCAGGGAGACTATTTACTGAAAGATAATATCCAAGGCAAGTAATGTGATGGCTGTCTTGTACTATGTTCCTCCCTAAAACAGAGTTTGGGATAGTGGGTTCCATACAGTTAATTTATTTTGGGAGGAGTTCTCAGGGAGCAGGAGCAAGGCACTATTAGAGTAGGAGGAAGGGAGGAAAAGCTGAATACAGGTGGTCATTAGGCTGTTCACTCCTGGGGGCAAATGGGACTGGGTTGCTCAGAAGAATGCATCTTGGAGGGGAGGATTATCTTTCTACTCTCTTTGTTATAATCTGCCTCTAAGTCTTGATTATTCCTCTTTTCACATTATCGTCTTTGAAGGTCTGTGTCTGGATATCTCAATTCTAGCTCAGGGGTGATTGTAAGGATTTCAGGAACCATAGTCATCCTTGGGTGAGACTGTAGTAACTCATTTCCTGCTCAGCACCTGCGCCAAGCGCTGCCAAGCTCCATATGCTGACAGCATTGCAGCATTGCCCTCCAGAGACAGGCCAACCACTGGGTACCTGCGTTGAGTTGCTAGACTTAGCAAATTAAAACACAGGCAGTATTTGGGACATACTCATACAAAAGAATTGTTAGTTGCTTTTCTAAAATTCAAATTTAACTGAGCATCTGTATTTATCTTGCAGGTTTATACCTTAGTAGTAGCTGCACTGGGGCTTCCCAGATGATGCTAGTTGTAAAGAACCCACCTGCCAGTGCAGGTTAAACGTAAGAGACTTGGGTTCGATCCCTGGGTCGGGAAGATCCCCTGTAAGAAGGCATAACAACTCACTCCAGTACTTGTACCTGGAGAATCCCATGGACAGAAGATCCTGGCGGGCTACAGTCCATGGGGTCACCAAGAGTCAGACACGACTGAAGTGACTTTAGCACACACGCACAATAACTGCCCTCTCAGATCAGCACATACCTTGTTATTCCTGTCTCATCACTGATAGGAAAACAGAATGACTGTTTGGTTGCAGGAACATTGCAACCAAGCAATGAATACTCTATGTGCAATAGACTGAACACTTGAATCCCCCCTCTATTCATATGTTGAAACCTCCTCCTCAGAGTGATGGTATTCGGAAATGGGATCTTTGGGAGGTATAGGTAACGAGGGCAGAGTCCTCACGAATGGGATTAGTACGCTCATGATAGGACCAGACCCAGAGTGGTCCCTTGAGCCTTCTGCCATGTGAGGACACGGCGAGAAGACAGCCATCCATGGATCAGTAAGCTAGCCTCATCAGGCTCTGAATCAGCCAGCTCCTTGATCTCAGACTTTTAAAAAACCTGTAGAACTTTAAGAAATAAGTTTCTGTTGTTTGTAAGCCACCCAGTCTGTGGTCTCTTGTTATAGAAGGCCGAACAGACTAAGACATCTACGCTTTTGGGTGCAAGAAGCATGGCATGGTTTCTTATCCTCTCAGATGAATGTGGTTTCAGCACAGGCAGCACAGGCCAGACGAATCTGTGACACCAAGAGGTACTGAGCACTCTGTGGTCTGGTGTGGTTTCTCCTTTAGCTTGATTATATTTTGCTTGGGTTGATGATGTAAGTTACACTGGGCATGTCCTGCCCTTCATCAGCCTCACATCCATAATGCAGTGAATCATATCTCACCAAAGATTAGGTTCAAAAACCAGTGCAGCATCACACCTAATAGGATGGGCATAATGTTTGAAAAGGCAGAAAATACCTAGTGTTATGAAGGATGTGAAGATATTGGAAATCTTGGGCAGTGCTGATGGGAATGTAAAATGGTTTAGCGCTTCTTGAAAAAAAGTATGGCAGTTCTTCAAAAAATTCAGTAGAATTATCGTAAGGTCTAATAGTTCAGTTTCTGGGTATATGCCCTAAGGAATTGAAAACAGGGGCTCAAACAGATACTTGTACACCATCATTTACAGCAGAATTATTCCCAATCGTCAAAAAGATAGAAAAAGCTCATATATCCATTGATAGACAAAATGCGATATATACGTACAATGGAATATTATTCAGCCTTTAAAAAGGGATGGGATTCTGTCACATGTTATGACATGGATGATCCTTGAGGACATTATGCTAAGGGAAATAATTCAGACCTAAAAGCACAAATATTGTGTAAGTCCACTTACATGAGATATGTAAAATACTGAAATTCATAGAGACAGAATGTAGAATGATGATTGCCAGGGCCTGGAAGAGGGATCTGGGGTGGCAGAAAGAATAGGGAGTTAGTGTTTAATGTGAGCAAGAGGTTTACTTCAGGAAGATCAAATTATTCTGGAGATGGATGGTAGTGCAAAATTACTTAATGTCACTGAACTGTGCACCTGAAATGATGAAAATGGTAAATGTTACATTATCTATAGTCTACAATGTTAAAAGAAGATGGTGCATGAGGTGAAAATTGATCAAACTCAAAATTATTAAAAAAAACTGCTTAAAGTCAAAATGCTTTGATCTACCCAGCATTATTTATTTTTTTAGGTACTATAACAATCTGATTTTATTTTGCTTATTTTGTTATTTATTTGGTCATGCTATGTAGCATGCAGGATCTTAGTTCCTTGACCAGGGATCAAACCTGCGTTGGAAGTATAGCATGTTAACCACTGGCCCACCAGGGAAGACCTCCAACATTATTTTTTTAAATCCTGTAAAAGGGTCTCACTGTAGATTTCCAGGGCATCTATTTTTCCTCCAGTGTTGTACCAGGCTGTTGAGCACCAGATGAAGTAACTGACCATGTTGTACCAAAAATGATTATCTTTAAACATCAGAATCCCAGACAACATGGCAAGATGCTCACACTGTGAGAGATTCACAGGGATTGAGACTCGTTGAGGGAAGGAGAGGGCTTTTTCTTTCAATTCATATTCAATCCAGGCAACATTCTTTGAGTATTATGCTGGGCTGAATGATGGGAGTACTGAGATGTTTTCTTATTCTCTCTTTCCCTTTCTTGGATATGTATAGTTGAATTCATATAAGCACAATGAGTATTTGGTGCAACTCTACTGGAAGAACTACTGTTTCTCAAAATTTTACTGTGTGCCAGGCACTGTTCTGGGTTGCCCAGATGGCTCAGTCATGAAGAATCCACCTGCCACTGCAGGAGATGCTGGTTCGATCCCTGGGCTGGGAAAATCCTCTGAAGAAGGAAATGGTAACCCACTCCGGTATTCTTGCCTGAACAGAGGAGCTTGCTGGGCTGCTGTTCATGGGGTCACAAAAAGGATCAAACATGACTTAGTGACTCAACAACAACAACGAGGCATTGTTCTAAATGCTTTACTCAGATTATTTCATTTATTTTTACAGTCAGTTCATGAGAAAGTCACTTTGCCAAGTCTGCTACAGCCTCTGTAGGGATACAGAGTATTAACCTTATGCCCAACCCCTAACTGTGAGAGATCTGATCACTGACCAGGTTACCTCTGCTAGTAATTTAACTAGTAAATTAACTAGTGGGAGGGTCTGGCACAGTAGATTCAGAGCTAGTGGCTGGTAGCCAGGTTGGGTCATTTAAGTAGAAGATGATGGGTGAAAAAGAGGAGACAAAGAAACAGGTGAGAGAGACCAAGGTAAGAGATGGAAGGAGATGCTTCTATTACTGAGAATTTTCAAATACCCATGAAATGTGACTGCATGTAGAACCTTTGTGTTCCAAGTGGTTGCCTTGCCTACGTTTCACTTCTCTTTTATTTGAGGTAGCTTGAGAGGGTTTCTGATCTTTTCAGCCTCTGTTAGAGCCCAAGCCCACATCATTGGAGGGGCTTCCCAGGTGGCACAGTGGTAAAGAATCTGTCTGCCAATGCAGGAGATACAACGGACATGGCAAAGGGTCAGACATGACTGAGCGACTCAGTGCACATGTGCGCACGCACACACACACACACACACCCCACATCATCGGAATTCTATTTGCATTCATAAATGGTTCATATACATTATGAGGAGAAAGACAGCTTTGTCTGATGAGAATGGCCAAGAACGAGGGACCAGAGGATGTATTTTAGTTCCTGTACTACCATTAACTTGTGTGACCTTGTGCAAACTGTTCACCCCTTCTGGGCCACAGTTTTCTGATCTACTATGTAAAATAAAGACAACATTGCTTGCCATGACTATTTCATAGAAGGAGAATACAGAAAAGTAACATACGTTCAAAGCATTTTAAAAGGTTACAAAGCAGTATGGAAATGAATATAAATCTCTTCTGTCCTACTGATAGTTCTTTTCAACTTGGATTCTGGAATCAGATTGCATATACTAGAGACATACTGTATACCTGTTGATAGTAATGCCCAAACTTCAAGGAGTTTATATTCTGGAACAGGGGTCAGCAAACTGTGGCCACAGACTAAATCTGACCTATCGCCTCATTTTGCAAATAAAATTTTATTAGAATACAGCCACGCTCATTCCTTTATTCAGTTTTTACTTTTGTACTATAACAGTGCTGTTAGTCATGATAGAGACCATTTGGCCTACAAAGCCTAAACTATTTACCATTTGTCCCTTTACAGAAAAGGTGCACCAGTCTCCATGAGCAGCGGACTACAAAGTTCTCAAAGGGTGCATCTGTACGTATTGGGATACAAGGTATGTTAGAACGTCTATATTTTACCTTATTTTTGAATTTTGACTTTTCTAAGTCTTAGGTTCCTCACCCGTAGAGTGAGGATATTAATCAAACCCACTTCGTTGGGTTGTTGTGAGGGTTGAAAGTGATGATGCATGGGAAACAGTTCTCACAACTTGAACCAGGATTCCTAACCACAACCCTGTACTTCACTAGAGGGAAATAGATGAGCACTGGGAAGGTACAGAAAGGCTTGTTTTAAGAGGTGTGGCTGGAGTTGTATCTTTGAAGAGAGGATGAGGACTGGAATGGTCATGGGGATGCTTTCCTCTCTCTCAGCAGCAGCGAGGCTGGGTAAGCTAACCTCTAACCTTCCTAGCAAGAGTCCTCCTACCACCTTCCCCCCACATCTTCACCATGTTTTAAAAGTTAAGAGAGATTTTTATTTTTTTTTTTGCCTGCTAGTCATTCACCTGATCCAGAGAAGTAAGTGCCTCTGTAATTCCAATCTGTGCCTTCTATCGCTAAGATAAACTAGTAATGATTTGCCAATAAGATGCAATTACAGTGCCTGCTGAGGTCAATATTCAATCAGTGGTTCCATTCTGAGTGCTGCTTTGATCAGTTGGTCAAAAATTTCCCTTCTTTAGATGCTTTGTAAACCATGATTGATCGAGAGGTTTAGGGGTTTAAGCCTGGGATGTGATTTCATTTTTAATCCAACTTTTGAGCAGCACGTCACACTGGTTAAATGTGACATGGTCTCCCTTGGGAAGCTCTAGCCCGCCCAGACACTGGTCTTGGCACTTCTTTGCATTACTCCTAACCATCTCCTCCTCTCCCCCAAATAACAATACAACTCTATAAAGAACCATAAATGAAATAGATTATTCTGAAGGTTTTGTGGGGAGATTAGGAAGTCACATTGCTTTCTCCATAGCAAAAACTTAATGCATATTTTTTTTTAAACATGACTCTCTCCAACATTTTTAATGTATGGCTCTGTTTAATATACCTCAAACAATTAATTTATTTTTAAATAATTTTATGTATTTATTTTTGGCTGTGCTGGGTCTTTGTTGCTTTGCATGGGCTTTCTCTAGTTGCAGAGAGCAGGGGCTACTCTTCCTTGAGGTGCATTTTTGGGCTTCTCATTGCAGTGGTTTCTCCTGTTGCAGAGCACAGTCTGTAGGCATGCACGTGGACTCAGTAATTGCAGCGTGCCAGTGGTAGAGCGCAGGCTCAGTAGTTGTGGTGCACGGGCTTCGTTGCTCCCAGGCATGTGGAATCTTTCCAGATCAGGGATCAAACCCGTGTCCCTTGCATTGGTAGGCAAATTCTTATCCTCTAAGCCACCAGGGAAGTCAAAGCAATTTATTTTTACTAAACACTCTGATTTTATTTGTTTATTTGACTCTGTCAGGTCTTCATTGCTACGTGTGGGCTTAGTTGCCCCCTGGCATGTGGGGTCTTAGTTCCCTGACCAGGGATCGAACTTGTGTCCTCCTCATTCTTAACCACGGGACCATGAGCAAAGTCCCAAATGAGTATTTTTCATTAAACATTTTTGTCAGTTCTTTCCTCGTATCTCCCTATCTGCTTGATTCCCTTTTCTCTCCTTTCTCCTCCCTCATATGGCCTCTTAGCCTTTCTTCTACCAACTGCAACAATCCAGGTTTCCCCCTCACTTTGGAAATATCGCTTAAAATAACAAAGTCCCTCTAGATAACCAAACAAGGCGACTGATCGCTCCTCAAACACGCCCTCTGGGAGTATCAGCCCAGATCACAGAACTAGGAGACCCTTGGCTGATTTATAGAAGTAAAGTGGGACTTGGCTGAACATAAATCAAAATGAAATTGAGAAATTTCATCCCAGAGGCCCACGATGATGATATTTGATTGGGCTTTGGTGTTCACCTGGGTCATATTCAAGGCTCCTTTCTCTCCCTTACTCTCTTTCTCACTCTGTCTGACTGAACTTATCTGCAAGTCAGATTTAAGCTTGGTTCAAAGGCTGAATTTTCATCTTGGTTTTGATAAGAATTCACATTTACTTAAGACATAATCAGGGACCTCAAGTAGCTAGTGGCAGCTCTTCTGTGAAGCTAAGATTTTATTTTTTGCATTTAAAATGTAAATCTTTAATCCTTCTGGATTTTATTTTTCTAATGTGACAACATGCCTCAAATTTAAAATATATAGAGTTTTTGTCTCAGAAATCCCTGTTATGGTAACCTATCCTAATGAAATACTAGCTCTGGGACTTTTATGAACAAGGACATTTGTCAAGGAAAAAACAAACAAACATAATGCATGATGTCCATCAATAAGGGAAATATCGAATAAATCCTGGTATAATCATATTATGGAAAATTAAATGTTTCCCAAACTAGACAAGTTAAAGAGCTATTGATCCAAAGCACTATCAATAATGTATTGTTGTATGAGCAAAGCACCAAATGACAATAACAATCTCAAATCCCTTATATCAGCATTTACTTTTTAAAATGTAGAAAAGATATGACTAGAAAAACTAGACTTCCCTGGTGGCTCAGATGATAAAGCATCTGCCTACAATGCGGGATTGAACTCCTGGGTCGGGAAGATCTCCTGGAGAAGGAAATGGCACCCCGCTCCAGTATCCTTGCCTGGAAAATCCCATGGATGGAGGAGCCTGGTAGGCTACGGTTCATGGGGTCGCAAACAGTCGGACACGACTGAGCAACTTTACTCTCTCTTCACTCAGAAAAACATCAGGTTGGGATATTTTACTTTTGTGGGAGAGAAAGATAGGTAATATTTTCTTTACACGGGTTTATATTCTTTCTCTGGTTTCAGTGGTTGTGGTGAACACACGTCAATGTTATAATTTGGTAAAAGATTACATCTGACAAGAAAACATTTTAAAATATAAAACAAGTCAACAAACTAAAAATGTTTGTTCTCTCCTTGGGAAATTGGGGCCAATTTTTTGGGAGACACACACATGAAAAAAGAGCAATCTTATGTGGTTATCTTACAATTTTCTTATGTGATTATCTTATAAGATATCTTACGTGATTTATCTTATAAGATTGCATAACGAGGAGTCTCATGTGATGTTTTGCCTATAGTCAATCTTTCTGATAGCTGGGACAGTTCAGGCAAAGGCGAGAGCCCCAGGACTGAATTGGTGACAGGAGGGATCCTAGAGCCAGTCATCTTGAATTCTGATGACTTGACTTATTTTTCCCTCAATGGAGTCCCATGGGCACTCAGTGCCCTGCTGACTCATCTACCACTTAACCCACTAGATGTTAAGATGATTTCAATCAAACAATATCACAACAGGTTTTAACCCACCCCTTTCTGTTGCCTTCTGATTTTGAGTTGTTGCCCTGCTTTTCCGAGAGAAGAAAGGATTAGACTTGGAGGACCAAGGTCCATGAGTTGAGCCTCCCTAGCACCATGTATATGACCTTCGATAAATAACCACTAGGCTTAGATTTCTCCACTGCACAATGGAGATGCCTTCAGCGGCCCTCACACAGGACAGCAGGAGCCTAAACAAATGGATAGTGGCTGCAAAAATAGTTTTTTGTTTTCACAAATTCAAAACACGGTGAAGTCTCCCTTTCTCCATGTCTCTAACTTCCAACAATCACTAATCTCTCCTTAATTTCTAAAAGTTGTCATTTCAAAGAGTCATAAAATTGAAATCATACAGTGTGTAACTTTTGTGGATTGTTTTTTTCACTCATCATAGCTTCCTGCAGATTCATCAAAGTAGTTGTATGTATCAATAGTTCTTTCCTTTTCATTGCTAAGTACTATTCCATGGTATGGATCTACCATATTTTCTTGAACTATTCACCTGTATGAGGACATTTGGGCAGGTAAATAAAATGACTATGAATTAAAATACATGATGAAGTATCTCTTTTCTCTATGATCACCTTCCTTTTGAAAAAAATAAATAAATAAAAGTTGCTTCCTTCCTGCGTGAGGGTCTCAGTGGGAAGTTAAGTTTGGCTCTTCCTGTCTCAGGTGCTTCTGTAGTAGATGGTTGAGTTCAGTACGATAGGTGTCAGGGAAAATTCTACAGATACCGAGAACACAGTTTTCAGTCAAACTGCTCTTTTTGCTTTTTGGGGGATACATGTCTCCCATGATTGGCAATCAACAAGACTGGTAAAAACAAAGCCACTACCTCATTAGCTCTGCATTTATTTATTTTTGTTGTTATCACTGGATAACAACAAAATAATCACTTTGAAGTTGTTTTATCTTAGATGCTCAATCTGTTTTTTTCTCTTTGTCTTGTTGTAGCTTGAGCATTCTGGTTTGTGCATTTACTGCCTCTTTAAAGATAGAGCAAAGGTGTTGCCTTAATAATAGGAATGGTCTCTGTACCAAGCTGGGTACTTTTGAAAGCAGGTGTCCATTATAAGAGCATTTTAATAGCCAGCACTAGTCCATCGTCTGCAGGTAACTGACGGCCTGCCCATGCTTTCTCACTGAATCCTCAAAGCCAGGGCTCAGAGGAAGTAACCCACTTGCTCACATTGCTAGTGAGTGACAGAGTCAGGACCTAGGCCATTATCATTAGATGAGCGACCTAAATTATTTTAACACAGGGTTAAAGGAGGACTCACCTTGACTGAATTAATGATTGTAGCAAACAGACACAGGGGACAGCCAGCTTAACCAACTTCTGTTTCATGTAACCCTGAGACTTTTTTCTGGGACTTCTCATGTAAACTAACAGGTATTCCACCTGTCAGGCAGTCACACTTAGTCAGTCATGGAACTCTCTTGAAAGCCATTTCAGGGGAATGGGTTCTAAAATACATGCCTCAGGAAAAGCTACTGCAGCCAGTGGCAGACTCTCCTTCCCACCTCAAACTCTAGAGACTCCTGCTTCGCTCTTGTAAGAGGTAGCATTTCAGTATTGCTCCTTGTCCTCCTCTGGGTGCACAAGGTATTAATTAATTTGTGTTGTAGAGAAATGGGGATTGCCAAATGTCCTTCGGGCTTGTGATCTTGTGCCCTTTTGTCAGAAAGTGCTGAGGCTCATTGTTCTAGCCCCTCTTGTGTCCACGTTGTATTGTTCATGACAAAGCTTATTTATTGTCTTCCATCCAGATGTTGTAGTCTGTGTGTGGGCTTTTCTGTGGTTGCCATTCTGAAGAGAAGCAGAGCAGGATGGCTCTGCCAACAGCGTCCTTGAACGAGGGCGCTAGAAGTCATCAGCTCTGTCTCTTGTTAGTCCTACGTGTTTCACGTGGATTTTCCAGTGCCCGTGCTAATTAAGGATAGAGGAGGGCCTGCTCACTGCTTATATACGACTTTTCTCCCCAGGGAAAAGAAAGAGCTGGGAGATGGCTCTCCGGATGTTTACCTAGCACAGAGATGTGCTCTCTACTCATCTATCTTCCATTCAGTCTCCCTTCAGAGAGACATTATAGTTGAGCTCCAGTCTTCTAACTGCAAGTATCCCCAGTGACAGCTTTGCAAGTGGCCTTAACAGCTTGTCAGGAAACTAATCAATGCAGCTTTTCACAAAGGAATCTACTTGATCAATACCATCAGGCACACCCAGACCTAGCAACAGATCACATAAGCATTTTCATGAGCAGTAGGCATTACACAGAAAATAAATTATTGGTGATATTTCAATGAATGTAACATAAATGCTTCTTACAAATAGCTCCTTCTCTGTGAGTTACAGTAATATACCAAAAGTGATAGGAGAGAGAGTGTGTAATTTCATTAGGCCCTTAAAGATACAGTCCCAACATCAGATATTAGTTTAGGAGATGTAACTCTGGTTTGGAAAGGGAAAAAAAATGGTTTAAATATTTGACATCTTAATTTTTTGCACCATGTGTATTGTAAATGGTTGAAGGGAGGGGGTTATTTCGGTGTCTCAGCACCAGGGGCTTGGTCATACAACAGGCATGTGAGTGCACGTTTGCCGAGTCAATCATCATTCCCTCTGCCTATCTAGGAATGAGTGCTGATATCAAGAGGTCATCCCTGTCACTTCTGCCTTCTGACTTTTTCCCTAGACTCCTCGGGGAAATTCCAATTCTAAATGTTGTAAAAAATTTCCTGACAAATCGTCTAGAAGAAAAGACAGTAGGAGATGCTGAAATGCCTGAAGAGAAACCTACAGTACAGCCATAACTGCTGTAATACATCGGGACGCTGCTCAACTTCCTCTCCCTGGTGTTTTCTGTCTGTGTCACTTACTGCCTCATGACAAATGGGGCCATAACTTAGTGGCTTGAAATAACTGCTGTTATTATGATTCTGTGGGTTAGCCACTTTAGGTTGGGTTCAGGGTTGGGCTCTTCTGGCTGGTCTTGTTTGAGTTCACTCGTGTCTTCAGTGATTTGGGGGCTCTTCTGGGCTGCATGGTCCAAGACAGCCTCACACCATATCAGGCAGTTAGCGCTGGTCATCAGCTGAGCCTCTCTCTCTAGGAAGGGTAGCCTTGACATCTTTGCATCATGGGACTGTACTCCAAGAGGATGCAAGTGAAAGCAGCAAGGGCTTTGGGGAGTCACACAATATCACTCCCTTTATATATTGGTCAAAGGTAGGACTCAGGGTCAGCCCAGATTCAAAAGTAGGGGAAAAAGACTTCACATCTTTATGGGAGGAGCAGCAGTCATACTGCAAGGGGCCAGAGTAAAGGACGCAAAGGATTACTGAAGCCATTTTCATAAAAATATATAAAAAACATTACCACAATTTAGCTCAATACCCCCTCTCCCACCCCATTACATCACTGAGGTTTCCTCTGCTCCAAAAGGCTACTGCAGGGGAAAGAGTGGAAAGCAAGAGGAAAATGAGTCGTTCTCAGGTTTTATGTTCTAGAGCACTAAGCTTAGAGTGAGGGGGAAGCAAGCCATAGACAACATGTAGGGAAGAAGCATCCTGAATCAATTCCTTCAGAGACTAGGTAGAATTTCATTGGACTGGGCTTTGGGGTCAAGGGCAAGGAGGATGCAGAGGGGAGGATTCAAAGAACTATGGAAGGAACCTGAAACAGGCTTGCCTCAGTGGTTATGCCCCAGTGTCATGGGAGAAACAAAATAAATCCCACCAAGTTGAGCATGTCTCAGAAGTAATGGCAAGGCCGCTTAGCCTGAAGGAGCCATGGGTCAAGGAGAAAATGGAGACCTATGTGAAACAACAATGGCCAAAGGTGAGAAGGGAGGTGGTGTCTTAGAGGGTATCAGATCCAACAGAAGACTCAGGGTATCTTGCTATCAATACTATGAAACTCCCTACATCCAATCCCAGAACCTTACCTGGGGGAAGAGGAAGAACCAAGTTGTTTGAGATTCAGTTCAGTTCAGTCACTCAGTTGTGTCCGACTCTTTGCGACCCCATGGACTGAAGCACTCCAGGCCCTCACCAACTCCCGGAGATTACTCAAACTCATGTCCATTGAGTTGGTGATGCCATCCAACCATCTCATCCTCTGTCATCCCTTCTCCTCTCACCTTCAATATTCCCCAGCATCAGGGTCTTTTCAAATGAGTTAGCTCTTCACATCAGGTGGCCAAATTATTGGAGTTTCAGCTTCAGCATCAGTCCTTTCAATGAACATTCAGGACTGATTTCCTTTAGGAGGGACTGATTGGATCTCCTTGCAGTCCAAGGGGCTCTCAAGAGTCTTCTCCAACACCACACTTCAAAAGCATCAATTCTTCGGTGCTCAGCTTTCTTCACAGTCCAACTTTCACATCCATACATGACCACAGGAAAAACCATAGCCTTGACTAGACGGACCTTAGTCGGCAAAGTAATGTCTCTGCTTTTGAATATGCTATCTTGGTTGGTCATAACTTTTCTTCCAAGGAGTAAGCGTCTTTTAATTTCATGGCTGCAGTCACCATCTGCAGTGATTTTGGAGCCCCCCAAAATAAAGTCTGACACTGTTTCCACTGTTTCCCCAACTATTTCCCATGAAGTGATGGGACCAGATGCCATGATCTTCATTTTCTATGTGTTGAGCTTTAAGCCAACTTTTTCACTCTCCTCTTTCACTTTCATCAAGAGGCTTTTTAGTTCTTTGCTTTCTACCGTAAGGGTGGTGTCATCTGCATATCTGAGGTTATTGATATTTCTCCCGCCAATCTTGATTCCATCTTGTGCTTCATCCAGCCCAGCTTTTCTCATGATGTACTCTGCATATAAGTTAAATAAGTAGGGTGACAATATACAGCCTTGACGTACTCCTTTTCCTATTTGGAACCAGTCTGTTGTTCCATGTCCAGTTCTAACTGTTGCTTCCTGACCTGCATGCAGAATGTTTGAGATTACATTCCTACTATCTTAGTGGGGCAGGGACTTGGTATTTGCATATCTTGTTTAATTCCATCATGAGACCTCTTGAAGCTGTTACTGATTGGTCTTATTAAACACAAGGCCAGTGAAATTCTGGATAAACAGCACCAGGGAGAGCTCCTTTCCCTGGGGACCTTTCAGTCTTACAAGGACTGAGAATACAACATGTGTTTATTTTATTCCATTCAATTGAAAATGGACAAGATTTTCCCAGAATCCAAACACACATTTGCCCTATATATGATGATAAGGCACATAGTGTTCATCTTATGACATCTGATCCATCATTCCATGTTCAAAATGTTTTCTCCAAGCTCCCATTCTTACACTGAGTAAATATGTTTGAACACCTCTTATGTGCCAGATGCTTGGAAGCCACAGTGGAGAGTCCTGGCCTCCATTTGGGAGAAACAAAATAAATCCCACAGTGTCAAGCATGTCTGAGAAGTAATAGAAAGGCCACCCAACAGGAAGGAGCCATGGGTCAGAGGGAAAATGAAGATCCATGTGAAAAAATTGGCTTCCTTGGTATCTCAGTGGTCAAAAACCCAGCTGCTAATGCAGGAGACGCAGGAGATTTGGTTCAATCTCTGGGTCTGGAAGATTCCCCTGGAGGAGGAAACGGCAACCCACTGCAATATTCTTGCCTAGGAAATCCCATGAACAGTGGAGTCTGGTGGGCTGCTGTCCATGGGGTCGCAAAGAATCCGGACACAGCTGAGTGACTGACACATGTGAGAAACAATAGTCAAAGATAAGAAGGCAGGTGATGTCTCTTGTGAAAGTTGCTCAGTCGTGTCCGACTCTCTGCGACCCCATGGACTATATGGTCCGTGGAATTCTCCAGGCCAGAATACTGGAGTGGGTAGCCTTTCCTTTCTCCAGTGGATCTTCCCGAACCAGGGATTGAACCCAGGTCTCCCGCATTGCCAGTGGATTCTTTCAGCTGAGCCTCAAGGGAAGCCCAAGGACACTGGAGTGGATAGCCTATCCCTTCTCCAGCAGACCTTTCCGTCCCAGGAATCGAACCGGGGTCTCCCTCATTGCAGGCAGATATGTCTTGGTCTTTGCCTTTTTGAAGTTTAGAAGGTTCAAGAAAGCCCCTCAGTGTAACCTTTATAGTTTCCATTAGAGGAAATAACTGCATAGTCCTAAATGGGTCCCAACAACTCCTGGGAGGGATGCACCAAAGACATATCCAAAGGGAGTTATCAGAACCAACTTGATGTTAACCTTCTGTAGGAGAAACCACATCAAACAGGCTCACTATTAACCAAAGTATTTCCTATCTGTAACCAAGAAAGAAAATAATTAATTACCACCACTTACCATGGGTCAAACACTATGCAACAGAATTTACCTATATCTCTTAATCTCCTCAACACATCTGACTGCCCAACGTCTCCCAGTTCTGTGTCCCATCATCATGGGTCCACTGGGAAATTACCCTATGTAGTGAGCATTATCTCCCTTTCATCTTAAATAAAGGACATTTTGACATTTCTGTTCATTTTCATTTAAAACCTTATTATCTCCTAGGAGTGATAGGAGCTGATCTGATAGACTAAGGCAAGGTGACAGTGGGTAATTATGTTCCAGTGGTGAAAACAATTTGGTGTCCATACTTTGTGGGAATTTCAGCCCTGAGTACCATTAATAATAACGTAAGAACAGAAGCGGGAATACCACAGGAATTCAGTACTGATTCATCAGTATAGTTTTTATGATCCATTGTTGAACCTCACTCCAAGCATGATGAAAACTTATTGTTTCCTCCCTTTTTTTCAGCTTTCAGCTGACTGAACCTGGCAGTCAGCTGGAGAGAAAGAATGTACTGACATCTGTGAATAAGCACCCAGCCCTCTCTCATTGATCACTTCTCCTCCGAGTGTCTTTTCAGAGAAATATATACAAAATTCTAGGGGCAAAAATCTTTTATCTGACAATAAACAATTTGTAGTTATATCCTAGAAAAGCCCAGTCATACTTAAAGATTGGTTAGATGTCAGATAGAGCTTGGAGGCCAACATGGAATTTCTCGGGGATGTAAAATAACTGTTGGATTTCAATTCAAGCAAAACAAATAGTTAAAAAAAAAAATTAAAAATCCATTAATCTGTTTGCTTGCCTTCAGAAAAGGATCCTTTGAAAGTTTACAATATTTTGATTTTTTCAAATAGTGAATCAAGATGAGAAGTCCGTGGAAACGCTGGTTTAAAGATTTTCCTGCCATTAACCTAGGGGTAGGCACCTGCAGGGGCTTCCCCGGTGGCTTAGTGGTAAAGAAACCGCTGCGGTGCAGGAGACGCGGGTTCAATCACTGGGTTGGGAAGATCCCCTAGAGGAGGAAATGGCAACCCACTCCTGTATTCTTGCCAGGAAAATCCCACAGAGAGAGGAGCCTGGCTGGCTACAGTCCATGAAGTCACAAAAAAGTCGGACATGCTTGAGCACTCAGGCACCTGTGAGGAACTCTGTTTACTACTGCAGTTCCTTGGGCTTTTATTTCTGTTGGCATTGAATAGCTAAAATCGGTCAAGGGCTGACTCTGAAGTTGGCAATGAGAAAGCAATGCTCTGATGAGGTTTTAGTTTCTCCTGAAATATTCTTAAATACTTTACAAGGTCTCAACAACTGACTACTTGTAAGACATTAAGTACCTTGAAAAACTGATAGGCAAAAATTGATAGGGTATGCTCCTGCCTGCACATTGTATGGAGGGATCTGTGCTGAAGGCCCTCATGTCTGGGTCTGCTGACCAGATGGAAGGCTAGAGTGAGGGCTAATGCCAGCTGGCACAAGGCCCCAGATTGACACATGCGGGTGTTCTAATCCCAGCTGCACCTCTTTCCACCTGCTTGACCTGGGACAGATCACATGCCCTGTCTGATCCAGTTTTCTCATCTGAAGAAATGAGAACAAGAATGGTTCTTACCTAACAGGTTTGTCGTTGGATAAAAAATGACTGCTATGGCAGTTCGCATTGTGTCATACACGCAGTAAGTGCCTAATAAGTGATATATATTACAGGGATACCCTGTGAGCTGCTGGGTTCCATTAAGTGGAGGCTGTGTCTATACAATCAGAGATTTTTATCCCTGTAGGGGAGGGGTTTTGTGGCTAGGAGCTCAGCAGGGGAAGGGAATGAACTTGGATGGGAAAAAATAACATCTCTGCTAACCTTCACCAGACATCTTCAATCATGAATGTACATAACAAACCACAATAGTATTAATGACACCTGTAATTTTTTCACCAACAGAAATCCCTGGTATTTTCATGTTATATTACAGTTGTCATGGGGATCTTGAAATAGTGTTTATGCACAATGGTGCTTCAAAATTATAGTAGTTATTAGATCTTGTCTCTTGACCCTCACATGGGCAGGCTCACTCTGGTAAAGTGTGGAAAGATAAAGCAGTGGTCCTCTTGCATGTCCTGTCTGCACAAGACAAGAACATCCAGGAAGAGCTGGCTTCTGAGTCAGGACTGGCCTCCCTATCTCTCTTTTTGTTTCCTTCCTCTGTCTGTGGCTATCGGCCCCTTCAGTTTCTAGGGGAAGACACGAAGTGAGAGCTCTCATTCAGTTTTCTGTCTTGAGCAACATTGCCCAATCTAGCTTTGAACTCCACATGGAAGAATTGAAGCAGAGTCTATATCCCCAACTAGCTACTATATTTATAGTGCTTTGATTGGAACTCCATAGGGAAAGAGAAGTAAATAGTCTTGTCTTCTATGACAACCCCCTATCAATATCCGTTAGGTTACCCCTCTAGGAAGATATTAACATTTAATGAGCACTTACTATGTCCCAAGGACTGCACTAAGTTCTTCACATATATTATCCCATCTAATTCTCACAGTCACCTGAGCTATGGCTATCAATACCTTATTGTACAGATGAGAGAATCGAGCTTTAGGCAGTTTCAATAGCTTGCTCAAGGTTACCCAACGTACGGGGTACGGGGAAAAGTGGAATTCAAATGCAGGCTCCTCGGTAAGTTTGCTGTTGTTTCTACTTCCCTCAAAGCAAGTGGAGAAGGAAATGGCAACCCACTCCAGTATTCTTGCCTGGAAAATCCCATGGATGGAGGAGCCTGGTGTGCTACAGTTCATGGGATCCCAAAGAGTCGGACATGACTGAGCGACTTCACTCACTCACTCACTCACTCACTCAAGTAGAAAAAGCAGGTTTTACTCTCCTCTTTGGTTTCTTAATAAGAAATCTGATAGATTTATTATAGAATATTTGGGGAAGAAAACTCCCCTGCCTCTACAATAATGACATGGAAAAAATCTTTTTCTAGATGATTTTCCTTGAGTGAGAGCAAAGAAGCTTTTTTTGTAAGCAAATTCTTTCTTTGCTTCAGCGAGAATACTTGGAATTGCACTCTCAGATGGGGTTAAACTTTTTTTTTCCTGGTGGATGAATGCTGGCATAAGTCTTCTGCTGGAAACTATTCCTGGACACTATAAACTTTTTGCTAAAACCCTGTTTTTGGCTTCTCTTTTATTAGGACTTATTTTAGTAAGTGACCCCATCATTTATCCAATTGGACAAGCCAGCAATTTGAGAGCCTCTCCTTCTCTCAGCACCCATTATAAGTCATTGCCAATGTCTCATCAGTTTTAATCTTCTAAATAGACCTCAGATTTATACAGTACTTCCCATTACCATCATCACCACCGCAGAAAAACTATGATGGTCTTTGACCTGTGCAATGGATTCAAAACTGGTCTAGACATTCTTATTCCCTTATGATTTGGCTTCTTTTCCATCTCCTCTCCATATGAAGTCAGTTTTGTTTGTTTCAGATCCTTCAGTGGTTTCCCTTTGCTCCTAGGATGACATGAAATCTTTTCGACATGGACTACAAAGCTCTTAACTATTTGACCACTAAATACCTCTCTGTCTTGCCTCACACAAAGTTCCCCCTGACTCTCATCATCAGTTACAATGACCTTCTTTATCAGTCAGGATATGATAGGTTAAGCTACTATAACAAACATCCTCCATATCTTGGCATCCCCAAAATACAAAGACTAATTTACTCTGTGCTCAATGTATATCAGCAATGGTGGGGTTGGGGGGTATACTGATTGGGAGAAAAAAGCATGGCAAATGACATACTGTCTCTTGAGGCTTCCGCCCAGGAATGACAAACAGGTGTATGCTCGAATTCCATTGGCAGGAGGAAATGGTGTGTCCATGCCCACCATCAGGGAGGTGAGGAAGCTCAATTCCAGTATATTCCCAGGATAACAGCCTGAATCAACATCAGGACATTCTTTCTTCCTCCCTCCGTAGGCCTTGAACATACTCATCCCTCTGCCTGGAGCACCTGTTCCTCCATTTTTTGGAAGAATTCTTGTTTATCCTTTTATTCTTTTTAAAATTATTAATTAATTAATTTATTTATGACTATGTTAGGTGTTTGGAGAAGGCAATGGCACCCCACTCCAGTACTCTTGCCTGGAGAATCCCATGGATGGAGGAGCCTGGTAGGCTGCAGACCATGGGGTCACAAAGAGTCGGACACGACTGAACGACTTCATTTTCATTTTTCACTTTCATGCATTGGAGAAGGAAATGTCAACCCACTCTAGTGTTCTTGCCTGGAGAATCCCAGGGACAGAGGAGCCTGGCGGCTGCCTTCTATGAGGTTGCACAGAGTCGGACACGACTGAAGCAACTTAGCAGCAGCAGCAGCATGTTAGGTGTTAGTTGCAGTATGTGGGAACTTTCATTGCAGTGCACGCCAGCTCCTGCCTGGTTGTGGCATGCAGGCTCAATAGTTGTAGCACACAGGCTTAGTTAGTTGCCTTGTAGCATGTGGGATCCTAGTTCCCAGACCAGACATCCAACCCATGTCCCCTGCACTGGAAGGCAGAGTCTTAACCACTGGACCACCAGGGAAGTCCCCTATCCTTGAGTTTTAAGTTCAAACTTTGGGAAACCTTACTGACAGGTCAAATGCATTTGTTATAGTGTCTTGCAGCAACGTAACTATGTATAAAGCTTGCCATACTGTCATTTTATCTTTCTTTGAACAAGTGATGCTCTCCTTTCCAGAAGATTGTAAGCTCTATGCAGACAGTGCCTATGCTGATTTTTGCTCATCAGTGTTAGAACAAGAAAAAGACAATTTAACACATGTCACATATCCGGCATAGTTCTGAGTGCTTTTCATGTTTACAGTAACTCTCTGAGGTAGGGTTATTGCCACATTTTATAGATAAGCAGATTGAGGGGCAGAAGAGTAAAGTAAATGTCCAAGTTCACATGGCTAGTTAAGTGATGCGAAGCCAGAATTTAGACCTAAGCATTCTGCCACCAGAACCATTCTTAGCTGCTACAATTTATAGTTTTGCAAGAATATCACTATTTCATGGAGCCAAAAGAAATGCTAGGTAAATATTTCTTGAATGAGTTGATCAAGTGCTAATATTGCATGCAGAACACTCAGAAAAGTAAAGGCTAACTCAGAGTGATCTTCCTGGAATGCCAAAACTGAGAGGTGCCTTAGAGATCACGCAGTTTAATCCTCTTCTTTTACAGACTGATACGCCACAGCTCAGTCAAGGTTTATTCCGGCTCCCTTGGCAGGAATGACGTGCATGTCTCCCAGAATACCACCTTCTTTACTTCATTGAGCAGCAAGACAGAAAATGGGCCCAGTGGAGATTTCTTCCCACAGACCTATGGAAATGTGTGCATGCGAAGAATCTGAGTACAAGGAGTACTTCTACTTCTCTCCTTGTACTCTTTTATCTTCCCTACTCTGCTCTGAAATTAGACTCTCTAGGACAAAAAAGAATGCCAAAGGTAATGAAATCTCCACAGTTACACACATAGTTTAAAATAACAGTATGAGTCAGTGTTCAGAATAGAAATAGCAGCGAAAGCTGACATCCTGGGAACAAACGACTCAATTAACTGGTATGCTCTGCCACCCAGTTGAAATTCCCTTGATGATTTATAATCAGAGACTCATGAGAGTTAAACCCCAACGAGGCTGTGGCAAAAGTTATATCTAGTTACCAGGGGGGCAAGTTCATTGAAGTAGGTTGGGGGTGCTACCTGGGAACCTTTGACTTCCTACCCCCTGTTGAGTCTAAATGCTTTTTTACCATCTCCCAGAGGCATGGTGTGACCCAAGGACAGGGGAATGTGCCAACCACCTCCATAATTCTCTCTACTGGCATCCAGGTCCTTGGAATGCAGACTCAATTTCCTCAGCTCCCTACAAAGGAAGAAGGTTATAGATGTTCCTCGTTCCTCTGTGTCCACTGGGAATTGGTTCCAGGACCCCCTCATGGATACTAAAATCCACAGTTGCTCAGGAATCTTGTGTGAAATGACATAGTATCTTCATATAACTTATGCACATCTTCCTGTACACTTTGAATCATCTCTAGATTACTTATAATACCTAATATAATGTAGGGGGATTTCCTTGTAGTTTAGTCGGTAAAAGAATCTGCCTGCAATGCAGGAGACCTGGGTTCGATTTGGGTGTGAGAAAGATCCTCTGGGGAAGAAAATGGCAACCCACTCCAGTATTCTTGCCTGGAGAATCTGACAGACAGAGGAGCCTGGCGGGCTCCAAGTCCATGGGGTCTCAAGAGTCGGACACGACTTAGCGACTAAACGACAACAATACAATGTAAAGTGCTTTGCAATGGGCATGAACTTGGGCAAACTTTTGGAGATGTTGAGGGATAGGGAGGCCTGGCATGCTGTAGTCTATGGGGTTACAAAGAATCGGACACGACTTAGCGGCTGAACAATAACGTAAGTGTTGTGTCAGTAGTTGATGGGTATGGGCAAATTCAAGTTATGCTCTTTGGAACTTTCTGAAACTTTTTTCTGACTATTTTTGATCTACTGTTGGTTGGGTCCAAAGATGTGGAATCTGAGGGATCAGTGGTGGGTCTGGGAGGGGAACCCAGGTGCTTGATGCCCACTCTAATATTTTGCCACTGCTTTCGTTTTCCAGTATGGTCCCCATCCTCCTGAATTTGAGTTGAATAGTGTGGCATCTGCTAAGCCACGTGGGAAGACCATTTGGCAAAGTAACACCTAGAAATGTAGGTTCATCCATAACTAGAGTTAGTTGGTAGGGACTGGGTTTCTTTCCAGCATACTGGGCAGGGAATAGGGGCTTCCCTGGTGGCTCAGATGATAAAGAATCTGCTTGCAATGCAGGAGACGACTAATGCTGAGGACAGTACAGCCAGAGGATGTAGTGGTTTCTGCTTCAAGGGGGCTGTGTGGTGGGCTGGACTCCCAGCCACCCGTTGTCACCCCAGGGGAACTGTTGTTGCCAAACACTTTAGATCCGTGAGGTAAGAGCTTTTTGACTTACTTGGATGCCTTGAATGCCATGAGCTAGACTGGAATACTTGGAATAAGGAAATTCATTTGGCAGGTGAGCTCAGTGCGTGTATACTCAGTTGTGTCTGACTCTTTGCGACTCCATGGACTGGAGCCCACCAGGCTCCTCTGTCCATGGGATTTTCCAGGGAAGAATCCTGGAGTGGGTTGCCATTTTCTCTTCTAGGGAATATTCCCAACCCAGTGATGAAACACGTGTCTCCTGTGTCTCCTACATTGACAGGTGGATTCTTTACCACTAAGCCATGTGGGAAGACCATTTGGCAAAAGTAACCTATATGCAGGTCAGGAAGTAACAGTTAGAACTGGACATGGAACAACAGACTGGTTCCAAATAGGAAAAGGAGTACATCAAGGCTGTATATTGTCACCCTGCTTATTTAACTTATATGCAGAGTACATCATGAGAAATGCTGGACTGGAAGAAGCACAAACTGGAATCAAGATTGCCGGGAGAAATATCAATAATCTCAGATATGCAGATGACATCACCCTTATGGCAGAAAGTGAAGAGGAGCTAAAAAACCTCTTGATGAAAGTGAAAGAGGAGAGTGAAAAAGTTGGCTTAAAGCTCAACATTCAGAAAACAAAGATCATGGCATCCGGTCCCATCACTTCATGGGGAATAGATGGGGAAACAGTGGAAACAGTGTCAGACTTTATTTTTGGGGGCTCTAAAATCACGGCAGATGGTGACTGCAGCCATGTAATTAAAAGACGCTTACTCCTTGGGAGAAAAGTTATGGCCAACCAAGATAGTATATTCAAAAGCAGAGACATTACTTTGCCAACAAATGTCCGTCTAGTCAAGGCTATGGTTTTTCCAGTGATCATATATGGATGTGAGAGTTGGACTCTGAAGAAAGCTGAGCACCGAAGAATTGATGCTTTTGAACTGTGGTGTTGGAGAAGACTCTTGAGAGTCCCTTGGAATGAAAGGAGATCCAACCAGTCCATTCTGAAGATCAGCCCTGGAATTTCTTTGGAAGGACTGATGCTAAAGCTGAAACTCCAGTACTTTGGCCACCTCATGCGAAGAGTTGACTCATTGGAAAAGACTTTGATGCTGGGAGGGATTGGGGGCAGGAGGAGAAGGGGACGACAGAGGATGAGATGGCTGGATGGCATCATTGACTCGATGGACGTGAGTCTGAGTGAACTCCGGGAGTTGGTGATGGACAGGGAGGCCTGGCGTGCTGCGATTCATGGGGTCGCAAAGAGTCAGACACGACTGAGCGACTGAAGTGAACTGAGCACCTAAAAATGTAGGTTCATCCATAACTAGAGTTAGTTGAGAGAAATTCAGCAAGCTGGGCAGGGAATAGGGCCTTCCCTGGTGGCTTAGACGATAAAGAGTCTGCATGCAATGCAGAAGTCCACTAATGCTGAGGACTTGCTAAGTAGGTAGGTAGGTATTCTTATCTCCTCTTTAAAGTTAAATAAAGTGAGATTCAGAGAGGGCAACTGGTGTGCCCTGGGTTACACAGCTGAAAAGGCCAGCTGAGCTTTGAACTCTGATCCCTGTGATTCCTGAATCCAACCATCGTTAGGCACCCTCAGCCTGCCAGAGTCAGAACAGTGGCCTCCAAATGGGGGCCATGAAAGTGAGCAAGCATGGAGACAGTAAAGTCAGAGCAGATATGGGATAGAATAAAGGTCAGCTCTAGGTAGTGGATGCCTGCCAAGGTCCCTGCTTTTTCACCTTAAGCCAGAAATACAAAGTAATACCCGGGAGAGGCACACTCTTCCCTTTGGCATGACTGGCCATAATATAGAATTCCTTCTTTGTCAATGAAACATGTAACAGTCCACTTCTTTCTTGAAATTTACAGGTGGAAAATTTACATTTTATTGAAATTTGCCCTCCTTATGGATTTAAACAGATATAAAATTTACGTATTTATAGAATTTTTACTGGTGCCAGGTGGAATCTCCAATTCTGTCTGATTTTGCTAATTGCCAGAGTGTCTCCTCTCTACCATAGTATCAATAATAATAATGAAAGGCCTAAAGACGCATAAGCATTTTCTGTTCCCAGCTTCTAGTTTACGAATAAAACATTGATGCTCTTTTTAAGTTGGCCATCACTCATGTGGTAGGTTTTGCAGACAATAACAGTTCATTAGTAATATCTAGTGGGGAAGATGTATGATGTTGTAAATATTTAAAATCAAATTTGAAAAAGAAGACAGAGATGAATGCCCGAGAGGGAGTGGGTAGGGGGGAGAGCATGGTGCTCAGGGCTGTGCTTTTCACAGGAACTTCCGCTCTGGCCCTGCCATTGTTTTCCCTTCTAAGTCCTTTGAAAGGGGACTCACACACCATGGAGATGCGTCAGTCGGGTCCAAAGTGGCGGACATCACATTTAATGCGTGTCTTAGCCTATGGTCCTTCTTAAAGTACCCCCCAGACAAGGATTTAGGTTTGGGGAGAATAAATGCAGGAAGAATCACTGTGAAAGAGTGTGAGAATACATGATAGGAGAGGCCCATCAAGGTCATGATAAGGGGAGAGCTTTGCCGTGTATCAGTGGGCTCAGTCCCACTGGGGAGCCTCTGAGAAACCTCTGTGAGAGGACGTCAGGGACCAGGAAACTGAGTACATCCTCCCCCAGCTCTTTCGACTCATTGATGTGAGTACTGTTCCCAAGAAGGCCTTTGGGGATCTGTAGGTGGCTGGTGTGTTTGAAAACTGTCTGCGTGTCAGCGTCCCGTGGGAATTCGCGGGACCCTGACAGCTCAGCTGCAATGGCTGGGAGAGGAGCCCAGTGACTGTTGGAGGAGGAAGGGGTGGCTAATAAAGAGAGTTCGGCCAGGGAAACCGAGGCCCAGAAAGAACGACTGCAGCGGCCGCAAGCCACTGCAGCACCTGGTGATGGAACTCAGCCAAAGGAGAGGTGCTCTTCAGAGAAGCGGCGGTTGGGAGGCAGCCCTTGATGATGGCCCTTTTTCTGCCTCTTTCCTTTGAGGCAACCTGGAGGGATAAGACCCTAGATAGGGCTGACTGGCCCATATGCTCCCTTTGAGCCTCCCTCTCGGCCCTTTGTTCCTCACAGAGGCCAGTCCTAGCCCCTGGGTCCCCAGATTGTCCCCTCTTTTCCTACCTTTCTAAAACCCCTGAATATGTTTTATTTCTTTGAATGAATCCCTGTTTTCCACCAAAAGAACTAGTCTGTACTCTGATGTTAATAATTGTGATTGAATATTTATTTTTTTAATTAAAAAAAATTTTTTAACTTAAAATTTTAGTCTATTTTTTCCATGAGAGATTCCTTGAGTTAAAAATGTTTTAGCCAAAGTATTTCTAAGCTCTCCTCCAGCTTTGAATGCATTGATATGATTGTGACATGTCAGACCAGGGAAGACCTCAGGCCCACCTAATTCAGTGTCCTGCCTTTACAAAGTTGCACACCAGGGCTCAGAAATGGGAAGAGACTCCCTCGAGGCCATGGCTGCATGGCATTGTGACAGGCTGGCAAAAGTGGTGTGTCATATATTTTTCAAAGATCTTAGACCTGAGATAGAAGCTGGCAGAGATCAGCTGTGATCCGGGAGCACAGGAGACGGGGGAGGCTGCCAAACAGAGTCTGAATGCACATGTTTAGCACATCTGCTTTTTTAGGAATGTGTTTTAGGATCCAGTATAAAACTTTCTCCAGACCCTCTGTAGCAGATAAAAAAGGTTATTTAACTTTTATAATATATAGTGCATAATATTATATATATATAATATTATTATAACTGGGGAAGTTGTGGATATTTAATTCCTCATATGAACTTGTATTAATTTAGCCTAAAATGATAATTTGTATTTATTTCTAGCAATATCATAGTGACATATTTTACCTTAAATCGAATGGGCAACTTTAGTTGTTTTTTTTGGTTTTTTTTCTGTTTGCTTTGCTGTCAATTAGTAACTACCCCTTCCTCCATTCTGTACTTGGGTAACCTGTATCTGAGAGCAAAGTTTCACTTTTGGCAAACCTAATCACCTGTGTTATTTGCTAACTGGAATATTGTTTAATAACATATTTGTTCTGTGTAGAGGCTGTAATGATGATTGAGGAATAGGCTTTATGTAAGACTGGTTCCAAATAGGAAAAGGAGTATGTCAAGGCTGTATGTTGTCACCCTACTTATTTAACTCATATGCAGAGTACATCATGAGAAACGCTGGACTGGAAGAAACACAAGCTGGAATCAAGATTGCTGGGAGAAATATCAATAACCTCAGATAATGCAGATGACACCACCCTTATGGCAGAAAGTGAAGAGGAACTAAAAAGCCTCTTGATGAAAGTGAAAGAGGAGAGTCAAAAAGTTGGCTTAAAGCTCAACATTCAGAAAACGAAGATCATGGCATCTGGGCCCATCACTTCATGGGAAATAGATGGGGAAACAGTGGAAACAGTGTATTTTTCTGGGCTCCGAAATCACTGCAGATGGTGACTGCAGCCATGAAATTAACAGACGCTTACTCCTTGGAAGAAAAGTTATGACCAACCTAGATAACATATTGAAAAGCAGAGACATTACTTTGCTGACTTTCTAGTCAAGGCTATGGTTTTTCCAGTAGTCATGTATGGATGTGAGAGTTGGACTGTGAAGAAGGCTGAGCGCTGAAGAATTGATGCTTTTGAACTGTGGTGTTGGAGAAGACTCTTGCGAGTCCCTTGGAATGAAAGGAGATCCAACCAGTCCATTCTGAAGGAGATCAGCCCTGGGATTTCTTTGGAGGGAATGATGCTAAAGCTGAAACTCCAGTACTTTGGCCGCCTCATGCGAAGAGTTGACACATTGGAAAAGACTCTGGTGCTGGGAGGGATTGGGGGAAGGAGGAGAAGGGGACGACAGAGGATGAGATGGCTGGATGGCATCATTGACTCGATGGACGTGAGTCTGAGTGAACTCCAGGAGATGGTGATGGACAGGGAGGCCTGGCGTGCTGCGATTCATGGGGTCGCAAAGAGTTCGACACGACTGGGCGACTGAACTGAACTGAACATTACATAATCAAGCCTGTGAAATAAATAGGCTTAGTAGAAGAGTTACTTTAGCTGAAGAAAATTCTCCTGAACACACTGTTAATTCTAATAGAGGATTCTGCATAGACAGGGGATGGGGGATGGAGGGGATGGGAACCAGCCTTTCCTCTGTCTTGAGGGAAATCAGGTATCATGTGCTTGGTTAAAAGGCCTCAATGGAGGGCTTCACACCAGATGAGTGACCATGGATCAGAGGTCCAAAAATACAAGTTGGGGAATGCTACAATGGCACCCCACTCCAGTACTCTAGCCTGGCAAATCCCATGGACGGAGGAGCCTGCTGAGCTGCTGTCTATGGGGCCGCACAGAGTCGGACACGACTGAAGCAACTTAGCAGCAGCAGCAGCAGACCCTGAAGTACTCTATGGAGAGAGGGTTCAGGTGGAGAATCTGAAATGTTGTATGCTAACTTCCTCTCTTGTAGGGTATAAGCACAGTAAAGGTATTGAGAAATCTTGCATTGAAAAAACACAAGTAACTTCAGCTAATCATGGTTTTCCAAGCCTTATCTAACCACCAAAATATTTTCTTCTACAAAAAACTCCAACTACATTTAGTAAAGATTGCAGACCATGTGTCTCTCTTCTTCAGTTTTCTCATCCAAAGTTTACCACCTTCTGAGTTTGCTCTTTACAAGAGGCTCTAGATAGAGGTCATCTGTAAACTTGTAAATATTTGCTAACCTGACCCCTTTTCAAGCCATGGGGTGTAAGAATTGAGACCAACCCAGTGAAACACCAAATAAAGGATGTCCTTTCTTGAAATTCCAGCACCTGACTGTTTTCTATGTAGAACCGAAGCATTTGCCCAAGGATTTCATTATTGGATAAAGAAGAAAGGAAAGTGGGCATTGTTTTTCTTCTTCCAAGAGGAGATTTTTCTGCTGTTATTGACTCGGTATGACAGCCTACAAGTATTTGCTGAGCCCAGTCTATGCACTTAGGATTATTCTAGGACTTGTAACAGATGTAGAAGGAAAATGACAAACTGTTTTTATTTCCAATGCAGTTGGAGTCCAGCAAAGTGATACCGATGAAGGAAAAGGTAAATGCTCCAAACGGTGTTGCTCAGAATACAGCACTTGTAGGAATTAAGCAAAAGAACAAATTGGTGGGGTGGCATAGATGTAGGGAAGACTTCCGGAAGTTAGTGGGACTTAACTATGGCTGGGAAGACTGGAAAGAATTTTTAAAAGACAAGAAGATAAATGGAATTCCAGGCAATAAAATAATCAACTCTTGACAAGAGGCCTCTGGGAAAAATTCCTTTTCCTAAGGCTTGGGCTGCTCTAGGAAAATGTCACTGTGTAATGAGAGCGTCTCTGAAAGTAGTTGAGACCCACAAGCTTTAAACATAAAGCTGGCTGATGTAGCCAGACTATGTGTCAGGAGTTTGAGGTTTAGATACCAGCATGTAAATTCAGCATCTACTATTTGAAATGTAAGAAAGCAATTGGCTTTTATTATTCTGTATTGTTTTATAAGGGCTGGTGAGTTACTTGAGTAGGAGCAGACCAGTCTCAGAATGTGTGACTATTTTTAACAATAGTCAGAACAACGCTCAGCTCCTCTAATATCCTGATAGATAGCCTGCTCTCTGGGACAGTAGGACAAAGGCCAGGAGGTCATTCCTAATTGCCAAGATTTGATGGCAGATATGCATTTCCTCCCGCTGACTAGACGGAAGAGCAGGGACCTCGTGGGCTACCGGGCTATCCCTATTCCAATTTCTATATATTCAGCATGAGAAGCTTCTTGTTTAGAGTGCTGGAGAACTATAGCCTGAACTTTTCTTTGAACGGGCATATTCCCTTTCTTCTACCCTAGAGATTGGGAAGATAGCAGATGGTTATTTGGGGGGACATGTGTGTGTGCTCAGACATATCCAACTCTTTAAACCCCTGGACTGTAGCCAGGCAAATTCCTCTGTCCATGAGATTTTCCAGGCAAGAATACTGGAGAGGGTTGCCATTTCCTCCTCCCAGAGATCTTCCTAGCCCAGGGATCAAACCCACGTCTCCTACAGCTCCAGTGCTGGCAGGCAGATTCTCTACCACTGAGCCAGCAGGGAAGCCCTACTGGGGGTGCAGGGAGGTAGTCATTCTTTTCTGAATTAATTTTTTAAGTTTTTATAGAAATTTAAAGGTTACACTCCATCCGCAGTTGTTACAGGATACCAGCTATATCCCAGTGTACAGTATATCTTTATAGCCTATCTTACACCCTCTCATCCCACCTCCTCTATATTGCCCCCCACCACAGTAACCATGGGACAAGTTTGTTCTCTACGTCTGTGACTTGCTTCTCTTTTTTTAATGTTCATTAGTTTGTTGTATTTTTTAGATTCCATATGTAAGTGATATCATACAGTATTTGCCTTCATCTGACTTTTTTCACTTAGTATAATGCCTTCTAGACTTCCCAGGAGACGCAAAAGACGTGGGTTTGATACCTGGGTTGGGAGAATCCCCTGCAGTAGGAAATGGCAACGCGCTCCAGTATTCTTGCCTGGAGAATCCCATGGAGAGAGAAGCCTGGTGGGCCACAGACCATGGGGTCACAAAGATTTGGACACAAGTGAGCATGCATAAAGCAAATGCGTTTCAATTCATCCATTGAATGAATTGCTGCAAGTGGAAAATTTTCATTCTTTTTAAATGGCTGAGTAGTGTTGCATTATATGTGTGTGTGTGTGTGTGTGTGTGTGTGTGTGTGTGTGTGTGCGTGCGTGCATGTTCAGTCACTCATTCGTGTCTGACTCTTTGTGACCCTTTGGACTGTAGCCTGACAGGCTTCTCTGTAAATGGGATTTCTCAGGCAAGAATACTAGAGTGGGTTTCCTCCTCCTCCAGGAGATCTTCCTGATTCAGGGATCAAACTCATGTGTGTATATATATACACACACATCTTCTTTATCCTTTTATCTCTTGATGGACACTTAGGTTCCTTTCATATCTTGACAATTGTAAATAATATTGCTACAAACATTTGGGTGCATTTATCTTTCTGAATTACTGGGGTTTTTTTTTTCAGACATATACACAGGAGTGGAAATGCTGGGTCATATGGTAATTCATTAAAAAAAAAACAAAAAACAAAAAAAGCTTCTATACTGTTTTCCACAGTAGCTGTACCAATTTACATTCTCACCAACAGTGTACAAAGGTTCCCTTTCTCCACATCCTTGCCAGCACTTGTTATTTGTGATCTTTTTGATGACAGTCATTCTGACAGGTATAAGGGGATACCTCAGTGTGGTTTTGGTTTACATTTCTCTGACGATTAGTGATATTGAGCATCTTTTCATGTGCCTTTTGGCCATTTGGTCATCTGTATTTCCTCTTTGAAAAAAATGCCTACTCAATTCTTCTGCTCAGTTTTAATTGGGTTGTTTGCTTTTTTGAAGTTGAGTTTTATGAGCTGTTTATATATGTTGGATAGTAATCCTTTACTGGTCATATCATTTGCAGATATTTTCTCTCAGTTTGTTTTCATTCTCTCTGTGGTTGCCTTTGCTGTACTATCTAAGGAGGCAAAAAACTTACATTTGGAAAACTTTAAGATGCTGACAAAAGAAATTGACGATGACAAAAACAGATGGAAAGGTATGCCATGTGCTTGAATTGGGAGAATCAATATTGTTGAAATGATCATATTACCCAAGGCAATCCACATATCTAATGCAATCCCTATAAAAATACCACACACACTAGAACACAGAAGTTTAAAATTTGTAAGGAGATATAATAATACCCAAAGAGCAAAAACAGTCTTGAGAAGGAAGAACAGAGCTGAGGGAATCGTGCTTCCTGACTTCAGACTTTACGATGAAGCTGCAGTAATCAAAACAGCATGATGCTGGCACAAAAACAGACACAGAGATGAGCAGAACAGGATAGAGCCCAGAAAGAAAGCACACACTTACGGTCAATTAATCTATGACCAAGGAGGCGAGGTATACAACAGAAGAAAAGATAGTCTCTTCAATAACAGCTGCATATAAAGGAATGAAATTAAAGCATTCTCTAACAGCAAATACAAAGCTAAACTCAAGACCTAAATGTAAGACTGAGTACCATAAAACTTTTAAAGAAAATCAGGTGGAACTCGTTTTGACATAAATCATAGCAATATTATTTTTTAGATCCCTCTCCTTAAGTAAAGGAAATAAAAGTAAAAGTGAACAAATAGGACCCAATTAAACTTAAGAGCAGTTGGTTTTAATGTGTATTTATCTATACTTCTATGTTTGTGTCTAGATAAAATCCAACCATTTAAAAAGAAAAGATTCTGCCTCTCAGCTTCACCCTTGAAACTAGAAGGTTAAGGTCAGTGTTCAGTTCAGTTCAGTTCAGTCGCTCAGTCGTGTCTGACTCTTTGAGACCCCATGAATTGCAGCATGCCAGGCCTCCCTGTCCATCACCAACGCCCAGAGTTCACTCAGACTCATGTCCATCGAGTCAATGATGCCATCCAGCCATCTCATTCTCAGTTGTCCCCTTCTCCTCCTGCCCCCAATCCCTCCCAGCATCAGAGTCTTTTCCAATGTGTCAACTCTTCGCATGAGGTGGCCAAAGTACTGGAGTTTCAGCTTTAGCATCATTCCTTCCAAAGAAATCCCAGGGCTGATCTCCTTCAGAATGGACTGGTTGGATCTGCTTGCAGTCCAAGGGACTCTCAAGAGTCTTCTTCAACACCACAGTTCAAAAGCATCAATTCTTTGGCGCTCAGCCTTCTTCACAGTCCAACTCTCACATCCATATATGACTACTGGATAAACCATAGCCTTGACTAGACGGACCTTAGTTGGCAAAGGAATGTCTCTGCTTTTGAATATGCTATCTAGGTTGGTCATAACTTTTCTTCCATAGTTAGAGAAATGAATGGATTTTCTCCAAGTCCCCATTCACTGGGTGCCTTCCCTCTATCCTCTCTTTCCACTTCTTAGACCAAAAATTGACAAGAGAATATAGGCAAACTAAGATTGGTGGATGTAATCAAAGACTGATTCACAGCTCAATGAACCACTGTGGAATGGGTAAGCTCTACTTCCCAGTTTGTAGACACCATTCACCCATACAGGACCATCTACACTTGAAATTATTTTCAGCGTAGTGAGAAGAGTGGAAAGAGGACCAAAATAAGACCTACAAAACCACCAGCACAAAGCCTACAATACAGCTGGAATTCTTTCAATGATTCATCTTCTTGCTATCATTATTTTGAAAATCCTGGAAATTGTTTTGACCCACCTGGGAACAATGCTGGCTCCAGAATGACAAGCTCCATTAATTTCATAATATAAAATAAAGTATCAGAAGGATGTAATTTGGTAACAAACTGTAGTACTTCAATATTATGCAGCAATTAAGAAAGGATGAGATACGTGTGCGTGCACTAATGAGAAATGAGTTTAAAAAAACAGGTTGTAGAACAACATGAATAATGTGATCACATTTTTTATTTTAAAACCCGAAACCCTGTATAAAACATAGCTCCCATTTAAAGAGTTATTACTGTTTATGGAGCTCTGCACTAAGTTCTTTTAAAACTCTGATCTCCTTTCAAGCTCCTGGTTTTGGAACAGTGGTCTCGCTATCAATGTCATTTTGCTAATGCAGAAATTGAGGCTTAAGGAAGTGAAATAACTTTCCCAGGGGGCACAACCAAGTGGTCTGATTCCAGAGTCTATTCTAGAAGTCATTATGAAATTTAAGTGTTCATGGCTAGAAGAACACACACAGAGATAAACTAGACTGTTGTCAGCAATTACATCTGGAGAGTGGAAATGTGGAGGAGGACCAAGGCAAGTTTGGGATATTGACATTTTACTATAAATTTATATATTGTAGCAAATACATATATATATATATATATATATATACACATATATATATGAAGAAGACAGTTCTTTGCACAAAAGGGCAAACATTGTATGATTTCACTTATATGAAATATCTAGAATAGGTAAATTCATAGAGGCAGAAAGTAGATTAATTACCAGAGTCTAGAGAGTGGGGGAAATAGAGAGTTACTGCTTAATGGGAATAGAATTTCTGTTTAGAGGTGATGAAAACTTTTGGATATAGATAGTAGTAGCATTGCGAATATAATTAATGTCACTCAATTGTACACTTTAAATGGTTAAAATGGCAAATTTTATCTTGTGTATTTCACCATGATTTTTTAAAAAAGAGAAACAGTCCTTTGAATTTCAGTCATATGGTTTTTGGAAAACTCACTCTCGTACCCTGATTTTTCTCATTTTTCCTCTATCGTGTTTTGTCTCCCAGAGATGTGGAGTCCTCAAATGACTCACAGTGAGATATAACTGCAGCCTTACCTAGTTGGGTAACTGGCTCAGATGGTAAAGAATCTGACTGCAATGTGGGAGACCCAGGTTCTATCCTTGGGTCAGGAAGATCCCCTGGAGAAGGGAATGGCAACCCACTCCAGTATTCTTGCCCAGAGAATCCCATGGACAGAGGAGCCTGATGGGCTACAGTTCATGGGATCACAAAAGTCTCAGACATGACTGAGCGACTAACACTTACCTAGTTGGATGGGTGTTTGCATCACTATCTGGGAGTTTTGAAAAGTGCCTGCCTCCAAGTACCAGCTCTTTTGTTTTCCTGTGTTGCCTGAAGATGTATGACTGTGATCAGCCAGTGTCAGGCAGAGATTCCTTTGCCTTGTTAGGGTACCTGGAAGTGCTCTTTAAGATCTGAGAGATAGCCAGCACAGAAATAGGAAGCATCTTACATTCTGAATTTGCAAACGATGGAATTGGGTCAGACTCTAGATGTTTTATTTACCTGAACTAGGCTTTCAAATGGAAGATTAGAGAATCAGACAATTACTCATCCATGCATTCATCCGTTCACCCACACAGCCATTTGTGCATCCATTGTAACTCCATTCTGTTAACAAAACTTTAAGGAGCACCAACTGAAGCTAGACCAATGGCCAAATCCTGAGTAGTAAGAGTCGCATTTCTCATGATACACTGTCAATCAACACAGTGTTATACCAAAGAAATTAGAATAGGCATTGAGGATCATGACTTCTCCCATCATTTTTACACACTTGCTGTGTGACTTTGGACAAGTTTCTTCTCTTCTCTGAGCCTTCAAATGATTTACAAATTGCCCTCCAGTTCTCAAATTTGCTGATTCTGCTCATGTCATTAGTATCAAGCTGTCCACATTTTCTGATATGTTTGCTAGTCTGTGATCATAAGTGAGACATGCATAAATTGAAAGAATGTCTTTATGCTTGCACCCATAGAAACTGATAAGATGTTGTTACTATGCCAGTCAGCACTTGAGTGCTTAATGTTGGTAACAATGATAATAACAGGAAAAGTATGAACACTTGCACATATAGGAGGAATATGTGATTATGATTTATAGAATTGAGATAGAGAATAGTTGTTCATCTGCGGAAAGATTTTATTAATACCAAATGGAAAAGCGTGTTCAGCTTTCCCATAGGTGGCATGAAGGAATGCTCAGTAATGGATATATATGCTTTTTTTGTGGCATGTGTGTGTCTTTAACAAATATTGACCTGTCCTTTACTGTTATTTTTCAAAACGTGAGTAAATCAAAATAAGGTGTGTTTTATGGGACTCTCTTGTTTTATTATGTGTCATTTAATTTTTAATACCTAAGTGACACCTGATGTATTACCTAATCAAAAGAGGAGAATTATACATTGCACATAATCAGTTATTTTTGCCGTATCACTGAAATTAGACTAACAGATGAGGAAAATAAATAAGATGAACTTTAAAAATGAAAATGCTTAGCCTTTGGAATTTTAGTTGACAGCTTTTGAAAATTAAATTATAAGTCAAGTCCTGATAGGTTTGATATCTTCCTTGCAGCTTTGCCGATGATGTATTGCAGCTTTAATGGAATATCATTTATCATCTGATAATAACAAATGTAGTATTTCTGAGCTTGTCATCTCTTCTGTGATGACAAATAGTCCAACTTGTAGTGGTGATAATGGAATTTTATAATGATCTGTCCTAAACTGACTCAACTGCAGCCTGAGCTATTTTTCTTAAATCTCATAATGCCTATTACATATAGATTACAACAGTCAGTGCCTCCCATGTTAGCATGGGAGCAGATCAGTGAATCCAGATTTTAGGCAAACAACCTTAAAGTATCAAATAATATTTACTTGTTTATCAAAATTATCCCTCTTAGGCTAATAAGTGAGCTTGTCAGAGACTGTGGGAAATGGGAAACCGTAAAACCTAATAGTTTTAAAAAAAATGTGATGCAAACTCTGTTTATCTCTTAAACAGTAGGTAATGCATTTAGTTTGCAGCTCTACTCCTTCAATCCATCATTTTCTAGAGATTTATTTAATGAAGGCGTAGTGCTGAGAACACGAGTTAGAGAGCCCAGGCGCCCTTCCATTTTATCTTAAAGCAGAATTTATTTTGTGTCTTAACTCTCAGCTTGTCTGATATCGTAGCCTTAGTTGATAACATAGTTGCACCTGTACATTCTGTAGTCAAAAATCTCTTGCCCTCTTGGCTCTCTTCTGAAACTTCCAATCAGCCCGAGACATCATAGAAAGCCTAGGTCTGCAGGATATGAGCTTGTTAAAATGCTCCGACGATATGTGGATGTAACTATGGCAGCCATGGTGCTCTGGAGGCTGCCTCACAGAAAGGGACTTTGTCAACACAACCAGGGGAGGCATCTCAGTGGATGCTGGAGGGTGCACTGTTTCTCCTGGCAGAGCTGATTTTCTGTCTGTGGTCACAGCAGACCAACATATGACAAAGGAGCAGGGCCACGTGGAGGTCCCAGATTTGACCCTGAGACAGCAGAGAACACTGCTAGTGGCACAAACTGCTATGCAGATCGATGTCCGACAGGTGTACGTGTCCCCTGGTGGGGACAGACTAAAGTACTGGGAGCTGTGCATTTCAGATGGGCTGTGATGACGGAGCCAGTAGGGATATCTCATAGCTACTCAGTCTTTGGTTGTCCGCTTCAGTGTCATCATGGATGCAATCTTTTTTATCCTTCAGTGGAGTTGCACTCCAGCCCCAACTGAAGTGTCTGATTCCTTCCCTTATGTTCTGGACTTCCTGCAGTATTTCTTTGTGCTGTGAAAAGGGCCCCACTAGGGGCCAATCATCCACTTAGCTGCAGAAGGACTGGCCCTCATGCTGCCTTTTTTTCTTCTCAGATTTTTCTTATTTATAATGTGGACCATTTTAAAGTCTTTACTGAACTTGTTACAATATTACTTCTGTTTTATGTTTTGTTTTTTTGGCTGCAAGGCACATGGGATCTTAGTTCCTGTCCAGGGGTTGAGCCTGCACCCTGTGCCTAGGAAGCACAGTCTTAACCACTGGACCACGAGGGAAGTTCCAGTCCTTACCTTTCTTGAGTCTTCCCTTCCTTTTTTATTTCCCCTTCCCTCTTTTTCTTTCTCTTCTCTTCTCTGTTTCTTTCTTTTTCTCCCTATTCTTTTTCTCTCTTCCATTTTCTTTACACAGAGAATCACAAAGTAAGAAGCCTATAGGGCCATGTAAATAAGATAATGGGGTAAAAGGGAGATTGATGAGTGTACGTTTTGTTTAAAGAACATCCCAAATCCAGCTCATTGTTGCCAGTCAGGAAGAGCCGGTGCCCAGATCTAAAAGTTTTTCAAGAGAAGCTGGAAATCTAGTTCTTCTGTTAAGAAGACATAATTTGAAATATTGAAAATGACTTCAATTTTGAAAAATATTGTGAGGGCTGAAAAAAATAGAATTCATGTCAAGGGCTACCTCTGTGTGAGCTATGGTTTAGAGACTCTGCTTGGGTGACTTTCTCTACTCGAGTGACATTCAGTTCAGTTCAGTTGCTCAGTCATGTCCGACACTTTGCGACCCCATGAATCGCAGCACACCAGGCCTCCTTGTCCATCACCAACTCCAAGGGTTCACTCAGACTCAATGTCCATCAAGTCAGTGATGCCATTCAGCCATCTCATCCTCGGTCGTCCCCTTCTCCTCCTGCCCCCAATCCCTCCCAGCATCAGAGTCTTTTCCAATGAGTCAACTCTTCGCATGAGGTGGCCAAAGTACTGGAGTTTCAGCTTTAGCATCATTCCCTCCAAAGAAATCCCAGGGCTGATCTCCTTCAAAATGGACAGGTTGGATCTCCTTGCAGTCCAAGGGACTCTCAAGAGTCTTCCCTAACACCACAGTTCAAAAGCATCAATTCTTCTGTGTTCAGCTTTCTTCACAGTCCAAATCTCAAATCCATACATGACCACTGGAAAAACCGTAGCCTTGACTAGACGGACTTTGTTGGCAAAGTAATGTCTCTGCTCTTCAACATGCTATCTAGGTTGGTCATAACTTTTCTTCCAAGGAGTAAGCGTCTTTTAATTTCATGGCTGCAGTGGAGCCCCCAAAAATACAGTCTGACACTGTTTCCACTGTTTCCCCACTATTTCCCGTGAAGTACCTACTACTCAGAAACCAGTGTCCCCGAGTATGTGGGATCAGCTTCCTACTCTCTCTTCCCTTGTATCTACATTTTGCAATATCTGCCAAATTCTTCAGAGACATTTGAAGCTCAGAGACTATTGAGAGAGAGAGAGAGAGAGAGTCTTATTTTAAATGGAAGACTTATTTCAGAAAGAGTTGAGAAACAAGATCAAGTAGGTTGCCAGGACTGTTTAGAGAATTTGCATGACAAGAAAGAAATTTCAATTTGTTAAGCAGTTGGGTTATTAATATTTCTCCTGGAAATCTAGAATTGAACCATCAGGAATTTCAGAATTTCAGGGATGGAGATGTGGATGTGAAACGAAGGAAATTCAGAAGACAGAGATGACTGATTTTGACATATTGAAGATGGAGAATTAACATTCCAGAAGAGATTGACAATAAATTATTGTGGAAATGCAGCAGCTGGGCAGTGGAGCCCTCTTGTAGGAGAGATGAAATGATCTTCTCACCAGGTTGGCAACTTTTCCCTTCATCTGGATTTTTCCTGGAGTGTTTGGTGTTGATCTGAGTCAATTATACTGTAGGCTTTTGAGCGGTAGGAAAAGCCATTATATCCCATATTTTAATGGCGGAGAAGCTCCTTGGAGCCAGGAACTGTTGCAGGGGCAGGGACACAGAGATGAGTAAGATAAAACCCCTGGTCTAAGAAGCTCAGAATCTATAAAGAAGATTAACAGTGTAGATTTCAGTGGAGAGAGACAGAGCTAAAGAAGACATCCTGTGACCTTGGGGAAGCTGTACAACTTTCCTTCATTTTCTTTATCTTTTTAAATGGGCATAGCCCTTCCCTCCCTAACTTGTTGAATTGCTATGCTACGATGACCAACTATCCTCTTTTTATTCATTGTTGTTCTTATCAGACTCTTCGCAACTTCATGGGCTGCAGCCCACCAGCCTCCTCTGTCCTCTGCTATCTCCCGAAGTCGGCTCAAATTCATGTGCATTAAGCTGGTGATGCTATCTAATCGTCTCATCCTCTGCCACCCCCTTCTCCTTTTGCCTTCAATCTTTCCCAGCCTCAGGGTCTTTTCCCATGGGTCGGCTCTTCATATCAGGTGGCCAAAGTATTGGAGCTTCAGCTTCAGCATCAGTCCTTCCGATGACTGAAGGGTTTCCTGGGACGCAAGATTTTCAGTGCTAATACTGGGACAGTCCTTGGCAAACCAGGACTTTGGTCACCTTATATGAAGCCTAAGCATTATATTACATATGTGAATGTGCTTTAGAAAAGACAAAGACCCACGAAAATGTTAGGTAGTGTAGCTCGTTAGGAATGCCTTCTAGGTGTGCTGGAGCAGGATGAGAAAGTTCATATCTGAAAACAGACATGCAAAACCAATACAGTATTGTAAAGTAAAATAAAGTAAAAATTAAAATTAAAAAAAAATCCAGTCAGAGGGTGGCTTTTCCAATATGTCTTGTCAATTTATGTAATTTTACCTTTTTCTCTAAATTTCAGTTATGGATTGTTTGGTATTTGATAAGTACTTGTGAGTTTTGACTGTACAGTATTTGTGAAGAGTTAGGTCAATTATAAGGCCCTGCAACTACTCTCCCCCAAAAATACACGGTAAATAAAGACAGCCTCTTAAATCAAAGATGAAGACTTTTCCTATTGCCTGGAAAATAATCAACTTGCAGATGAACCAGAGTATGGTAAAAACTTTCAGCATGTTTGATTTTTTAATTTGCTTTATGATGACTTTGAAGTTCTATTGCTATGGCCTTTCTGTTTAAGAAATTGTGCACTTGTCAGCAAAATCTCCAGAAGCAGTGAAAGAAAACACAAAAGAAGAAACTCAGAAATCTTGGGCAGTGATGTCATCAGTTCAGTTCAGTTGCTCAGTCGTGTCCAACTCCTTGCAACCCCATGAACTGCAGCACACCAGGCCTCCCTGACAATCACCAACTCCCGGAGATTACTCAAAGCCATATCCATTGAGTCGGTGATGCCATCCAACCATCTCATCCTCTTTTGTCCCATTCTCTTCCTGCCCTCAATCTTTCCCAACATCAGGGTCTTTTCGAATGAGTCAGCTCTTCGCATGAGGTGGCCAAAGTATTGGAGTTTCATCTTCAGCATCAGTCCTCCCAATGAACACCCAGGGTTGATCTCCTTCAGAATGGACTGGTTGGATCTGCTTGCAGTCCAAGGGACTCTCAAGAGTCTTCTCCAACACCACAGTTCAAAAGCATCAATTCTTCGGTGCTCAGCTTTCTTTATAGTCCAACTCTCAAATCCATACATGACCACTGGAAAAACCATAGCCTTCACTAGATGGACCTTTGTGGACAAAGTAATGTGTCTGCTTTTTAATATGCTGTCTAGGTTTATCATAACATTCCATCCAAGGAGTAAGCATCTTTTAATTTCATGGCTGCAGTCACCATCTGCAGTGATTTTGGAGCCCATAAAAATAAAGTCAGCCACTGTTTCCACTGTTTCCCCATCTATTTGCCATAAAGTGATGGAATTGGATGCCATGATTTAGTTTTCTGAATGTTGAGTTTTATGCCAACTTTTTCACTCTCCTCTTTCACTTTCATCAAGAGGCTGTTTAGTTCTTCACTTTCTGCCATAAGGGTGGTGTCATCTGCATATCTGAGGTTATTGATATTTCGCCCAGCAATCTTGATCCCAGCTTGTGCTTCTTCCAGCCCAGCGTTTCTCATGATGTACTCTGCATATAAGTTAAATAAGCAGGGTGACAATATACAGACTTTACATACTCCTTTTCCTATTTGGAACCAGGCTGTTGTTCCTCCAGTTCTACCTGTTGCTTCCTGACATGCATACAGGTTTCTCAAGAGGCAGGTTAGGTGGTCTGGTATTCCCATCTCTTTCAGAATTTTCCACAGTTTATTATGATCCACACAGTCAAAGGCTTTGGCATAGTCAATAAAGCAGACATAGATGTTTTTCTGGAACTCTCTTCCTTTTTCCATGATCCAGCGGATGTTGGCAATTTGGTTTCTGATTCCTCTGCCTTTTCTAAAACCAGCTTGAACATCTGGAAGTTCATGGTTCACATACTGTTGAAGCCTGGCTTGGAGAATTTTGAGCATTACTTTACTAGTGTGTGAAATAATTCTTTGGCATTGCCTTTCTTTGGGATTGGAATGAAAACTGACCTTTTCCAGCCCTGTGGCCACTGCTGAGTTTTCCAAACTTGCTGGCTTATTGAGTGCAGCACTTTCACAGCATCATCTTTCAGGATTTGAAATAGCTCAACTGGAATTCCATCACCTCCACTAGCTTTGTTTGTAGTGATGCCTTCTAAGGCCCACTTGACTTCACATTCCAGGATGTCTGGCTCTAGGTGAGTGATCACACAGTTCTTCTGTGTATTCTTGCCACCTCTTATTAATATCTTCTGCTTCTGTTCAGTCCATACCATTTCTGTCCTTTATTGAGCCCATCTTTGCATGAAATGTTCCCTTGGTATCTCTAATTTTCTTGCAGAGATCTCTAGCCTTTCCCATTCTGTTGTTTTCCTCTATTTCTTTGCATTGGTCGCTGAGGAAGGCTTTCTTATCTCTCCTTGCTATTCTTTGGAACTCTGCATTCAAATGAGTATATCTTTCCTTTTCTCTTTTGCTTTTCACTTCTCTTCTTTTCACAGCTATTTGTAAGGCCTCCTCAGACAGCCATTTTGCTTTTTTGTATTTATTTTTCTTGGGGATTATTTTGATTCCTATCTCCTGTACAATGTCACGAACCTCATTCCATAGTTCATCAGGCACTCTGTCTATCAGATCTAGTCCCTTAAAGCTATTTCTCACTTCCACTGTATAGTCATAAGGGATTTAATTTAGGTCATACCTGAATGGTCTAGTGGTTTTCTCCACTTTCTTCAATTTCAGTCTGAATTTGGCAATAAGGAGTTCATGATCTGAGCCACAGTCAGCAAGGAAGTTGTGGTTTTAAAAATTAATGAATGAACAATCTATCTAGTCTTTTGAGGATGAAACGAGGGTGTTACCATCAAGAGAGAGGTTGACACCCTCAGCATTGCCTGTTAAACATAACAGTGATGACACAGTCTAGAAGCATCGCGTGGCATTGCTGGATAATGTAAAATATTGGGAGAGCTTCGTAATTAAGTCCACAGCCAAGATCACTCTCTGTATTTTATCCAAGAGGAGATCACACATCAGTAACTCCCTGGAAATAAAGTGGTGTTTTAACTTCCAGCACCACTGAGATCTCTGCAAAGAATCTTGTGGTAAATCCTGACTTTTCTACAACTTTATAATTACCCAGTTGTAGTTGGTTTAGACATAGCAGATTCTAGCCTTTGGATGGCTTTCATGCTGGGATATAAATCAGACTCCCATAAGCATCCAGCTCAGCCTTTGTTTGACAGGCGTTCTAAACCTATTCTAGTGATAATTTGTGTGGAGAATGCATATTAGATTAGGTGAAGTGGGAGATGCCACAAAAACTATATCCTGCATATTGTCCCTGGAACTTGCTCTCTTAAATGGAAAATAGCTCTGTACCTCCAGGAAATTACATAATTCAAAGTTAAGTGCCAGATAATCTGTACAACCAAAAAAGTGCTCGAGTAGTAGACGGTGAGGGGCATGGAAAGCTTGCAAGAGAGGTGGAATCTGAAAAGAGACCTGGGTACTCTCCTGGCCAAGGGGATGCCACACGCTTGCCTTTTCCCCCTACTAAGGAAAGGGAAGGAGTGTTCAGACCTCTCTCTCTTTCTCTCTCAGGTGCAGCCCTTGCTGTGAGTCAAGACTTGAATTCAGGTTGTCCCATCAGTGCATTTTTCATCACAGGCTGGGAATGACCTCCCTCCCTTGGTGACTTATGAACCAATATCATGATTTTGGCATCCTTGTAATCTTACCCTGTAATTTACTTAATATTTCTTTTGAAATTGAAAACTTGATACATCTTTTTACTTTATCTTTTGATGGAGTTGTTGGTCCCCATTAGAATTCCAGAGGTAACATGAAGATTATTTTAAAGGGAAGACTTTTGAGGTTCAGAAGATGCAGAAAGATGCCTTCTTGGAGCTTCCCTTATCTGACTATAAGCAGCAACTTCTGGGGAATACATATGCCATCATTCCCTCTTTGGGTGGATCTACACCCAAAAAGGAGAATACAAATAATACTATCCCAAATCTCTTCTCTGAGGGCGTTTTATGGCCCTAAAGGAGACAGACCACTCATACCTATTAAGACAAACAGTATCAGAAACTTTCTTCTTTTCTATTGAGATATAAGAATATATAACATTACATTGTTTCAGGTATATAATATTTATAATGACTATATATATATATATTGTAAGGTGATCACCACAAGTCAACAGTCATCACTATGCATAGTTATTTTTGTGTGTGTGTGATGAGAACTTTTAATATTTACTCTCTTGGCAAGTTTCAAATATTTCAGACATGTATTCCCTGGTGGCTCAGATTGTAAAGAATATGCCTGCAATACAGGAGACCCTGGTTTGATCCCTGGGTCGGGAAGATCCCTTGGAGAAGGGAATGGCAACTTACTCTTGTAATCTTGCCTGGAGATTTCCATGAACAGAGGAGCCTGGAAGGCTATAGTCCATGGGGTCACGAAAGAGTCAGACATAACTTAGGGACTAAACAACAACAACAATTGTATTATATTATATATCTTATAACAGTTAGATTACATATTTTAAACTATTACTAAAACATATATGAATAAATTTTCATTAGCTATTATAACTCAGTCATTTCTGATTCTTTGAGACCCCATGGACTGTAGACCATCAGGCTCCTCTGTCCATGGGGATTCTCATGCCAAGAATACTGGAGTGGGTTGCCATGTACACGTCCAGGGGATCTTCCCAACCCAGCGATCAAACCCAGGTCTCCCACACTGCAGGCGGATTCTTTACTGTCTGAGCCACCAGGGAGCCCTTAGGGTTCCCTTAAACATTGGTTCTTCAAATATCACCTTTATTATTCTTGCTCTGCCTATAAGCCCTATGCACTCATGAGTTATGTGAGTGTTTGAATTTTGGTTCTTGAACGCTAATTCCCATCTGTAAAATACCAAAGTTGTTCATGAAAAGTAATAATAAAGATGCACAAATATGTAATTGAAAATATGGGTTGGGTGATGACCATCTTCAAAATGGTTTTAAATCAAATCCTTACTTACGGTTTAGCTTTGACCTAAGCAATCAACATCTACAACTTCATGGGTGTACCTCCCCCACCAGATCATAACTTTGATGTGTGTCTCATAGTGCATTCAAATAAATATTTAATCTTAAAAAGTTTATTTGTCTGACATCTTAAATCATTTTGAGTAGCATTAGGAGTGTGCATTCCATACCCCTTGAAAATACTGTTTCAGTTGTCCCTGTGAGTTATTCTGCTATCCAAAGAGATAATATCTGGGAAATTGTGTCCATTTTTTCAAATCTGTGTACATAGAAGAATGTACTAGTGATTGTGAGGGCAGGCAGGACCACGAGCTTGAGAAACTTGAGCTATGTTTCGAGCTCTGGAGCAAAACATCTGTGTGATGTTGGCAAAGTCCCTTCCCCATTCTGGGCCTCAGTTTCTTCATCTAATCAGTGAAGAGGGGATGGGGACCGCCAAGCCTTTCCATCCATGACCCTCTAGATTGCTTGATTCTCCTGCAGTTAAGTCAAGTGTGTTTAAGTAAGCAAGCCACCTCCTGCTTGCCTCATTCGGGCCTCTTATCTTAATAAGTAATGAATGTGCCAAAGGCTGACAATGACATATTTTGAAAATAGTTTTAATGCATGGCTGGCAGAGGACCTGTTGGGCGTTGACAAATTACACAAACAGAGATGATGAGGAGTGCATCAAATATTAATGGCCCAGGGCCCAGACGGTAATGGAGAACTTACCTGTATCTTACACAGGCCTACTCATGTTCGGCTGAAGGGAACATTTCTTTTCAGCCTCTCCAGGCAAGTGTAGGGCTGGCTCTCAGGGAAATGGAGAAGAAGTCAAAGTTGGTTTTTCAGATCTTTGACTTTGGTTTAATGTATTCCTGGAGGCTATTTGAGAGTTAAGCTCTTTTACGTGTACCTCTCACATGATATGTAAATATCATGCATATGTGTTTCTGAATGCTGATTCCTATTTTAAAAGTTCAGAATTGACTAGGAAATGTATGAAAAACCAATAGTAAGGTTACAAGCATATGAACTTAAAAACATGTACTGAGAACATAGCCCTAATATTTTAATGTAAATGCAAGAATTCTTCTTATTGGGGGATTTTTCAACCTAAGCATCTTTTTAAACATTAGTACAATAAAATTTATATCTATTAAATCAGTAACTATTTGAACTGTTCTTCTCACTCCAAGCAGCTTTGCATTGAGTTAAAATTTGAAGTCATGGTGCCCAAAATATTCACAAAATACTTAATTTGAAGAGGCTAGAATTCCCCATGGTAGATTTTTCATCAGTATCTCTTGTTCTTCTCTATCAGTGAGATCTTGATAAGTCTGTGAGCAAATGACTATATTCTAGTCCAGGCAGGATTATCAGATTTGCAAATAAAAATACAGAATTTCCAATTAATGTTGACTCTCAGGTGAACAAAAACTATATTTTAGTATGTATGTTCCATGCAATATTTGAGACATACTAATTTATTGTCTGTCTGACATAAAAATTTAACTGGGCATCCTATATTTTATCTACCTAAATGCAAGGGTTGGAAAACCTTTTTTATAAAGGGCCAGATAGTAAATATTTTAGGCTTTGTGGGCCGTAGATAATTTTAACTCTGTCATAGACACAGAGAATAATTTTGCAAATGAATGAGCATGGCTATGTTTCAATAAAATTGTTTATGGACACTAAAGTCTAAATTTTGTAGAATTTTCATGTGTCATGAAATATTATTATCCTTTTGATTTTTTTCTCAATCAGTTAAACATGTAAAAACAACTGTGACTTTGTGTGTGTGTGTGCAGTTGCTCAGTCATGTCCCACTCTTTGTGGCACCATGGACTGTAGCCTGCCAGGCTCCTCTGTCCATGAAATTTTCCAGGCAAGAATACTGGAGTGGGTTGCCATTTCCTACTCCAGAGCATCTTCCTGACCCAGCAATCGACCCAGCAAATGTCTCTTTGCATTTCTTGCATTGGGAGGCAGATTCTTTACCACTGTACCATCTGGGAAGACACTTGGCCTAGGCACCTAATCTCCCTCCTCCCCCAGCAATTTTAGAAATGCTGAATCACTATGCTAAACACCTGAAACTAATATAATATTTTAATTCAACTACAATTTAAAAAACTAAAGACAATATGAAAACAAAAATGAATTTAAGTGAAGAAATAGAAAATCTGAATAGACTATTTACTAGTAAAGGGATTGAATCTGGAATCAAAAATCCCTCAACAAAGAAAAAGTGAGGACCATATAACTTTACTGGTAAATTCTATCATACATTTGAAGAAGAACTAATACCAGTCTTTCTCAAACTCTACCAAAAAGCAGAAGAAGAGGGGACATTTTTAAACTCATTTTTTAAGGCTAGCATCACCCTAACACCAAAGTCAGACAAGGACCCTACAACAAGAATAAAAAAGAGAAATTACAGGCTGATATCACTGAGGAATATAGATGCAAAAAATTGCTCAACAAATTTTTAGTGAATCAAATTTAGCAATACGTTTAAAAGATCGTACACCATTAAGTAGGATTTATTTCAAGGATGCAAGGATGGCTCAGCTTCCACAAATTAATAAATGTGATATACAACATTAACAAAATGATTAACCATATAAAATTTATGTAGTCATCACAAAGGATTAAAAAAGTATATGACAGAATTCAACATCCATTCATGATAAAAACTCTCAACAAACTGGGTACAGAGGAAATGTGGGTGTGTATGCTCAGTCACCTCCAACTCTTTGCAACCCATGGGCTGCAGCTCACTAGGCTCCAGTCCATGAAATTTCCCAGGCAAGAATACTGGAATGGATTGCCTAGTCAGAGCAGTTGGGCAAGAAAAAGAAATAAAAAGCTTCCAAATTGGAAATGAATAAGTAAAAATGTCTCTATTTGCAGATGCCATGATATTATATATAGAAAAGCCTAAAGGCTCCACCCAAAACTGTTAGAACTAATAAACAATTTCTGTCAACTATTAGGATATGAAATCAATGTATAAAAAACTTGCATTTATATATACACTATCAAGATTGCCGGGAGAAATATTAATAACCTCAGATATGCAGATGACACCACCCTTATGGCAGAAAGTGAAGAGGAACTAAAAAGCCTCTTGATGAAAGTGAAAGAGGAGAGTGAAAAAGTTGGCTTAAAGCTCAACATTCAGAAAACGAAGATCATGGCATCTGGTCCCATCACTTCATGGGAAATAGATGGGGAAACAGTGGAAACAGTGTCAGACTTTATTTTGGGGGGCTCCAAAATCACTGCAGATGGTGACTGCAGCCATGAAATTAACAGACGCTTACTCCTCGGAAGAAAAGTTATGACCAACCTAGATAGCACATTGAAAAGCAGAGACATTACTTTGCCAACAAAGTTCCGTCTAGTCAAGGCTATGGTTTTTCCAGTGGTCATGTATGGATGCGAGAGTTGGACTGTGAAGAAAGCTGAGCACCAAGGAATTCACGCTTTTGAACTGTGGTGTTGGAGAATACTCTTGAGAGTCTCTTGGACTGCAAGGAGATCCAACCAGTCCATTCTAAAGGAGATCAGTCCTGGGTGTTCTTTGGAAAGAATGATGCTAAAGCTGAAACTCCAGTACTTTGGCCACCTCATGCGACGAGCTGACTCATTGGAAAAGACTCTGATGCTGGGAGGGATTGGGGGCAGGAGGAGAAGGGGACAACAGAGGATGAGATGGCTGGATGGCATCACCAACCCAATGGACATGAGTCTGGGTGAACTCCGGGAGATGGTGATGGACAGGGAGGCCTGGTGTGCTGCAATTCATGGGGTCGCAAAGAGTCAGACATGACTGAGTGACTGGACTGAACTGAACAAAATACCAATGGAATGAAAAGTTAAAGATATAATCCTATTTGTAATTGCATCAATAACAATAAAGTGATTAGAAATAAATTTAACCAAGGAGGAAAAAAATACCTATTCACTGAAAATTAAAATACATTGTTGAAATACATTGAAGAAGGCAATTTCCATATTCATGGGTTGGAAGAATTAATATTGTTAAAATGTCCATTCTACTCAAAATGATTTACAGATTTAATGAAATTTCTATCAAAATTCCAATGAATTTTTTGAAGATAGAAAAAAAATCCTTAAATTTATGTGGAACCACAAGAAACTCTGAAAAGAACAAAGCAATATTGAAAAAGAAGAACATAGCTAAAAGCATCATATTCCTTGATTTCAAACTATATTACCAAGCAATAGTGATCAAAACAGTATGGTTTTGGCCTAAAAACAAACACATGAATCAATAATATAGGATAGAGACCCCAGAATAAAACCACATACATATGATCAACAAATCATGACAAAGAAACCAATAAATGGTGTTGAGAAAACTGGATAACCACATGCAAAAAGAAAAAGAAAAGAAAGGAAACTAGACTCTTATCTTATACCATACTCAAAAATCAAGTTACATTAAATTAAATACTTAAAGATCTGAAGCTGTAAAACTCCTGGGAGAAACTGTAAGGGATAAGCTCTTTAACCTCTGTCTTGGCAATGATTTTTTTTGATTTGACACTAAAAGCAAAGGCAACAGAAACAAAACAATCAAGTCTGCTGCTGCTACTGCTGCTAAGTCACTTCAGTCGTGTCCGACTCTGTGTGACCCCATAGACGGCAGCCCACCAGGCTCCCCCGTCCCTGGGATTCTCCAGGCAAGAACAGTGGAGTGAGTTGCCATTTCCTTCTCCAATGCATGAAAGTGAAAAGTGAAAGGAAGTTGCTCAGTCGTGTCCGACTCTTCGCGACCCCATGGACTGCAGCCTTCCAGGCTCCTCCGTCCATGGGATTTTCCAGGCAAGAGTACTAGAGTGGGCTGCCATTGCCTTCTCCCAATAATCAAGTCAAATTAAATAACTTCTGTACTATTTTCCATAGTGGCTGTTCCAATTCACATTCCCACCAACAGTGCACAAGAGTTTCCTTTTCTCCACACCCTCCTCAACAGTTGTTATTAATATATTGTCTTTTTGATATCAGCCATATTCTTACAGGTGTGAGGTGCTATCTCACTGTAGTATTAATTTGCATTTTCCTGATGACTGGTGACACTGATCGCCAGTGTGACTCTTTTAATGTGCCTTTTGGCCATCTGTATGTCTTTTAATAAAGACAACCTAATAATGGGAGAAAATATTTGTAAATCATATATCTGATATAGGCTTAGCATTCAAAATGTATAAAGAACTCATACAACTTAATTGTGAAGAAAAAACAATCTGATGAAAAATGGGCAGAGGAACTGAGTAGACATATTCCCAAAGAAGACATACAGATGGCCAAAAGGCACATTAAATGAGTCACACTGGCGATCAGTGTCACCAGTCATCAGGAAAATGCAAATTAATACCACAGTGAGATAGCACCTCATACCTGTAAGAATATGGCTGATATCAAAAAGGCAATATATTAATAACAACTGTTGAGGAGGGTGTGGAGAAAAGGAAACCCTTGTGCACTGTTGGTGGGAATGTGAATTGGAACAGCCACTATGGAAAATAGTACAGAAGTTCCTAAAAAATAAAAATAAGACTGCCATACGATCCATCAATCCCATTTTTGGATATATATTCGAAGGAAGTGAAAACAGGATATTGAGAGATATCTACACCGCATGTTCATTGCAGTGTTATTCACAATAGCCACGATATGCTCTTCCCTGGTGGCTCACACATTAAAGAATCCAGCTGTGATGCAGGAGACCTGAGTTCCATCTCTGGGTTGGGAAGATACCCTGGAGAAGGGAATGGCTACCCATTCCAGTATTCTTGCCAGGATAATCCCAAGGACAGAGGATCCTGGCAGGCCACAGTCCAAAGGATCGCAAGAAGTCAGACACTACTGAACAATTGACGCTTTCACACAAGATATGGAAACAGCTTAAATGTCTGTTAGCAGATGAATGGATAAATAAAATGTGGTATATGTATACAATGGAGTATCATTTAACCACAAGAAAGAAGGAAATCCTGCCATTTGTGGTAACAGTGATGGACCTTGAGGGCGTTATGCTAAGTGAAATAAACCAGATAAAGGCAAACACTGGATGGTAACCCTTATATGTGGAACCCTGGTTGCTCAGTGGTAAAGAACCCATCTGCTAATGCAGGAGATGCGAGTTCAATCCCTGGGTCAGAAAGATCCGTTAAAGAAGGGAATGGCAACCCACCCCAGTATTCTTGCCTGGAAAAAATCCCATGGAGAACGGAGCCTGGTGGGCTCCAGTCCATGGGGTCACATAGAGACATAATTTAGCAACTAAGCAACAGCAACAACAAAATAAAAAGCCAAACCCATAGAAGCAAGAGAGTAGAAAATGGTTCGCAGGGGCTGGGAACTGGAAAAATCGGGAGAGGCTGAAAAACTCTTTCAGCTATAATACGAATAAAGTTTAATGTGTAGCATTATCTACATATCTAACATATAACAGGGTTATTGTGCCACTGAAATAAGAGAGTAGAACTTGAATGTTCTTACTACCACCACCTACAGAAAAGGTAAATATGTGAGGTGATGGACCTGCTAATGAACTAGATGGTGGGATTCTTTTCACAATGTATATGCATATCAAATCACCATGATGTATACTTTAAATATCTTACACTTTTATTTGTCAACTATACCTCACTAAAACCAAAAGAAAAGAAATAAGAGAGTACCCCTCCAACATTTTTATTTTTCAGTTAGAAAAGCCTTCAGTGAGGAAGACACAATTGAGCTGAAACCTGCAAGAGAAGTAATTGTGAACTGAAGGATGGAAGGAAAGAAAAGAGATGTGTGATGGTCACAGAAACAGTTTGAGGGCTGAAGGATCAGAAGGAAGTCATGAGCTGGGGCACAGCTATGAGGGTTTGGTGAGCAATAGAGCTGGTGACATAGCCAGGAACCAACTCAGCCAGTCTGTCTGTCTCTCTCTCAGTATTTGCATTTCAAAAGCTTCTCTTTGCTCAGTGTCTTTGGCCCTTAAACTGCCGCATGAGTCACAACTCAAACTAATAAAGTCCCTGGATGGCAGTCCATGACTCAGTTCTTGGTGGATGGTGAGGTAAAGGTGGCCATTGCCAAGGTATTGAATCAGCATTTCCCAGAGCTTCTAAAATCTCAATCCTGACTGTGTTCTGTGGAGCAGTCATGGCAGAGTGGCTTTGGACTCACAGCTGAGATTGCCATCATCTTGACAGGGAAAGAAGATAGAATGTTGACTTGGGAATAGGGTACGTTAGTCCCCAAATAGCCAATGTGAAAACTGAAGCTGATATTACCTTCAGTAAATGGAATTACTTACTCTAGAAATGAAAAATCTTGAAAAAGTGTAGGTTCCAAGTGTCAGAACCAAAAAATCTTACTCTTGACATTTCAGCCCAAGAGAGGACACATGGTAGAATTTCAGGCAGGGGCTTGACAACTTCACACTCTTTCCTCTCCTGTATGCAGACTTGCATACTCACATACCTCATGATGCTCTAAGTCCTGTGTCTAAAGCCATGAGTTATCTGCTTTTCATTTCTATTTTGATATAAAGTTTGCTGGGTTGACTTGATCACAGAGCAAAAAGATTTTGACTTAGGTGTCATAATTTATGCAGCTGATTTCCTGTGAGATGGTGTTGCAACTTCTGTCAATATATTCACCTTATATTTACCCTGCTCTGGCTGCTTGGACATTGGTCATATCCCGTGAGAGCAGAGCTCTGGCCCCTCAGCAGGGCAGGCAGGAAGGCACTTCGGAGAAGAGGTTCAGTGGCTCTTCTCAGCTTGTACCCTCTAGGCAACTGCCTTCTCCAGTAAAGCATGGAGCCGGGCTGGGCCAAGGGTTACAAGTATGCTGAGATGCAAAATCCTCTTGTAGCTTGAATGACCTGCTGAAGAGGTATGTGACATGACAGACACATGGGGAAGGAAGGGAGGGCGGGAGGGAGGGGGAGGCCCCAGGAGCTCATGGCACCGACCCTCCCCTCCGTCAGGAGGTTCGGAGCTGGGCTTCTCTTACAGGCACCCTCCACTGTTACCTGGCATTTCCTTCATTTGAGCTGAGGTCTGCCTCCCTCAGCTTTTTCCTCTTTTCCTGCCCTTGGGAATTTGAAACATTTCATCCTAGAGTACTTTTCCCCAGTGGGATAGGGGATAATGGAAGAAGTTCCCTCTGGAGGGATGTATCTGTGGAGCAACCACTGCAAAATTGCTGAAGCTCATTGCCTCCAAACAGCTGTCCAGTTTCTGTGCTGCGGTGACACACTCTAGCTCCAACCTTGTGAGGCCAGAAGGAACAGGGACAGGGGTTTGGGCATCTTGTGCTGTCCTTCTCTTCAGAATGTTCCTAATAGTCCTGGATTACGTCTGAGCAACTTTCTTTGTTCCACTTGACCTTTACCAAAGCTCATTGTTTTTGTGTTGTGTGTTAGTCGCTCAGTTGTGTCCGACTCTTTACGACTCCATGGACTATAACCCACCAGGCTCCTCTGTCCATGGAATTCTCCAGGCAAGAATACTGGAGTGGATTCCATTCTCCAGCAGATCTTCCCAACCCAGGGATGGAACTCAGTCTCCTGAATTGCAGGCAGATTCTTTACTATCTGAGCCACCAGGGAATTACCTATTATCAAAGCTGAGGGAGTAGATGGTCACCTGACCTAGGCTGAGCTAATCAGATTCTCTCAAAAAGCTGAGTGGCAGGGGAAACACAGGCTGGCCTTAGAGAATGATGAGACTGTGGGGAATCAGGATCACAAGGAGCAACATCTGAATAAGACTTGCAAAGGTTTGGGGAAACAGAAGAGTCTCAAAAAGGAACAGTCTGCAGTGAAAATGGAATGGGCTTGCAAAGAGAAGCAGAAATGGGAGGTCGAGTGATTCCCCAAATAAGGAGGCAACAAGTAGAGCTGGCTGGTAAGTTTCCAGTTCCCATAATGACCTGCTGTATTTCTGCAGATAGGTTTCACAAGATTTTCCTGCATCCTTCTAATAAGTTCCTTATTGCCAAAGCCAGCTTGAGTGAGTATCTGTTTCTAGAAATAAAGTGAACCTTCAGACGGGGTTGTAAAATTTGATATCATTGGGGAAAAGATAACCCCACTGGTCTGTGTCCTGGAGTCATTGCCAGTTGTTGGCATGTGGTTTAAGTAAGGAGGGGGTTCCCCAGGTCTGCGTTCTCTCCTTCTCTGGCATTCCGTCTCACTGTAAATTGTAGCATTAGAGAGCCATTCCTTTGGAAGTCAGTATTTGCCTCTCAAGGAACTTGGCTCAGTGTTAGTAAACTAAAATGAGCCACTCAGGGGTGATTAACTTGGAGGAGGATGGATGAACCAGTGAGTGAAGACTGAGAATTCTTACTGGGAATGGGAAGTTATTTGGAATTCCTACTAGGAACTGACAATATTGCTGATTGTTGGGGAGAGGTCTGGGCACAGAAGTCCCTCTTCCTTTCCATCTTCCCTCCCAACCTGTGTTTCCATTTCTATTCCTACCTACTCCACGGGCCTTCTGTGATTTCCTTGGGTCAGACAACAGTTTCTCTTCCGCGACTCCTGCACTTACATGGAGGCTTGGCAGAAGCCCAGAGAAATGGCATGTGAATAACACTGTGGCTCCATGCCAAGTACAGTGGGATTTGTCACTGGGGATCTCCCGGGGCCTGGGCCACGTGTCCCTGTGTCATGCAGAGATGCTCAGTAATGCGCTAATGTCCTGGTGCACAGGTGGGCTGCGATCTTGCATCCCAGATGCTAGATCTGCTGGCCTTGCTGGTGGTCCTCCTCATTCACTTGCTGTGGGGACATCTCCCCAAACAATGCACTGGGCTGAGCACCCTTCTAGAGCCTCCTTGTAAGTTCCTGATCCAGCCCAGGCTGTGATGCCTGACTTATTCATCATTCTTGCTACTTGCTCCTTCTGAGTGTCACCTCGAATCTTGTCCTAGGATGATGATATTAGAGATACGGGTAAGGTTTTGGCTCTTCTATTACTTTAAAATAATATTGATTTATTTGACCGTGTTTGGTCTTAGCTGCGGCACACGGGCTCTCTAGTTGTGGCGTGCAGGCTCCAGAAAGCACAGGCTCAGTAGTTGGGGCACACAGGCAGCATCTTAGTTATCCGAGCAGGGATCGAACCTGCATCCCCTGCATTGCAAGGCAGATTATTATGTTTTAAATTTTAATTGGCAGATAGTTACTTTACGATATTGGGATTTTTTTTGCCATGCATCAACATGAATCGGTCACAGGCATACATGTCACATATATACGGGCCCCTCTGGAACCTACTTCCCACCCCCCTTAACTACTGGACCACCAGGAAAGTCCCTATTATTTTTCAAAGAGTGGAAGTGGAAAATACATTGAGAATGTTGGCACCAGCTGAGCTTAAATTTTCCATATAAATTGTGCCAAAAGATGGTTTTATATTGCAGTATGACGTATTCGCCCCCTCTGCCTTTCTCTTGTCTAACAGCACGTGCCTGGGCCTAAGCCTGTACAAGCTAATTTCAGCCTGACCCTGATTAAAATTTCCTTCCAGGAAACCCGAGAGACTGCCGTTTGCTGGTGAATGATCCCCATCACACACCTGCCCCCCGGTCATCCCCAGAAGCCATTCTTCAGAAGCCAGATGTTGCAAGTGAGACTATGAAAGGTGTCAGTCCCATTGGTAATGCTGGTAATTCTTAGGGGAGGCAGCAGGATGCTTTGCTTTATCTTTTCAAGTTGAGCATATAGTCATGGTGATTCGGGGAGAGTCCTCATTTCCATTCTGCTAGATGGGGAGAAGGGGTCCATCCACCTCCTGAATTAGAAGAGACCATTCTTGCTCCTGATATGCAGGGTTGGCTGATTTGGGAATGCCACCTTTTCTTCACTCCCATCTGTTTTTTGTTGTGGCAGCATCAGAGTCATTGCCATTTAAAGAGTTAAACTGTGGAGCAGGCAGGAGTTTCAGGTATCAACCTGAGGTCCTGAAAGTGTTTCACTGAGTCTCCAAATTAAAGCTGGTAAAATACTTCCCTGGTGGCTCAGCAGTAAAGAATCTCCGATGCAGGAGACACAGGTTCCATCCTTGGGTTGGAAAGATTCCCCTGGAGAAGGAAATGGAGACCCACTCCAGTATTATTGCCTGGGAAACCCCATGGACAGAGAAGCCAGGTAGTCCACATAGTCCATTCTATAGTTCATGGAATCACAATGAGTCGGGCATGACTCAACAACTACACAACAGCAACAACAGCTGACTAAGAAGAGGACAAAAAGATCCCTGGGGCTCTAGTCATAGGAGAGTGTGTGCTTTGGTTTATGAGTGGGAGTCTGGAGACTTTCGTGACCTTAGCTTCTGACCTATCTCACAGGGTATCGTCGTTTAGGTCTTGTAGCTGGGTGTGATTTAAGGCAAAGGCTCCAAACACTCTATTTCATGCTAACCTTTTTCTCCATCCATCATCATCCATTCTCCTCCTTCTGAATAATAACTAATATGTGTGGATTGAAGTACCATTTGTGAAACATCCATTATCTAATTTTGAGGAACTGGGGGCTGAGGGAGTTTGACTGACTTGGCTGGGGTTCCTTGTCAGTAGATGGCGAAGACAGATCCAAATCCCACAGCACAGGACAAAGTCCAAATCGAAACATAATTTTAGGAGAAAAGTCTCAAGAACACATCATTTTTAAAAAAGCAGAAGTTTTAGGAACTGAAGATTTAAACACGTAAATGGCATATATATGATATATGAGTGTATACATATTTGCATGTATATATACTCCCATTTGTGTGTGCATGTATGTGTGTGTGTGTATCTATCTATCTATCTATGTTAAAAACAAGTATACATGATTGGGAATACTTTTCCTCCCATAGAAGTTGCTTCAGAAGAAGGCAATGGCACCCAACTCCAGTACTATTGCCTGGGAAAATCCCATGGACGGAGGACCCTGGAGGGCTGCCGTCCATGGGGTCGCGACTGAGCAACTTCACTTTCACTTTTCACTCTCATGCATTGGAGAAGGAAATGGCAACCCACTCCATTGTTCTTGGCTGGAGAATCCCAGGGATGGTGGAGCCTGGTGGGCTGCCGTCTATGGGGTCGCACAGAGTCGCATGACTGAAGCGACTTAGCAGCAGCAGCAGCAGAAGTTTCTTCAAGCACACTTGCTTAAAGATGACTAGAAGGGTAATGTTTGGCCTGAGGAATGTATGGCAAATGTTATAATTTAATAATTAATATAGTTATATTATTAATATAAAGTAATATACAGTATATATATGTATATATATATTCTGGCTAGTATGATGCTGAGTCAGGTTACTGAGAAACATCATTTGTTTCAGGCAAAAAAATGTTCCCTTTCCTATATTAAGGTCTTCAAATCACATGAAAGTTACGTTTGTTTTTAATTTGTTTTGTTTTCGAAGGTTACCTTTTAAGATGCACAGCTGACAGCAGATTGTTCCTTGTCTTTGTGGCATGATAATTGGAAACACTGCATTCATTCATTTACTTAATAAGCACATTTTGAGCATTTCATCAAAATGCTGGGAATGAGAGCATTCTGGGAATGAAAGTGTGAAGATCACTAAACCAAGTGTTGCTTCCAGAGGAATATGACGTGAAAGGGCCTAGAGAAATTTCTGAGTTGGTGGAATACAAGATGGGATACACTTATTCTTAGTCAATAGGGAAGGGAACGTCTGAGTGAGATATGAAGTATGAATTTCAAATTCCATGCAGGTGGAGGAGGAAGGAAAGGGTATTAAAGGCAGAGGAAATCGCTTGTTGGAAGAGACATCAGTTATACTATTTAATGTGACAAAGGATCGTCAGAGTAAGTTGCCACACACTCAACACACGCGCTTAGCATCTGTGATGTGCCTGGCACACTGTCAGGCCCTAGCTAGCCAGTTAGCTGTGCTGTGTTTTGCAGCCCCATGGACTGTAGCCCGCCAGGCTTCTCTGTCCATGAGATTTCCCAGGCAGGAATACTGGAGTTGATTGCTGTTTCCTTCTCCCTGGGATCTTCCCGACCCAGGGATTGAACCCGTGTCTCTTCTGGCTCCTGCATTGGCAGGCAGGTTCTTTACCATTAGCGCCACCCAGGAAGTTCTGCAAGTGTCAAGTACTGGGGGTACAAAAATCACTCACGTAGAAGCCCTGCCATCTGGAGACTTAGAATCACAGAATACTGGGGCTTTGATGTATCTTGCCATGATTTTATTCCAGTGCTTTTTCAGATTCCGTGTTGCTGAATTACAGGAGTTCTGCTTCTTAGGCTTCTACTGAGGCAAGAAGATGAGAATGTATTTGTCAGCTCAAACCAAGTTGTGATGCAATAACAAATGGTCCCCAGATTGTAATGGCTTACAACAATGAAGATGTGTTTTGATCATCATGTGACATGATCATCATGGATCAATTCTGGTTTTACTTCATATTTTCTTCATTCTAGAACCTGCTGAAGGAGAAGCTCTTATTTAAGGCATGTTGGGCCCGTTTCAGAGGGACAAGAGTGGTGGACCATGGCTTTATAGCTTTTGCTCATCGACAGTGCCTGTCATTTCTGCCTATGCTCATTGGCCAAAAGCAAGTGATATGGCTAAGCCTGATATCAGTGCAACAAGGAAGGATATTCTTTTTCCAGGATTGCTGCTGCTGCTGCTACTAAGTCGCTTCAGTCATGTCCGACTCTGTGCGACCCCAGAGACGGCAGCCCACCAGGCTCTGCCATCCCTGAGATTCTCCAGGCAAGAACACTGGAGTGGGTTGCCATGTCCTTCTCCAATGCATGAAAGTGAAAAGTGAAAGTGAAGTCTTAGGGGGACATATTCTGAGTAGTTATAACATCATGGAGTTTAGAAATTCTTTATTTTGGCTTCAAATAGTGCACCTCCAAGTGTAATTGTTTTATGTATTATACTTATAAGCAATATTTTGCTCAAAGCATGGCCAAGAATACTAGATGTCCACTAAAAACTGTTCTCCACTTTCACAGCACAGTCACGATTCACTTTGCACCCAGGTGTGGCTCTGTGTCTAGTTCTCAGCAGTGCACTATAGGCTCAAACCGTCTGTGTTGATTTTAGGCCATAAGTTCTAAGAAGCAGCTATATACTTTCTCCATAATACCGTTTCCCTTAGCATAGCAAGATACAGACACTAGCTAGGCTAGGAGATGGCCCATGCCCTGGAGGGACAGTCTCTGAATCACAGTATGGAAGAACGCTGCCAACTATCCCACCCTGGATTACGGGGTGAGTAAGAAAGAGGCTTCTATTTTTTTTTAAAATCACATACATTTCAGGGTCTATTTGTTACAGCTGTTTAAACTCTAAAGATGGCATATCTAAGAACAAATTTGGTCTTATCTAATTCTCTCCTTGTTCTGAGAAGGAAGCAGAAGGTCAGGGAAGGATGGCAACTTGCCCACATTTACACAGAGATATTTTAGGATGAATCCTTCAATACGGATCTTTGGACTTACAGGCCAGGGCTTCTGGCTCTGTCCAGAAGTGAGGGAACATTATGATTAAAGTTCAGGCTCCAGGTTGCTGGTTTATGCCCTCAATCTGGTCTAAAGATGTGTCCCATGTTTCCTGCATAAAGTTTTAAATTGGTGTGAATTCATTGCAGACATTTATATATCAGGATATTTCACAAGAATGATTAGGTTCTGACTTCTCTTGAAAAACCGTAGAGTTTGGCAATGCTAGGTCTGCTCCTATGAGGGGGAAAGTTGGCTTCAGCTCCTCTCTGTTTAGATGGGGCGTGTGCTCTCCAATTCATCAACAACCCTTCTGCACCCTATGGTTTTCCTGCCTCTGAAACATAGAACCAGTTGCCATTTATTGTGATGCTTATTCAAGCTGATAGTAAAGAGGAAAGTACATTTTTATTTTCCCATCATTTTTATAAAATACAGAATAATGAAGCAACCAGAGAGAAGAAACATAATTGGAGAGAATATATTTCCTTGCGGAGTGAAGAACCATGCCTACTCCAGCCCACTTCACCTGCTTCTGTTACCCCCAAGTGTTTGCATTCTATACTAGGACTATGGATTAAGGTGGGGAAATGACTTCGCTTTCCTGAAGGCCATGGCTGAGCCAAGATAAGACTTTTTTCTTGAGTCAGAGGTGTTATATATAGATGATCACCTACATTGGTGTGGTGTGGCCACTTCCTTCAGCCTTACGGTGGGTGCTTACTGAGGGCAAGGTGCTCAAACCAGAGGCCTGAGCTGGTGGGAAGACAAGGGGTCCCCAGGAGCCCGGATGGGGGGGGGGGGGTCTCTGCCCTCCAGAGGCTGGGAGTAAACATCCACTCTAGTTTATTTCTAAAGAGCAGTGAATTCACACAGTTCTGTGATCTGGCTCTCATTTGTCAGGTTACTCATGATGTCCATTGTGACTGATTATGAAAATGTGTTCAAGATCTGCTGCTCTTGTAGCGGGACAAAAAGTGCTGGGGTGAGGGGGACCCTGGGCTGTGGTTCACGACACCTGGGTGCGGTTACAGCTCTGCCAACTATTAGCTGTGGACTCCTGGCAAGTCCTCTGCCCTCTTTAGGGTAGGTTCTGCCTTCACATCAGATAATTACGGGAATGAAATAGCATGTCAATTATATGTGATTGTCAAAACTGCCTGCCAACTGCACTTTTATTTATATAATAATTTTTCTTTAACACAACTAAGAATTTGAACATTTCTTTTATGTTGCTTGAGATCATCCAATGTAAGGAAGCATCAGGATGGGTGAGTTCTTTTTTTTTTTTCCTCTTTTTTTATAGTTTTTATTTTATTTACTTTTTAAATTGTATATAATTTTAAAAGGTTACTTTTTGTTTATAGTCATTACAAAATATTGACTGTTTTCCCTGTGTGGTATACATTCGAGTCTATCTTATACCCAAAACTGTACCTCGCACTCCCCCACCCCTATATTGCGGCTCCCCCCATGCGCACTGGTAACCACTAGCTCATTCTCTGTATCTGTGAGTCTGTTTCTTTTTTGTTATATTCACTATTTTGTTGTACTTTTTAGATTCCAAACAAAAGTGATATCATATGGTACTTGTCTTTCTCTGTTTCTTGTAAGGGTGGGTGAACTTTAAATTTTCTTTTTCTCTTTGACATTCTGGTCTGTGCCCTGTGACTCTCGGAAGGAGAGACCAGGCCACTTCCCAACCTCCTGAGGGCAGGTAGTCTAATCCACCCAACCACTTGAGCACTGGGGAGCTGCCGTCTTTTGTTCGTGGAGGCGAGTAGCCACAGGTGACTGCTTGTAAATGCATAGGTTCTTAGAAAATATTTGACAGGCTCACCTTTGTTAAGTGTTCCCCCAAGGGGTTTCAGCTGGGTCCCTGTTTTCCTGTTGATATTTTACCGCTTCTAAAGTGCCACTTACCTTCATGGTGAGATGCAAATCGGAGTGCCTGACATTGCATGCTTCAGTTGAAATAAGTGCATCGGAATGAGGGCGAGGATTTGCCAACTGTCCACTAGAGGGCAGCAGAGTAGTGAGAATCAGAGTTCTCAGAGGCTTTATACACTGAAGTGTTGACATGTGACTTGGCAATTGAATAATTTTTGATACTGTCCCGACACATAAACACCTTGAAGCAGGTTTTCAAAGGTTATTTGTGCACTAAAAGAGGAATTAACAAGACGAACTTGCATGCCAAAAGTAATTCTCAATATTCTACAAAGAACCGTGGCCTCATTATGAGATTGCTTTCAGAGAATATTCGGCTATCGTTAACTGGATATGTTAAACTTAACTGGCAAACACACATTCAAAATAAATCAGGCTGAATGGACCTAAAAAAAAGTAGATCCGGTGACTAATAAAAACTTCTACTGGGATTTGGGGGCTGGCCAACTCCCCCAAAAGCAGAAATTTGGTTTTAAGTGACTTCTGTAGGCCTGCCAGTGCTTAGTGCTCGCAGATTTGTGGTGCTAACACGGTTAAACAATTGTACACATACTACACGGTTGTGGCTGTTATTGTGGTAATTTGTTTTTAAGCTACTACTCTACCTTCAGCATTAAAAAGTCAGCAAATTATCAGAGTTTATTCCACTGACATTCTCACACCTTGAGAAATAGCCCATTTGTATTATCACAGTTTGATATATTTCCCATTTACTGAGCTTCTTTGGCAAGCTGGCATTTTAATTTAATTATACTTTTTGCTAATGGTCTTTATTTTTCAGTGTCTGTGTGTAAAACGCCGGTGGGTTTGATTATCGCCCCCCCACCCCCCGCCCACCTCACCCACCTCCTCTTCCCAGTGCCAAGCCGTAGTGCAAATTTATAAACTGACAAAATTCAGCGTAAAATTCAGGGAGGTGAAATGAAGGAATTTGTAAAGAAATCCTACTTGAACCATGAGGCCTTTTTTTCACTTGCAGAGTGTGGCCCCATCTTGAATACATTGTGTTCCCAGCCTGGATGTTCCCTAAAGTGACCAGGGACACAAAAGGTGGGGCAAGTGCGCATCCAGGTCAGAGATGGGCAGGGGCCACCAAGGGCTTGGGCTCCCCACAGGTTCCCTGCTGTGCCTCTGGGGGCCTAGCGACTATGGCAGTAGCTCTGGTCCTTGACTTCCAGGCCATGCTTAGCACTTGTAGCGACTTCTCCCTTATGAAGAAGTGATTGATCTTGGAGGCGGGTAGCTCCCCTTGAAGACGGCAGGCTGGCTGGTGGAGTCTGGAGGAAGCTCCCCTAGGACTCTGCACTAGTGTGCATTTAGTAGCAAAAAGGAGCTAAAGAATGGATTAATTCAGAGAGGTGAGAATATACTCCATTCTCATATTCACACAAGTGTGCACATCTTGTTTCCTTGGTGCTAAGACGCTGCTGTCTATGAGACATGCCACTGCTTTAATATTAGCCTTTTAAGAAAAAAAGGGAGGAAAAAATACTATCAGATTAACCATACAGGTCCATTGTGGGTACTTTTCGGTTTCAGAAATGCTAAAAGGTGGAAAACAAAGGCTGATTTAAAAATCTAGGAAATTAAGCATATATAACTTTGATAGGTGTGTTTAAGGGAAAAATCAGCTTTTGAAATATGTTCCAGAATACAACTCAGCATCTGAGAGCTTGTGTGATAGTCACTCAGTCATGTCTGACTCTTTGCAACCTCATGGACTATAGCCCACCGGGCTTCTCTGTCCGTGGAATTCTCCAGGGGAGAATATTGGCATGGGTAGCCATTCCCTTCTCCAGGGGATCTTCCCCGACCCAGAGATGGAACCTGAGTCTCCTGCATTGCAGGCAGATTCTTTACTGCCTGAGCCACCAGGGAAGCAATGTGTAACCCCGGTCTAGTTTACATGTCTTACGGTCTAAACAGGAGAACAATTCTTGTTCTAATACATGGGGATGTAGGAACAAAAATGGTCTGTGTCTGTGGAGGTGCTCTGTAAACTGTTAACGGGTTTGTTGTTTTTTGTTATTGGATTTCATTGGTTATGTGTTATTTAGGGTCTTCTTTGGACTCAGTTTAATTTTCACACAAGGGTCTCACTCTCACCTGTTCACATCACCCCTTTACATCCTTGCCCATCCCCTGAGCTTGGATGATTTGCCTTATAGTAGTGTGTGGACAAGAACCAATTCATTTAATCAGTTTTGCAAAGACGGGGGCAATTTATTTGCCTGTTCTTGAAAAGACATCCATCTGCTCCTGCTGAGAATACTGAGAAAAACACGAGAGTTTTAATGGTAGAGGGTTTTCCATTAAAACAGAGGGGTTGGGGGCTGGAGGAAGGACACATGAGTGTATCAGGCAAGATCTTGGCGACACCAGTCAAGGGCCTAAGATCCATTCATTACACACCTCAGAGAGAGTGGGGGCAGGATCCCAGCTTCAGGAAGGATGCTGTCTGCCCCAGCGCCAGCAGAAAGGAAACAGGGAGACACAGTTGAAGAACAGAGCGTGTTAATTACCTTACTCGGGGGAGTTTATAAAACATGCTGTATATGTAAATTGATACAATGAATATGATTACCGCAGGATTTAATTTTCATCCAGAGAAGCGAGGAGAAGGAGGACAGGGGCATAGATGCCACTTTGATCTCTGCTTTCTCTTCTAGAAACGGAGTCCTGCTGCTGTTTGTTAGCCTCTCTGCTGGTCAACCGCCTGAGATACTGCAGTCTCTCCGCAGCCTGTCTAGTTGCTATCCACTTGCTTGCTGGAATGAGGGAGACCCTTTTGTACCATAAGAGTCAGGACAAAAACTCAGAGAGGTAACGGGAGCCTGATCAGAGAATACTGGGGGCTCTGTAAGGACTCTGAATCTCTCTGGAAGGACTTCGAATCCACTCTCTGGTGAAGAGAATCGAAGGTTGTAGTGGCTGGTGGGGCTCACAGGGGGAACAGGTAGACCAGTTAGCTCTAGGTGAGCAGGGTTGGGAAAGGAATTTGACACTAAAGAAAGGATGGAGAGGAGAGAAGTCATCAGATTCTGGTATATTTTTAAAGCATGGTGGGCATGATGTGGGCATTAAACACTAAGAGGGAAGAAGGGTGATGTCAAGGTTTTGACCTGAGCAGACGGAAGAAAGGCATTGTCATTTTTTGAGGTGGGGAAAATGTTTATTTAAACAAAATGTGAAGTATAAACTTTGTGCCAGCTGAAAGAGGAATCAAGTGCTGCTGAGGATGGAGTGAAGGTGACTGACAGAGAGCAAAGAACTCAAGGAAAGATACAGGAGAGGAAAAGACTACGAGAAAACAAATGCAAGAACAGCTCCAAAGCCTTTGACAAGTACTCGACTCTCCACTGGGCTGGGTTCTGCTCAACCTGGGAGGACACCTGTGTGCAGTTATTGCCTAATTATTTTTGTGTGTGTGTTATGCCTCCATTCATGCAACCATAAGTTCTTTGATAGCAGGATCTTTCTCTGATTTTTTGGCACCTAGCAGTCACTCAAGTAATACTTCTTAGCCATCTGGGGCAGCCACGATAGTTGGAATTTGGCTCATCTTCTTATGTTAACTGGGCAACTCTAGTTAGGAGGGTGGACCAGCATGGGAGAAAGTATTTGTCTCATTTTTATAAGGTGGGGTCTTCAGATCTTAAAGTTATACCTTGTACCCTTTTGCCTACAGAAGAGCAGGCCTGTCTTGTTCTCACACTTAGAAGATGGTGCATGGAACACCATGCAGCCTAGTTGTCTTCTTTGTCTAGCCTGAGGGTCTAAGAGATGGAACAGTCCTGGCATAGTTTTCCTAGTGAAAAAAACTTTGGCCTCATAGCGCTGAAGCCTTAAAGAAAAGAAGCAATAAGCTGCAATTAAGTGCAATCAGTCCTTTCTGTTTGTTTGTTCTTAGCATCCAGGGGACCCAGATTCAGTGACTGATGGGGGGCAGATGGGATGCTTCGAAGTTTGATGCTTTGGAAGATCCCTGAATATGTTACAAACCAGAGAAAATCTGCGTCACCTCCTCTGTTTACTCACACTGCAAAGGAGGTGTGGCAGCTGAATGGATAGAGTGATCTGAACTGGTGGTACCTACTGAGAAAGAAGAAGATTCAAGTTCCCTTTTAAGTCATGATTTTATTGTTCAACTATAATTTAAAAATAGATGTATCATTGGCCCCAGTGTGCTTCTCTCATTTTAAGGGGCTTGCTGATGGTTTAGTTGCTAAGTTGTGTCTGACTCTTGTGACCCCATGGACTGTAGCCCACCAGGCTCCTCTGTCCATGGGGTTTCCCAGGCAAGATTACTGGAGTGGGTTGCCATTTCCTTCTCCAGGGGATCTTCCTGACCCAGGGGTTGAACCCAAATCTCCTACATTGCAGGCAGATTCTTTACCAACTGAGACTCAAGGAAGCCCACAAGGGGCTTGTGGAGAAAATAAACAAGTAGATTCTCCTTGTGTTTCACTTCTTTGTCGGGGTTGGCTCCTCATCACTAACTGAACAGGGACCCTTTATAACCAGTGTTTTGTCCAAATGCTGTTAGTGGATGCGAAAGAGAGCCCTAACCATCTTCAGGAGCTAAAGCATTGCTAGAGCCTGCACTCTCTGAGGGAACTGGGAGGCTCAGGAGGCAGCTTTCCTGGGAAGCTGGGGGCTGTCTGGTCCACAGGGTCCTTACTCTTTGAGTCTGGAATTGGTTGGCTGTGAGAAGGAGATCCAAAAAAGTCAGTCCCCTTTGCTGATGGGGAAATCTCCCTCTAAAATTGTGATGCAATTTTTCTGGAACAGAAATAAAGGATCAAGAAGATAAGACTGAAAGTCTGTTTTCTATGATGCTGCAGCCACTGCTTTCTGCCTAAAAATATTGAGCTTACAAATGTCTTTACTGGAGAAGGCAATGGCAGCCCACTCCAGTACTCTTGCCCGGAAAGTCCCATGGATGGAGGAGCCTAGTAGACTGCAGTCTTTGGGGTCGCTAAAAGTCAGACACAACTGAGTGACTTCACTTTCACTTTTCACTTTCATGCATTGGAGAAGGAAATGGCAACCCACTCTAGTGTTCTTTCCTGGAGAATCCCAGGGATGGGGGAGCCTGGCAGGCTGCTGTCTATGGGGTCGCACAGAGTCGGACACGGCTGAAGCGACTTAGCAGCAACAGCAGCAGCAGCAGCTATGTCTTTACAGTTATCTGTAGTTACTGTTATGGAGCGAATGCTGTCCCTCCAAATGATATATTGAAATCCTAAGCCCTAATACCTCAGAATGTGAACTTTTTGGAGACAGGATCTTTACGAAGTTTGAAATGAAGATATCAGAGTGACTCTAATGCAATATGGCTGGCATCCATACAAAAAGATGAAATTTGGACACAGAAGCAGACAGACATAAAGGGGAGACGACATAAAGAGACAGAGATAAGATGGCCAGGGAGAGAGACCTAGAACAGACCCTCTCCTCTCTAGCCTCCCAAGGAACCAATCCTAGCAACACCTTGATCTTGGACTTCTAGCCTCCAGAACTATGAGACAGTCAAATGACGTTAAGCCACCCGGGCTGTGGTACTTTCTAATGGAAGCCCTCACAAACATATGGCATTTATGATATCTTGGGTCATTCTGTTGACTCCTTCTAATATATAGCCATTGATCAGTTAATACGACCTTCAGCTCTGGGGTGGTATCAGGGTCATCTCCAAAGTCAAATGAAATAGACTATGCAGTATGGTTTGTAATGGTGATTCTATGGATCAAAAAATTGGGCTTGGCGCAACTGAGTATCTTTCTGTAGGTCTTGTCTAGGGTAACTCAGGTAACCTTAGTCACAGTAACTCAACTGTAGCTGGCAAATCTAAGATGATGGCACTCAAAAGGCTGGTGGTTGGTATTGGCTGGGACTGCTAGGCTTGTTGTTACGTACGGCTGGATGACCATGTCACCTTCCATCCTGAAGGAGGTTATTAGCCTGGGCTTCTTTATATATGATTGTTGGGTTCCAAGAGCTTTATTCACATTTTAATGAATTTCCTTAAGATAGTGTCCCAGAAGTGAAAATGGTAAGTCAAAGGGCATGCATAGTTTTAAGGCTTTACCTGGGTGCTACCAAAAAGGCATGTTCTTTTAGCAGATATTATGACCGGGTCTTATCTCTATAGTAATTTTCCTGTTGTCCATGTTTTTTATAACTCATGTTCATGTGTAGAAAAAAAAGCCATACTCTCTACCTGACTGCATTCAATCTATTCCTAAATTAAGTAGTGCAAGTGGAAATGTAATTTAGTACCTATATCCCTGAGGAGAAAGTGGACTACAGATTCGTGAAGTGGGTTTCATTCCCTGTTATTAACCATATCCTAATTTTTCTAGCTACAGAAGGGAAAAGAACAATCATTTTTACTTCAATTAAATCATCATATTATTAAACCAAAAAAACTTGTCTGCAGTTTTCTTTGTTCAGGAAAACCACACATTCCTGTAACTTGTGTGACTTCTACATATGTCTCAAGTATAATTGGAACCCTTATTTATATAAAATCCAGGAAAGGCATGCTTATTTAAAAACTTGGCTGCCATTTTGTTTTAAGAGCTCTACCAGAATATTATTCAACCTTCACATCTATGTAGGTATTTTCCATTAATGTACCAGACTGGGTCAAAGTCAGCATGGTGCCAGAGTAGCAAGCTTCAGAGACAATTTTTTTTTTTTTTAACATCTAAGTGCTTCATAAATAACCATGCCTATATGCTTGTAGTATAGACACTTAAAGGGGAAGTACAAACACAAAGTCAGTACTGTTACTTAGCAACTCCTGGTATCCTCCTCACATGGCTCACTTCTCCCAAAATTATCTTTCAAGGAATACAGGCAGAGATCGACTAAATATTAATGGTTACAATTCATTTATCTGTCCAAAGATGAATAAAAATGTCAAACTTCTAAAAGGGACTCTGAAATCCCTGATAGAAGTTCTGAAAGAAGTTCTTAAAACTGTCCTAAACAATCTTTTCACCCTACTGGCAGGGATGATAGTAAAGTTTGGGAGACAGGGATGTGTTTCTTTGGTTTCTGGAGGATTCTTTCCCAAGAGAAGGAATTTTGCAAGCACTATTTTGGGCTAACCATCTTTTTGTGTGTTTCTCATAGAACCGAATACATTGTTTCTTCCCTGGTAGGCAGAGTTTCAAACAAACAACAGTAAGAAAATACTACGCTTTAGCCTCAAACCCTTTAATAAGTTCATCTTTAAACTGGCATCTCCCAATGGCACCAGGCTTTGAACTAGCCTAGGCACTGCAGTCACAGAGAGGTAAGTTCTAGTCCAACCTCAGACACATGCCAGAAATGTGACAGGCAAGTCACTCTCTCAGCCCCAGATCTAACCATCTGTAGAGATGAGAAACATATCTTCTATTTTAAATGGCTATAATCAGTTCAGTTCAGTTTAGTTCAGTCGCTCAGTTGTGTCTGACTCTGCAACCCCATGGACGGCAGCACACCAGGCCTCCCTGTCCATCACCAACTTCCAAATTCATGTCCAATGAGTCGGTGATGCCACCCAACCATCTCATCCTCTGTCATCCCCTTCTCCTTCTGCCTTCAATCTTTCCTAGCATCAGGGTCTTTTCAAAAGAGTCAGTTCTTTGCATCAGGTGGCCAAAGTATTGGAGTTTCAGCTTCAGCATCAGCCCTTCCAATGAATATTCAGGACTGATTTCCTTTAGGATGGATTGGTTGGATCTCCTTGCTGTCCAAGGGACTGTCAAGAGTCTTCTCCAACACCACAGTTCAAAAGCATCAGTTCCTCAGTGCTCAGCTTTCTTTATAGTCCAACTCTCACATCCATACATGAATACTGGAAAAATCATAGCTTTGACTAGACAGATCTTTGTTGGCAAAGTAATGTCTCTTCTCTTTAATAAGCTGTCTAGGTTGGTGTGGATTAATTGCTGTTGTATGTCAGGCGTGACACCTAAGCAGACACACAGTAGGCTTGAATAATAATAATTACCTGTATTAGTACATTATTTAATTGTACCAAATCTCTTATATATAGTTAGTTCAGATATTTTGGGGGCTTTCCAGGTAGCTCAGTCGTAAAGAATCCTCCTGCCAATGCAGGAGTCTCAGGAGACGCAGGTTTGATCCCTGGGTCAGGAAGATCCCTTGGAGTAGGAAATGACAACTTGCTCCATTATTCTTGCCTGGAAAATTCCGTGGACAGAGGAGCCTGGTGTGCTTCAGTCCATGGGGTCACAAAGAGTCAGCCGTGACTGAGCATGTGCACACACAGATATTTTTATTCCCATTTTAGGGACATTAAGAACAGAGAGGGGAAGAAATTTCTGAGGTACAAGCTGGCAGTTATAGAAAGTCAGAGAAGACTTGACCCCATGCAGCAGCACTAATCATGAGCCTCACATGGTTGATTGAGTTAGTGAGGCTGAAATGATCAAGACTTATTTGAGCTCAAACACAGTATTTTTCTTAGATTCATAATAGAAATAAGCAAGACACTGAGAGTCTGAGTTTAATAAAGGATCACTCTTTCCACAGCTATTGATCCTGGCTATAAGACTCAAAATCAGTTTCAGGACTCTGGCTGCCACCATCCCACAAGATTAAACTTATCTGCTTTGGTTCTTTTTGTGCAAGCACCCTAGTGTGTGGCCCCCAGCAGACCAGCCACAGGATTTTTACCCACTCCATGTCTGCAGCCTGGGGCAGGTTCCTCTCAGCCACAGCAGCCTATATGGTAAACCTATCCATGAGAGTATGGTGCTGAAAACTTCACATCCTTGGTGACAATGATGGCTTGTTGTTGGGTTAGGTTGCTGACTGTTCTTAGGAATATTTGTTGCTAATTCAAACGCAGGTACCTTTCTTTTGAAAAATCAGAACAATCTGCAAAACCACACTACTGATTCTGTTCCAAAATGCAATACACAGTTTGGCGTGTTTCCTCTTCTTTATTGTGCGAGAGTCTTCAACATGGCAATTCTTTCCTTTTGATTGTTAGTAGCAAGTCCTCCTCCAAATCTTCAAAACCACTTTCTCTCCCGGAGGTGTGAATCTGTCTTTCGTCTAGGAAGTAGCACACTCAGGAGCTGAGGCCAGTGAGGAGAGAGAGAGAGGAGCTGAACTGGTGGAAGGCAGTGGGGAAGGGGGCCAGGAGAGAATAAAATCTCATTTGGCCATGGGAGATGATTTTTCATCCCCATAGATACACTTTTAAAACTCTAAGACATGGCACATGTCAGTCAAAAGCCAAACTAGCATCTTAATTTATTATAAGCTGGAAATGAAATCTTAAAAATATATATGTGTATGTATTACAGAGGTGTCATGGTGGAGGGAGCATGGTGTTCAGGCAGGAGAAAAGTATAGTAGTTGATCAAATGTCTATGTTGGGTCAGAGGAAGAATGAGGACTCTTAGACAAGGCTATGGCTGGACAGAGGGCTCTTAGTGATTTTTCTTTGCTAAAATCCTCTGTACGAGTTCTGTATATCACTGAGCAAGACATTGCTAGTTGTCTAAGTCCCCATTTTCCTTATAAAAAATACCATGGCATTTTTTCAGGTCCTCAGCTTACTTTACGAGACCCCTGGCCACTTGAGGCGAGCACATGATATAGTCGTGGCCGATGAAACATAAACCAAGAAGTTTAGGGAGAGCTTTTTCAGGATCCTGATATCCATACCATCATTCTAGTTTCTCCTTTCTTCTTCTTTCTCTCCCTAGAATAGTGTGGAGGTAGAGGGGTGGAGATGCTGCAGCCGTCTTGTGACCATGAGGTGATGGACTTACGGACAAATGCCTACTAAGAGGGAGTGGAGTATCTAAAAGAAATTCCTGGGCCACATCCTAAGCCACATCCCAAGCCACATCCCAGCCCTAGACTGCTGCCCACATATTCCTAGCTGTGAGGAGTCATGCGTGATTGTTTGAACTAAACATATTCCTAAATTTATTTCTTACTCACCATACAAAACTGGTATTCTCAGTCAGCTGAGAACTCTTATTTATAAACAGTGATTCAGGGGTCCTTCTGTCTGGTGTCCGTGGCATCTTCAACACAGGATTTTTCAGAATCACCCTGTGTGTGGACTTCCAGCTGGCCGAGTGGAAAGAGAGAGAATTGTGTGGGGTGAAGTGGGGACACGCGGAGGGTGCGTACAAGTTCCGGAAATGGCCCATGTCACTTCTCCCCTCTCTCCCTTGATCAGAACCCACCTTCAGTCAGAACTGTGTGTGAGGCTGATAATGAGTCGAGCTGTGTGCTTAGGAGGAAGGGAAGATGTAATCAGTGAAAAGTTAGCTGGTATCTGTGGCAACCACCAAACCATCCAGAGTGTGCAATTGCGTCATCCTTGGGCTGTTGCCTTAGGGCCCTGAGGGATGAGCTGGCACTTCATTTTACAGTCATGTCAGTCTTCTTCCTTGGTATTTGGATGATGGGAAGTGAGTAGAGATAAGCAACCAGGTCTGGTCACTTCCTCATCAACGGATGAGGAGGATGAAAAGATGGGAAGAGTGGAAAGGTCTGGATGTAGGTATTAATTCCCCTCTTTGACTTGAGGTGAGAAATAAAAATTAAATTTCTGAATGTTCGAAACCTCAAACTGTCTCTCTTAAGACTGTAAATAGAATACAGACAGCAAGGATTTGTTTGGCCAACGTTCTTTACTAACCTTGTTGCCGGAAAGGGATAGGTGTAGTGGTTAGGAACTCACACTTGGCCTTTGAATCCTGGCTCCACCACTTAGTGGTCCTGCAATTTGAGGCAAATCAGTGGACTCTGAGTCTTGATTTCTTATCTGTAAAAAGGAGGTAATAAAAAGAATCGCCTCATAGGAGTGTGGAGAGCACTGAATGAGATGGAAAATATGAAGCCGTCAGTATAGAGTCTGGCCAGCAGCACTGAGGCGTCTGTCCTGTGTTCAGTCCTGCCCAGCTCTGCGGCCCCATGGACTGTAGCCTCCTGGGCTCCTCTGTCCATGGGATTCTCCATGCAAGAATACTGGAGTGAGGTGCGATTTCCTCCTCCAGGAGATCTTCCTGACCCAGGGACTGATCCCACATCCTCATGTCTCCTGTATTGCAGGCAAATTCTTTACTGCTGAGCCACTGGGAAAGCTCCTGACCAATAGTGGATATTCACTAAATGTCAGATGATTATTATTTGAGTAAGATCATTTATTTATTAATAGTTCAAGAAGCACTTATGTGCCAACTTAGCACCTTTTCTTTAAAAAATTTTATCATATTGTGGCAAGAACACTTACCATATGATCCACCCTCTTAACTAATTTTATGTGTGTATTATTTATGTGTGTTTTATAGGTACAATGTGTGCAACAAATCTCTATATCTTATTCATCCTACTTGACTGAAACGTTATGCCCATCTATTAGTATCTCCTTGTTCATCCCTCCTCGAACCCTTTGGCAACTATCATCCCACTTTTTGATTCTATGAACTTGTCCTTGTTAGATACCTTGTGTAAGTAGAATCATGCAGTATTTGTCTTTCTGTGATTGCTTATTTCATTAGCGTAGTATGGTCAAGGTTCATTCATGTTGTTACATATTGCAGAATTCCCTTCCTTTTTAAAGCTGCATAGTATTCCATTATATGGTTATACTGTATTTCCTTTATTCATTCATCTGTTGATGAACATTTAGACTGCATCCTCACAATGACTAGTGAATACTGCTGCAATGAAGATAAGGGTGCTAATATCTCTTTGAGATCTTGATTTCAACTCTTTTGAATAAATATCCAACACTGGGGTTGCAATTATAAAGATTTATACAAAGCAAAGGACACCATCAACAAGGTGAAAAAACAACCTACAGAATGGGGAGAAAATATTTCCAAACCTTATGTCTGATAAGGGGTTAATCTCCAAAAAATATAAGGAACTCCTCAACTCAACATCAAAAAACTAAGACCTAGGTTAAAAAATGAACTAAGGACCGGAGTGGACATTTCTCTGAAGAAGATATACAAATGGCTGGCAAATACATGAAAAAATCCTCAACATCACTAATCATCAGGGGAAGTCCAATTAAAACCATAGGGAAGCACATTGCCTCACACTTGTCAGGATGGCTATTATTGAAACAAGCAAAACCAAACAAAACATAACACAATAAGTGTTGGCGAATGTGGAGAAATTGGCACCCTGGCATGTGGTTGGTGGGAGTTCAAAGTGGTGCAGTCATCATGGCAAACAGTAGGGAGGTTCCTCAAAAAAATAAAAATAGACCTACCATTTGATACAGCAGCCCATTCTGGGTATTTATCCCAAAGAATGATTATTATTAAAGAATTATGATTCATCAGCTTGGAGTGTCTGGAGAAAGCCTCTAGATGGTGCTGAAGCAGAGAATCAGGTTGGTATCCAGTCTGAGAAGTTCATACATATTTGCTTATCACTTATCCCAAGCCAGGAACATCACAAGTCACAACGGTAGCTGTGTTGGATGAAGTTATCTGGAAAACTTCTCCCCTCTCCTCTGTGAGTCTGGGTGCCTTTAGACAGGAAATTGTTGTTCATTCTTTGGTTGCTTCCTAACACAATATCAACCTTCAGTCTAATTTACATCTAGTGAGATGTCATATGTTAAGTACATACCTGTTTGCTTAATGCACATTAAATGCTCAATAAGTGTGATTTCCATTTTTTATCTATCAGGCAAGGAGTATTTCCCTCTATTTCTTTCCTCATCAGTGTGATCAGTGGGGAGCAATCTTTGCCTGGTCTATTCTGTTCTATAAAAGGCTCTCAGATGTAGAGATTTCCAATCCATCTTGAGATAGGCTCAGACAGGCTTGAACCTAAAACCCAGTCCAGCCAAGAGCTGTGTGATCGAGAACATGTTATTTACTACCATTTGTAAAAGAGGGATGACGGTACATCGCTTATTTGAGGGAATGAATGCCAAGCGCAAGTAGGCATCCAAACCATGCTGTTTCCCTTCCTCTCATTCAAAAAGCACCCATTGAACCCCTAGTTCACCCTTGCTTTGCACTTTTGACCATGGCTCTCCCCTAATGCCCTGATTATGGGTGGGTAGGGGAGCAGAATCCACAAGATACTCGCCTTCCATCAAAATCAACCTTCCCTGCTCCCTTTTTCTCAAGACCCTGTCTTATCTTCTACTTGTGATGAGTTAATTGGATGAAATAAACACAAGTCGGGGGAGAGAACCAACTAAGTTCCCTAAGGCACTGGTAGAAGGATAATCTGAGTGTAAGTCCTCTCTGAGAGCTGAGTTTTGTGGACAAGCCCTCGGCACTACCTCCTCATCTACTCCATAAAGGAGGCGAGCCACTGGCCCCTCCTGCCCTTTGTCTATGCTCTTCATGAATCAAAGCTGGCTACTGTGGGCAACAAGAGAGCCCAGGAGACCACACATCTCTCCTAGAGGTGGCAGTGGGTCTTGCTTCTCCACCTACTTAGGTATGTGACTATTTTCTCCAGCATCATTGGAAGCTGGCCCGGTCAACTGGATGAAAACAGAAATCCTCTGAATCACAAAATCGGTCCTGAAAGGGCAGCATGAGATTAAGAAACAGGGATGCCTTGGACAAGCTGCTACTTTGATACCTCTGTAAACATGTTCCTGATAGGCGTATATGAGGGGCATGTTGGAGAACCTGATACATATAAGAATGAAAATTAATTACAAGTACAAAATCCATATACTTTGCCTTTATGTTCAAATGAGAGGCTTATTAAGGCCCTGAAAAAAGATGTTTCTTTAAAGTATATGTTTGTTAAAAATACAGATACAGAAAAACGTGAATTCAAAATTTCACCACCCACAGAAACTCTGATGATCCCCCAAAGTAAAAATATATCCCTGCAATTAGAATATGTAAACAGGTCAGAAAGGAAGACGATGCAGAGAAATCTTATGTCCGATCCCTTTTCACAGCTATATTTTCAGTGATTCTTCCAGAAACATTTTATGTATTTGCCAGTACGTATATGCCTGAGTAAACACCTACATGTGTGCGTGCATACACATATACACATATTAATTGCAGAAAGGGAATTTAACGAATGGATTACTTTCATTGAATATAATCTTCTATTTCGACTTTCCATCTCATAGTTTTTCTATTACTGGACACAGTATACCTTACCATCACGAAACGTAGAGGGAATTTAGGCTTTCTAAGTTTTGTTCAAGCGATCTCCAAAGTCTCTTCATCTGGCCTTACAGTGCTGAATTTTTTAGTAACCTTTGTCCTCTCCTAAGTTTTCTTTTGCAATTTTCCAAATCAGACATCTTCTTGGGAGGCATATTAACAGGGTTTAAAATTTGGATAATAAAATAAATTGCTCATTTCCTGTAAACAGCATTCCAGCATGCATCATTCAGTTTCAGAATTATCCTGATTACAACTAGTGACTTCAGGCAGCTATGGTCTCTCAATTCTGGGGGTGGGTGACAGAGCAGTTGTATTTTGCAAAGAAAATCAGGGAAATTTTCAGACAGAGGAGTTTTGTTTGGTTTGTTTTAAGTTCCAATTATGGGAACTGTCTCTCTTCGTGGGACCAATTTATGTTTTGCCAGTGCTGTAAGGAGTTGCCCGTGGAACCCTGGCTTAACTGGAAACACGTTAGCAGTCAGTATAGATGGTGTTCTCTTGCCCTTCGTGGAAAGCTGGGAGGCAGCTGCATTGCTTACCTGACCTTCCTCCTTAAGAAGGGGTCTCCTTAAGAGTAGGGGCAACTGAAGCAGTTTCCCTCAATTCTCTAAGGAGGGGGTGAGTAGGATTGAATTCTTGGAAGCCTCCAGATTTCTCTGGGGAGTGAGTGTCGAACAGAACAAAAGAGGAAGCTACACAGGTTCTCCACTTGGGAAACATTAGCAAGGCCTGCACACAGATCATCTCATAACAAGGCGATGGATGCTGAATCCACCTTCAGTGGAAGGGAGACGGTTCTCACAGACGTCACCTTCGGGCCATCTCTGTGATAACCCAGAGAGGTGTCCTCTTAAGAGCGGAAAAGGGAGAGAAAAGAGTCATTTTAACTGTGAGGAACACTAAAAACACAAACCGCCTCATGTAAAATTCCAAAATCAGTTCATAAAACCGTCCTAACTGACCTGCACAATGTGAATTTCCTGAAACCGGCGCTCAGATTGGGCGCAAGTAACAGGTAATGAAGGGACTTTACAGAGATGATTAACAAGGGCCTCCACTTTTTATTAGACTCATTTTGCTAATCCCTAAAATTAAGGAATTCCAGGTGTATGCAGCCAAGTATGCAAATGATTTCCTTCCGCCTAGCTGCTGATTTCATAAAAGGTCCTCAAACCGAGAAATAAAACACACAGAATGGGAAAGCTTTATGGCACAGTCGAGAATATTGCGCCTTTAAATAGTTCAGACAGGCAGTGCGTGCTGTAAATTTGCCACAGAGACAAATTTGTGAAAAGCTATAAAAAAGAGCAAAAAGTGAAGCTGAAAGAAGGCTGGGGTGCGGTGGGGGCGGGAAGAAGTCTCAAGACCTTAGCGGCCAAGGCGGTGTTGATTCAGCTGAGGCTGCCCCAGGAGCGCTGGTGTGGACAGAGCCCGATGTCCAGCGCAGTGGCTCACTGGACTCAGAAACAGATGGAGAAAGAAAACTGGAGACTTTTTTTATCCAACAGGGGCTGGACACACTGCCTTTCCCTGGTGCACTAGTTGTAGGGGTTGGCAGACTACAGTCCAAGTGCCAAAATCCAACCCGCCACCTCTTTTCCCTTGGCCTGAGATCTAAGAACAGCGTTTGCATTTTCAAGCAGTTGAAATCAACAAGCAAAAAAGCATACTGTTTTGTGACATGTAAAGATGATAGGAAATTCAGACTTCAGGGTCTGTCAATAAAGTTTCATTGAAATACAAAATGTATTATCTATGGTTTCTCTATGTGATGATAATAAAGTTGAGTAGTTGCAACACAAATGGTATGACCTGCCAAGCCTAACAAATTTCAGAAAAACGTTTGGACACTCCTGTCCTAGAATAGTGGTTCTCAAAGTGGGTTCTTCAGAGGAGCAGCCTAAGTATCACCTGGGAACTTGCTAGAAATGCATGCTCAGTCTCGCAGTCATGTCCGACACTTTGCGACCCCATGAACTGAAACCAGCTAGGTTTCTCTGGCCATGGGATTTTCCAGACAAGAATTACTAGAGTGGGTTGTCATGCCCTTCTCCAAGGGATCTTCCCAACCCAGGGATCGAATCTGCGTCTCCTGCATTGGCAGGATTCTTTACCACTGAGCCACCTGGGAAGCAGAGTATCAGGTAATATCCATCTCTGTCCTGTCAGAAGCTCTAGGGGTGGGGCCCAGAAATCTATGTTCTGAAGGCTCCCTACTTCCTTCAGATAATCCTAATGCACACTCAAGTTTGAAAACCACTTTTGCAAAGGGACTCTGCAGCTAGAGCTTTATGGGACACTGGTTATTCAGTCTTCTCAGGAGTGGACACAGATCTTTATGAATGTGGGGACTCCACTGCAGGCACTGTTACAGCCTTGGCGGGCACCCTGGGCTGCCACCTGGCTGGCCTGCCCTCAAGGACGCTGCTTAAATAAAGTGAGAGGACCAAATACTGTTGGAAAGCCGCTCACTCCACACAGAGGCAGCAGGTGCTATTATTGTTTCCCTTCGTACAGATGCGGCAGTAAATAGCATGCCCAAAGCCACACAAGCGGAAGAAAGAGCCTGTAAATGTGAGTCTGTGTGACCTCAACATTTGAGTTCCTTCTGATACCCCATGGCACCCTAAAATGAAATATCCTGACATATTCTATAAGGACTCATCTCATTTCAGGCTCCAAGAAATTACTGGGAGATTTTGACCTGGATTTTGAGGCCCCCACCCTGCCCAGCATGGCGTCCACTCTCGGAGCTAGCATCCTGGAGAGAATCATTTCACAAAATGAAGGGAAATCAAAGGTCTCTTTGGGAAAATGTCTGGTTATTCACAGTATTTATATGTGTAGAGCATAGAATATTCTATTGTGAAAATATCGAGGTAACAACTGCTTGGGGAGCATTTTTGGTGAAATATTTACTTGGGAGAACGGGAAACATGTCTAACGATAAAAAAAAATGTAGGCGCATCTGGGTGAACATTATTTAGCTGAGAGTGTTTGCTTAGATATTTTTAATATACATTTATGCACTTTAAATTTATTTTATTGGGTGAAATAAGGACTTTGGGGAGAAGGGCTAGGACATAGATTTTTAAATGTTCTGGGCAAATGAATACAGCCTCTGGTACAAGACAGTGCTCCCAGCTGCTTTGATTTGACGGATGATCCTGACGTCCTTCTTTTTATTGTAGTGTAAAGTAATGGGTCTGCCTGGAACAGTTTGCTGACAGATGAGAGCCTTGGTCTGTCACTGAAATCCCAAGAATTTAAAGGGAAATACATAGCAATTCACATGGGCTCCCACTTATTACCTGCAGTAAAGCGGGAGTGGGGAGTGGTGGCGGGAGTGTGCATGCAAGGATTGACTGGTTTTTATTTTAACTTCTAAAGGAGAGATTTCATCTCTGTTTCTGCAGAGACAGAAGGTGAAGACAGGCAGGTGAATGTCTGCAGCCATCTCACTGACACATTAATCAGCTTTCCTGCTAACCCAGCAGAAGCTCACTTTACTCAGACAACTTCTCTTGCAGCTCCTGCGTGGGACATTTGTAGAGAAGAGGTGAAGCACAGGACCAGGATGGAAAATCTTCTGCTACTTTTTTAAACCTTTTATTTTGAAATGATGATCGACCTACTAGAAGTTGCAAAAATAATGCAGAAAATCCCCATGTACTATTCACCCAGCTCCCTCCAATGTTAACATCTTAAATAGCTATAATACCTTGTTAAAACCTGGACATTGATATAGGTACAATAACCAGAATACTGGATTTATTGGATATCACCAGTTTTTACAATCACTTATTCTGTGGTGTGTGTGGTTCTGTAAAATGTTATCACATAAACCAATTACCTGGCTGTGTTTTCAGTCATTCAATAATAGCAACTATCACAGTATTGTTTCTAGCTTTTGAATGATTGAAATAATAAAATACAAGATATTTTGCCTCTGTTATGCCTTCTTTTCAACCACTCTGTCATCAGGATGTGCCTGTGCTCTAATGTCATGTCTGCTTGAGGCTTCTCTCCCTCTCTTTACTCCCCAGGAGGCGAGGAAATGTGATCAAGAAGAAATACACAGTTGAGCCACGGTGGTAGACTCCGTCAGTGGTCACTAGCAAATCTTGTTCTCCTCCACATTTGGGCACGTGGAAGGTTACACCTCCTCTCCTTCTTGAAGCTAGCCATGGCCATGTGACTCATTTTGGCCAGTGAGGTGAGAGTGGAAGCCTTCCACAGGTTCCTTCTCCCCTGCTGCAGAGATCATGGAGGAAAATGTCTACGTGGAGGTGCCGCAAGACAAAACCCACTCAGAATGCTGAACATTGTGTGGAAGATAACCCAATCCAGGAGCATAACTCAACCAGCAGTAGACCTGCCCTGGGTGAGAAATAAACTCTGCTGTGTTGAGCCAATGGTATTTTGGTATTATGGTCAGCTAACCTAGTACTGTAGTACTACAGCACGGTACCATCTTGGGGAAAGAAGAAAACTTGCCGGCTACTCTCCCTCATGGCATGGCCTTGCTAGGATTACTTCTGCTCAGGGAGAAATTGCTCTTCCATGGCTAATGGGGAGAAATGGGCCTGGTGTTCTTTTCTGCTTAGGAGGTGTCTTCCTCCATCCCCCTTTGCCCCTTCCCTTAGAAGGCCAAGCTCCTCCCCTGAATCAGAAACTCTGGGAATCGGATCCAGGAATCCGTGTGAACAAGCCTCCAGGAGATCCTGTTGCACATTCAGGTTTCAGATCCACTGGCCTAGATGCCCCTTCACTTCCCTTTCTGTGGTTTATTTGCTGTTTTGTGAACTCTTGAAAGCCTGGTGGTACTGGCTCTCCACCAAGCTGCATGGAATCATAGTTTCAAGACAAAGCATGCTCTGCTCTGCACTGGTGTAAGGGGTGGGGTTTTATAACCCTCACTGATTGTAAGTGAAGAAAAAGGTCTCTTTGAGTTGAATAGGACCTGAAGGCTTCTCTCCCATTACTCAGAACTTCATCTCTGATAGTTTCTCTTTTCAGCCATCGCATGCTTCAGCTCAGATGTAATGGTTGTGGTTCATGGATGTCTACCTTGTTGAGATTTTCCAGCTTAATCTTTCCACACTCACTGACATGTAGCTATAGTCAATAATTATCCTTTAAAAGGGGAAACTGATGCTTATCTCAATGGGAAGAAGTTCCAGTGATCACACACATCAGGGAGAGATGATTATTTTTAATAATAATATTTTATTATTAAATATTAAGATTAAAATTATTAATATATTTAAAATTATTGTTTTTAATATTTTATTATTAACTATTAAGATTAAAATTATTGTTATTATATTATTAAATATTAAGATTAAAATACAAGATTATTTTATATCTTGTCTCCTGGGTGAAGACCCTTCTGTGTGTGCATGGCCAACATTGCCTGTGGTGTTACACTTCATTCGTGACACTGCGTTCCCGTGCAAGTGTCCCCACACTTGGATACCTGACTGCACATGAAGCCTACCTTATGTGCAGAAGCAGGGTGCTCCACAGTGCTGTCATAGATTTATCCACAGACGGCAAAGAAAATGTCTTGGAGGTGAACTGGCCTCACCAAGTGTCACCCCAAGCCAAAGCGAAAGAATCAATACTTGTAGCTCAGAATCTTATTATCTGGCTCAAGGTGTAGACCAAAGCTCCTTCAGGGGAAGATTTAGGTGAGCAGCTAACTTCTGGGCTCCACATGGGGGTGCTGGCAGGGATCCCTGTGCAAAGGTGGAAAAGGTTTTATGAAATGGAGCAACATGGCTCCTAGAGTGACTGAGACTTTATTGTAGCAAGTGGAAGGTAAAATGCCATGAACTAAACTTTAGGCCTGGTGGTGTCAGGTAAATAATACGTAAAAAGCAACTAAAATTGCCCATAATGGCAAAATAAATGATGACCTTTATTCGCCCTGTTAGTGTATGTGCTTGATGGGCTTCCCTCATAGATCAGGCGGAAAAGAATCTGCCTGCAGTACAGGAGACCTGAGTTCGATCCCTGGGTCAGGAAGATCCCCTGGAGAAGGGAATGGCAACCCACTCCAGTGTTCTTGCCTAACTCCTGAGAAGTATGTTGAAATCATCTTCTATTTAGAGGTTATGCTTTTACTCTTGATAGTCGAAAGCACAATTTTAACATATTCCTTTGTAATAATTACAAAGTGAAAAGTACTAAAAATGAAAAGTACTAAAAAGAAAAGTTCATTGAGTAACAATAGGTAGTTTATGTAGCATGTATTATGCCCAAAGCACTACTCTAAGGACTTGTCAGATTTTGACTTATTTAGCCTCTATATAACCACAGGGGAGCTTCCCTAGTAGCTCAGACAGTAAAGCATCCGCCTGCAATTCAAGAGACCAGGGTTCGATCCCTGGGTCGAGAAGATCCCCTGGAGAAGGAAATGGCATCCCACTCCAGTATCCTTGCCTGGAAAATCCCATGGACAGAGGAGACTGGTTGGCTACAGTCCATGGGGTCACAAAGAGTCGGACATGACTGAGCAACTCACATGCACGTGTACTTAATGACTCAGGAGGTGAATCTGCCTGCAATGCAGGAGACATCAGAGACGCGCGTTAAGCCCCTAGGTGGAGAAGATCCCCTGGAGAAGGAAATGGCAACCCACTGCAGTATTCTTGCCTGAAAAAGCCTATGGACAGAGTAGCCGGGGCGGGGGTGGGTGGGGGGTGGGGGGCTACAATCCAAAGGGTCATAAGGAGTGGGACACAACTGAGCAACTAAGCACGCAAAGCACACAGTAGGTACCATCAAAGTTACAAATAAGATATAATAAAACTGTGCTCATACTGAATATACATATGATATATATTTTTTTCTAAACAGTACAGAGTAAACTATTTATGCTTATCATTACATGGTCTCTAAAATTATTTAAATGCCTACATGATATTTCATTTGTTTGCTTCTTTTAAACCCTTGTAGCCGCTTGGTGGACAAGCACTTGTTGGGGCCTGGCTGGGCCTTGGGAGTGCCGTGGTAAGGAGTGTTGTCCCTCAGGGTCCTCACGCCTCTCTTGTCCGGTCTCCCACCCCAGGTGCTGTGGGCAAGGGTGGCTCATGACCCCTGTACATTGTGAGTGCTTGTACTTTGGAGTTTCCAGGACTCAACTGGCTGCAGATAAATTGGAAACTGCTGCTTTGGCTGCCTGCGGGGCGAGGCCTGATGTCTGTGTAGTTCCGATCGATGACAAGGTGAGTGTAATAAGCAGACCGCCTCTCTTCCTGAGGGAACACGCTGATTCATGGCACTGCAGCCCGGGTTTCCTTCCAGCTCAGTGCTGCTCGCTGCGCCTGGCCATTTATCTTTGACAGAATCTTCACCTGAAGCTTTCCCCGAACTCCAGAGCATCCAGTGAGTCACAAGCCCAGGCTCACAGGAGCAAGTGAAAGGGTCCACGCTTAGAAAACGCCAGCCTCCACAGCATGAACACAGGACATACCTTGGGGTGTGTTCAGTGCCACAACAAAGGATTTGTTGAAATCTCCATCCATGAATACTTTTTTTCCCCAGTGAATTTTATTATCGGTGCTCTATATCCTCTTTGAGCTCGAGCTCAATCTCTGCCATTTGGTTGGCACAGTTGCTCAGTACCCTGTATTTCAAGCAAATTATTCCAAAATCTAATACCTGATTTGATTCTTGGGAATTCAACATGTGTTTTTTGCAGGCTTCATAAGAATATGTGAAAAATAGTGCATAGGTTTTCATGAAGGCTCCTCAAAACCAGTCTAATGTGTGATGTAGCTGAAAGTAGCATCCGTGTACAATTATGACATTTCCATCGTGAGAGTGAGACACTCCATCCAAGCACAGGTTCCCTAATGGAACTTTTAAATATGTTAAGTTTGCTGCTTAAATAAATTTGAGTTTTCTGCCTGTCTTACTGAGCTCTTCTCCCACTCCTGAGGATCTGCTCACTGTCAGGAACTCATTAGAGGACCTCAACCTCACTTGCCCCCTCAACCTCACTGCAATGAAGCCCCCTTTTCCTCAGGCATCTCCCTCATTCAGGACTTAGAAGCACTAAAGCATACGTGGCTGATGTCTCTTGGTCCCACCACAGATATCTACAGGATCTTTCTTGAGTCTGCTGTTTGGTGAATTTTCACATGGGCCACCATAGCAATGGAGAACAGCTCAGGTGGGAACTGGTAAGAGGCGAGCTTTGGTTGGAGAGGCCTTTGTGCAGACTCCTATGCAGAGAAGTCTGCCCTTACCACTCCCCTCTGTGTGTTCTTCTCTTTTCACACTTCTCAACCCACTGCCTCCCTGAACTTGAGTTAGTTTTGGGCTCTAAACGGTGTGATAGTTCGGGTGGAGGTAAGGTCACATGGCACTTCTGCTTGTAGCTCGTTAGCCGTGTGGCCAGGTTTATCTGCAGGAGAAGCTGGGAAATGCAGTCCCCCAGGTGGCCAGGCACTCAGCCACTTACCTACATACGTGCGTGCTAAGTCACTTCAGTCGTGTCTGACTCTTTGTGGCCCATGGACTATAGCCCAGCAGGTTCTTCTCTCCATCAGATTCTCCAGGCAAGAATACTGGAGTCAGTTGCCACGCCCTCCTCCAAGGGATCTTCGCGACCCAGGTATTGAAACTGTGTCACTCCTCCTGGATTGGCAGGTGAGTTCTTTGCCACTAGTGCCACCTAGACCACACAAGGAAAGGAAAATGAATATTGGAGAGTGTGTCAGTTTGCTCAGGCCTCCCTAGTAAAGTACTGCAGACTGCCTAACAAACAACAAACGTTCATTTTCTCACTGTTCTAGAGGCTACAAGTCCAAGATCAAGGTGTTAGCAAAACTGATTTTTCCTGAGATCTCTGTCCTTGGCTTATAGATGTCCAAGGGCATCTCCATGCCCTTGTTCTCCATGTCCCTCACATGGTCTTTCCCCAGGGTCCTGCTGCTGCTGCTGCTGCTGCTGCTAAGTCACTTCAGTCGTGCCCAACTCTGTGCAACCCCATAGACGGCAGCCCACCAGGCTCCCCCATCCTTGGGATTCTCCAGGCAAGAACACTGGAGTGGGTTTCCATTTCCTGCTCCAGTACATGAAAGTGAAAAGTGAAAGTGAAGTTGCTCAGTCGTGTCTGACTCTGAGCAACCCCATGGACACCTCTTATCCTGAAGATGCTGGTCACCTTGGATTAGGCCCCACCCATATGACCTCATTTAACCTTCATGGTCCTTTCAAAGATCCCCACCTCCAAATTCACATTCTGAGATACTAGGGATTAGTGTTCCAACATATGAATCTGGGGGACACAATTCAGCCCACAGCCAAGAGGAACCAAGAGTCTGTCATAAGCTGCTAAATCTCTGCCCACATAAGTCAAGTCTGCTTATTTTGCTTTCCAGTTAGACTGAATACTCCCTGACAGCAGAGGTGGTGACTTTTGATCCTCATTTTCCCCCATAGTATTTGGTGCATTGCTCCACACCTCTGTGGATGTTCCATAAATGCTGTGGACTGACCACCAGTGGTAACGATAATAGGAAACATTGTGGTGATACAAAATAGAGCAGTTGTAGATGAGTGTAATTGCATATATTAGATAAAGCAAAAGTAGATTGAAAAATATGGAAATAAAGGAGCAGAAAAGGATATTTGTTTTTAGTTAGGTACTTGGTCAAACAACTGTCCATTGGGTACCTGTCATGGACCATCTTTGTCACCGTGGTAAAAAGTCTTTGTTCTCATAGAACCTTACATTCTAGACAAAGAGTGGCAACTGAATTAATTAACAAGATAAAACTAGGTGGTAATGATGGATATTCAAGATACAAGCAAAACAACATGATAGTTTGAGAATGGCACCTAGGACATGTTCAGTATGGAGACAACGCTAGAGGTGAGACCTACAGTTGAGAAGGAACCAGCCCCGGGAAGGGCCGAGGGAAGAGCTGCAGACAGACAGAACAGCCAGGGCCAGGGCCCTGAGCTGGGAAGCCTGACGAGTGTTTGTGGAGCTGGAAGGAGGCCAGGGGGCTGTAGCACGGTGAAAGCAAGAGGGGCAGATGGCAGAGAGAAAGCTGGAAGGTATCGAGGTGTGTAGAGGTCAAAGAAAAGGTGGGGTTTTACACTAAGGAAAATGGAAGGAAAGAAGTGATGTCATCTGATTAAAATCATGGATTTACTACTGATAATAGCTTAACTTTATATGTTGCAGCACACAGAATGCTTCCAAAAATATCATTATCTTCAGTGATCTTGGGGGATTGAATACCTTGATTCCTTGTGTTGTGGAAAGGACATAATGGGTTACAACCTCCAAGAAACTTTAAAATATAGTCAAATGCTTGCAGTGCTAAAACTAGGCTGAGTACAGTTAACATCTGATGTTTGCAAAGGCCCGTTGAGAGCTGCTTGTGTTTGGATCATTACAGATCCAAACTCTTGTCCAGTTAGAGGCAGTCAAATGTGCAGAGGTCTTGAGACAGACCTTAAAAACCACTTTCAGAAAATATACACACTTCTATAATTATAAAAATATTTGTTATTTTATATATTTTATATATTCATGTATATTTATAAAAGTAACTTTAAAATTATTTCCTGACATGACTTTCTTACTTTGGTCAGTTAAGCCCTTTCTTGTAAAAGTGCTGAAAAGAGTTCTTGTAAACTGAGCTATGTAAGTGTTTGGATGCTGGTAACTGAGAATCCACTGGGTTGTAATTAGAGAATTGGCCACCTTGATTGGCTGCAGAGAATTATAGGAACACCAAATAACATTGCAACAATTATGCCCCAGCAATTAGCAACCGATAAAGTAGCAGACCTCATTGATACAGCTGTCCTACTTAGTAAAAATATTGGAAAACAAATACCCTGCAAAACAAATAACATGTAACTAGCTCTGGCAGAAGAGCAAAAGTGAACTTGGCTACAGCCAGAAATCTAACAACAGTCAGGCCTGGGCTGAGAGAGGGCAGTTTCCTGAGTACAGAATGGCATCCTGCAATGATAACAGCCCTTTCTCTTGTTTAGTAGGTGGGAAGTTCCATTCTAGCTTTCCCGGTAGCTCAGCAGTAAAGAATCCTTCAGCAATTCAGGAAATGGAGATGTGGGTTCAATCCCTGGGTTGGGAAGACCCCCTGGAGGAGGAAATGGCAGCCCACTCCAGTATTCTTGCTGGGAGAATCCCATGGACAGAGAAGCCCGGTGGGCTACAGTCCATGGGGCCACAAAGAGTCAGACACAACCCAGAAACTGAGAACGCATGCACACAAATTCCATTCTAAGTGTTTAACAAGCCTGGTAGTATTTCATTCTTACAGCAACCCACCAAGAGAGCTATACTACTAGCTCCCAAATACCTGGTGGCTCAGATGGTAAAGAATCCGCCTGCCAATGTAGGAGACCTGGTTTCAGTCCCTGGGTTGGGAGAATCTCCTGGAGAAGGGAATGGTAACCCACTCCATTCTCGCCTGGAGAATTCCATGGACAGAGGAGCCTGGTGGGTTACAGTCTATGGGGTCCCAAAGAGTTGGACATGACCAAGCGACTAGCATTTTCAGTTTCACAGATGAGGAAGCCGAGCCCCAAAGAGGTTACACTCTCATAGATGGAGGAGCCTTGAGTTAAAGCAAAATTTAAGATAAACTTATGAGTTTGTACTCTGACACCTAGTGTATCCAGCTTTTCTGAGCTGGAGGCTCAGTGATGCTTTCTAAAGACATCCCCCCAACCTTGCTGCCTCCCCAAGTTGATTACTGTTCAGGTTCTGGAAAGTAGAGCCTATTATAACATCTTCTTTGAACAGCCATAAACCACTTAAAGCTTGTTTGAAGGTCTTTGCTCACTACTTGTATTTTGCTACTCAGTCTTTAGCAAACTATAGTAGGTGATATAACCTCAACGTGCAAAACCAGGATCATTGGACTCGACCAGAATGTCTATGGATTGGGAACATTTTATCACCCTGGACTCTTAAAAAAAAAAAAGAAAAGAAACTGGTATGTAGTTGCTTCACAATGTTGTATTAGTTCCTGCAGCACAATGAAGGGAATCAGCTATATGTATACATGTATCCCCTCCCTCTTAGAGCTCCCTCCTACCCGCCACTCCCCATTCCACCCATCTAGGTCATCACGGAGCACCAAGCTGAGCTCCTTGTGTTTTACAACGACTTCCCACCAGCTGTCTATTTCACACATAATCGTGTATTTATGTCAAATCTAATCTCTCAATTTGTCCTAGCCTTCCTGTCCCCTCAGTGTTCACACGCCCATTCCCTGTGTCTTTGTCTCTATTCCTGCCCCGCAAACAGATTCATCAGAGCCATTTTTCTAGATTCCACATACACGTGTTCATATAAGATGTTTGTTTTTCCCTTTCTCACTTATGTCTCTGTATGAAAGAATCTAGATCTACCCACATCTCTACAAATGACTCGATTTCATTCCTCTTTATGGTTGAGTAATATTCTATTGTATACATGTACCATATCTTTATCCATTTATCTGTTGATGGAGACTTAGGTTGCTTCCAGTTTTGGCTATTGTAAATAGCACTACAATGAACACTGGGATGCACATGTCTTTTTGAATTATGTTTTTCTCAGGGTACCCTGGATCCTTTAAAGGGACTCACTCCCCACTCATTACTGGGTAGCATCCACCTGTCTCCCAACTCCTGTATTCATCTAAAACCCACCCTGTACACCCCTACTTGTCGTGCTGGTCTTTCAGCATCCCACCCTTACCCAGGTTGGCACTGTCCTTCCCCTAAAAAGTCCTCCCAGTTGGAGGAACATCTTTGTCCTTCCTGTTCTGGCCAAACCTCAGAATCTCCTTGTCTGCACACTCCACATTCATTCAGAAAGTACAGCAATGTGAAACTTACAAACAGGTTTGGATCCACCCTTGAGACCCTGGATGAAACATTTAATTGCTCTGAGCCTCAGAGTCCTCATCTGCAACATGTAAATATCGATAGCATCGCCTCTTGGCTGCTGAGCCTGGGATGGAATCCTGCTCAGCACTGTGCTTCTCTAGCAGGTGGCCCCGTAGGCTTGAGGTGTGACGGAACTGGGCCTGGCACATTGAGGATGCTCAGTGCATAATGGTTATTGTCATGAATACTTTGTATTCTCACAGATCTTAGAATATCCACTTCTCTCTACTGTATGGGACTTTGTATATTATGTCTTTAAAAATTGCTAGAATAAAAAAATATATGAAGTAATGAAAAAAAGGAAACCTCCATCTGCCCTGTCCTGGTCAATGATGTGGGGCCATAGTCCACTTATGGACTGAATGGGAAGAGAGTTAGTTGTGTGACAATGAGCATCACGCCTGCATTGTTTGTTTGTTTTTTTGTATTTTTTTTTTTTTGTATCCCTAGCATCTAGCACAGCTCTTGGAAAATTACAATAATAGCTAGAAGAGACATAGCGCACACTTACTGAGCACGTCATAATTGCTAGGTGCCATATTAAACCATTTATCTGTGATATTTAATCCTCACAAGAATTCTCTGGGGCAAGTCCTTTTATCTTCGCTGCTTTATAGAATGAGAAGCTGAGCTTCAGAGGAGTGAAGTACTTGGCCTTGACTCACACAGTCCCTGGCAGTAACACCAGAATTCAAAGTGAGAATGGTTTGACTGTGAGCCCTGGGCTTTAACCACAGAATATGCTGTTTTAGTAAACAGTGAAGGAAGAAGTAGGGAGGAAGGAGGAAGCAAGGGAGGGAATAGGAGAGGGAGGGAGGAGAGGGGAAGGAAGGGATGTTCTTTGGAGTCCCAGCCCACCAGAAGTACCCAATCTAAACTCAACTGCACACTGGAAGCACTTGACCAGCTTTTTAAAAACTCCTGATGCCTAGTACCCACCTGCAGAGATTTCCGTTTAATGCCTCTGTTCTGCAGCGTATTCATCAGGATTGTGAATGCTCCCAGGGGACTCCGGAGTGCAGTCAAGGCTGAGACCCCCTTGCCTTAGCTGGAACCTATCCCCTCCCTCCTCCAAGGTGGCCAGAGGGCACTTCTCATTAGTACACGTGAGTGGCACCTGAGGCCTCCAAATGGCAGCTGCAGCTGTGCTGGGCTCTGACCAGGCAGGGCTGGGTGGCGTGGTTGGTGTAGAGCCCGGAGGGGCACGGGATTCAGGAAGTGGGGTTTATTACAGTCCAGATGACAAAACCTGCTGGGCCGAGATGCTTGCCGACAGAGCTCAGATTGCAGGAGAGGGGCGCTCCATCCCTTCTGCTGAGTGTCCCCCTCACTACGTGACAGGGCGCCTCGTGTCTGGCATTTCCTCCACAATGACTTTTCCAGACTGTCCCAGATGGGTGCCCTGAACTGCCTCAAGGACTGGCTGTCAGAGCTGCTCAGCTCATCGTGGGCTGGGCTGGGGATTCCTGGTCAGGCTGGGCTAAGCCTGAGACTTGGCAAGAGGCAGGGAAGAAGGACTTCCGCTTGTTGGGCAGGTTGTCTGAACTGAGCTGGGAGTGGCCGAGATTATCTGGGCTGCCAGGCCAAGGGAGATAGCATTTCCTTTGATGTAGGAAGGAAGTGTGTCCGTCGCTCAGTTGTAGCCAACTCTATTTGACCCCATGAACTGTAGCCTATCAAGCTCCGCTGTCCATGGGATTCTCCAGGCAAGAATACTGGAGTGGGTGGCCATTTCCTCCTCCAGGGGATCCTCCCAACCCAGGGATTGAACCAGGGTTTCCCACGTTGCAGGCAGATTCTTTACTACTAAGCCACCAGGGAAGCCCCCTAGGAAGGAAATGGACCTTTTGAGAATATGAGTTGGACTCCCCAAGGTTCATTGCCAAGCCTGGAACTGCAAGCCGGTCTGCACAGCTCCCCAACTTCACACTCCACGGAGAACTGTGCAGGCAGTCAGCTGTCCATCTCTTGGCTGCCGCAAGATCATCAACACATGGGAGACCTGCCCTCTGCAAAAGAAACAAGACAGAAGCAAACAAAAATAGCACTTCCCCATGCTGGCCCAGCCATCGACTCAAAATGTTCTTGAAGCTTATAATCAAAGTGGCTATTTATGTTGCTTATACCCCAGATCTTGTGGTAGGTGCTTTACATTGTTAATTCATCTAATCCACACTTGCTCTCGACTGGTAGATAATATCCCCATTTCACAGAAAAGTAGCTTGAGTTTCAGAGAGGTTAAATAAGCTGCCCAAGGTCAAAAAGCTTATATGACAAGCTAATGCGGTGTCTGGACTGGACTAAAGCTCCGTCAAAATATTGGTGCTCCATGTCCTCAGTACACTGCCTTTCTTGGTGTGTGTGTGTGTGTGTGTGTGTGTGCGCTGTCAGTCACTCAGTTGTCTCCAGCTCTTTGGGGACCCCATGGACTGTAGCCTGCCAGGCTCCTCGGTCCATGGGATTTCCCAGGCAAGGATACTGAAGTGGGTTCCCGTTTCCTCCTCCAGGGGATCACATAGTCTCTGTTTTATTAATCTCTGAGTTTCTGGCCCCTTTCACAGAGTCGTACACCTAAATGACCCACTATAATATTTGCCGAGTGGATGGGTGGATGGATGAATGAATGAACAAATAAAGCTATTACTTGACTCTAATTACAACTCTTCAGTTGCCAATTGGAGGTTGTAAGGGTGACAGAAGTGATGCCTGTGACAAAGTGTTAAGAGTATGGGGACCTCCTACATAGGTAAGATTTGCTAATGCTACTCAAAACACTCAGAATATTGAAAGGATAAAATTTCTCATTGCAGCAATTTGAAAGGTGTCTATTTATATATTTTACTAATCAACTGCAAAAAATAACAGTGACAAGACATTGGATATGAAGGATCCAGAAAGTTTTTCTGCTGATAGAGAGATGCTTTGAGAAGAAATTCTATTTCAGAACATTCTTTTGGCTCACATTAATTCGGTGCTTGTGGCGGTTGGAGAGTTTGGAGCTCTAAAGGAATTCAGAGACTATGCTTGCAATGCCCTGTGCTAGACATTAGGAAACTCAGAGGAGTTTAGCCAGTTAATCAGAGTCACAGAAAAGGTGAGTGGCAGAGCTGCAAGGAGGATCCCAGGATCTGGTTTGCACCAGGCTCATGCTGTCTCTCCTGCCTGGAGCTGGGCTGAGCAGAGTTCCTTGGAGCCAAAGGGTGGCCTGTGAGTTGCACGCCTGCAGCCGGGCCTGGCAGACCAACAACAGCGTGATTGATGGTTCCTCTGCTTTTGTCATTTATTTGCCTTGTTTTTTTTCCTTCCCCCAACAGAGCTGATAAGGAAGGTTTTGCTAGAGAATCATGTATCTCTTCTTTTTTTCCCTCTGACCAGTGAGATGCAGTTCTCTATTACTCTGGCCGCTTTTCAAGGGTAAGCAGTTTTGCATTATTCAGCACCTAAACTGGGTGTTGAAAGAGACTCAGGAAAGGCCTCTTAATGTTGGGGTGCTTGTCTCTGTTCTCTGAGTCCCAAGGAATAACCCGCCTACTGAGGCTGGCACTTCCATCTGATCTGATCAGTTTTTTTCGTTTATGATACTGTCCAAAATGTGGAAGCTGACAGTCTATCTTCACACTGCTTTTCAGACAGTGTGATGTGATACAACAATGATATGCAGTGGGACAGCCAGGCTGTGAGTCCAGGATCTGCATCTACTGGGCTGGGTGGAGTCCAGCAAGTGACTTCATTTCCCTGAGTTTTGTTTCTATGTCTGTGAACCAGAGATCTGGGCAGGGACTGTGTTGAAGCAAGAGAGAGATGTCCAGGTTAAAACATTTACAGAGGCACCAGTGTGGCCCTGAAAGTGAGTGCCCTTAAACACTGCCCCCAAGAAGACTCTCATCACCTTAGTCCAAGCCTGTTGAGACAGTTCTCATAAGAACTGTTAGCCCTTATTAAACATGTACTATATGCCTGTCACCATCTCAAGGGCTCTGCATACATAGACAAGGATACTGAGCCAGAGGTTTTACCTACCCACACTCAGTCAACGGCAACCCACTCCAGTACTCTTGCCTGGAAAATCCCATGGATGAAGGAGCCTGGTGAGCTGCAGTCCATGGGGTCGCGAAGTTGGACACGACTGAGCAACTTCACTTTCAATTTTCACTTTCATGCATTGGAGAAGGAAATGGCAACCCACTCCAGTGTTCTTGCCTGGAGAATCCCAGGGATGGGGGAGCATGGTGGGCAGCCGTCTGTGGGGTTGCACAGAGTCGGACACGACTGAAGTGACTTAGCAGTAGCAGCACCAAGAATAAATAAATGAATTAAACCAAGGACTTGAAAAGCCTGCACACTTTCGTTTTTTAATTTTTTATTTTATATTGGAGTACAACTTATTAATGGGCTTCCCAGGTGGTGCTAGTGGTAAAGAACCCTCCTGCCAATGCAGGAGACGTAAGAGATGCAGGTTCGATCCCTGGGTCGGGAAGATCCCCTGGAGGAGGGCATGGCAACCCACTCCAGTATTCTTGCTTGGAGAATCCCATGGACAGAGGAGCCTGGCGGGCTACGGTCCGTAGGGTTGCAAGGAATCGGACATGACTGAAGCGACTTAGCACAGCACAGCACATAGCCTATTAACAATGTTGTGATAGTTTCGGGTGGACAACAAAGAGACTCAGCCATACATATACATGTATTCATTTTTCACCCAAACCCCCCTCCCATCCAGGCTGCCACATAACATCGAGTGGAGTTGCCTGTGCTATACAATGGGTCCTTGTTGGTTATCCATTTTAGATATACCAGTGAAGACCCACACGCTTCCTACTCAGCAGTCTGACACTTAGTGGCTGCTTAAATAGACACTCAGCAGTTCTTCGTGTTGCGGCCGTTATTCAGGTGTGAAGTTAGAGGCACTGCTCTACCCTCCCCTGAAGTAGCCGGCATTTCGTTCGGGACCTCGAGTGGCGCCTGACCACCTCCGCCAGTCTTGCAGATGACAGATCAGTTTACAGCGCTGCCGAGTGAAGTCATATTAAGTCGTCCGTCTCTGCCAAATGCTATTCATTGTGAGATCTGCCTCATAATAAAGCATGATGGATTGCTTCTTTTGGCCAGAGAATAACTTAACCTCTGACTCGAGATGGAGGTATGTTTTCCATGAAAAGGTGGTTAACAGTCTCTTCCACTTGTCAGAAACACCAGCCAAGGTGGCGTGAAGTTGCCAAAAGCCATATTACATCCTCAAAGTCTGTGAAAATAAATTCCTCTCAATATATTATGTATTTAGTTCCCCATCTGGGTTTCCAGGAATTCGGGCTGTTATTGTACAGTCTAATTTTAAATCTCGAGCTTTTTTATTCAAAAGAAATACCTCCTCCCCCTCCACCCCTTGTTCTTTCCTCCCCTTCTTGTTCTGTGGGCATTCTACGGTGGATTTAATTGAGTTTTCCCCACAAGGATTCCATTGCCGCTCCGTGGCTTGAATATCCTGATAGTCAGTGAAGCTTCAAGAAAGAGAGCTTTTGCAGCCGTGACTGTATTCACACGGAATCTAATTTCCACGGGGAAGTACAATATGTCCGAGTGAGGCGGTTTTATATTAACTCGGGGGCAGGAGGTGGAATCAGAGAATGTGAGAACACACTTCCTGTGTCGTGGCAGTTCATGCTGAGAGCTGGGTGGCTGCTGGGTGGCTGCTGGGTGCTTGTGAGCCTGGGTCCAGGGGCCTCACCCCACTGATCTTTTCTGCTCCCTCCTCCCTCTGTGTCTGTTCTCACATGCAGGTAGGAAATCATGCCATATCAGATGGACATCAATATAAGAAACTTCTTCCTTTCCTGCCTCTTGAGGTGGGTGTGGGTGGGTGTGTTTGCGGGGAGGAGGATAAAGTGGGGCTCGGAGCTGAAGTCACACACTTTGGCTCTGTCACTCCACTCTGGAGCTGTTCTTCTACATACCGATCTGAAACTTCCTTACTTTTTCGCCCTCTCTTTGACACGAGATTGCTCACCTCTGAAAGTGATTTCTAATGAGGAGGCATATGCAAAAAAATAACAGTCAAATACATTTTTAAACATTTTTAAACATTTTAAGGGAGTGCTCTTTGGGGCTCACGCACTGGATGCCCAGCTCTTTCCCCTCTTAGCTGGGTGATCTCAGGTCAGGATCTTGATCCCTTGGATTCTCAGTTTCCTTCCCTGAAATAAGACATACTATCATATTTATTTCAAAGATCACTGTGACTGTCTGATGAAATGAACTATTCAAAGACCTTTTCTTAGTGCTGGTCGTGAACCCTCTATAGCTCATTGGCAATGCTGGGGAGGTAGCTCTTATTGCTTATTGCTGTTATTTTTATCATCTCTCTTGAAGTTGAGTCCCTCCCTTACCCTGGAATGTTCCATTTAAAGGCATGCCAGGTTTAGAGTGGAAAGTGATTCCTATTACTTCCCCTGCCTTTCAGCACCAGGAACTGATCTACTATGGACAAATGCACACGTGGTCTCCAGTGAATGCTGGGCAAGGAGCAAGGCTGGAAAATTCCAGGTCTGGCTGCTGCTTGGGTGGCTGACCCTATTAACCATGAACAGTTTATCTTAAATCTGATTCTGATTACATCCAGTTTGTTCCCTCGCCCCCCTCCTTCCCTGACTCCCATCTAGAATTTACATTAGGAAATGAGCAGCCAGTGTGTCACGTTTGTGAGTGGTGGAGTCACTGGCCATTTTCTCATGTCAGCTCACCTAGGTATTCTTTTGGTTTTACTGACTCATTATATTATCATGGATGGGGGAAGAAGGGATTTTTCTCTGGGCCAGTTTTTCCATCTGTGAAATAAAATGACAAAATCGCCAGCCGTCCTACACTGTCTTGTTCTAGTGAGGAATTCAGAGGCAATGGCTGTTCCTAAACACAATGGCACTTAAAAAAAAAAAAAAAAAAAAAAAAAAACAGGAATATAGGATATACCTTTAGGTGAAAGCAAGTAAAAGTGTTAGTCGCTCAGTCATGTCCGACTCTTTGCGACCCCTTGGACTGTAACCCACCAGGCTCCCCTGTCCATGGGATTCTCTGGGCAAGAATACTGGAGTGGGTTGCCATTTCCTTCTCCAGGGGATATTCCTGACCCAGGGATGGAACCCGCAACTCCTGCAGTGCAGGAGGATTCCTTACCACTGAGCCACCAGTCAGAGTCATACCTTTATGTAGAGGTTGACAGAGGGCGAGGTCAGGTGCACGCAAAAGACTGGTGGGAATTGTGAATGGTCAAAATTTCTCTGGGACTCTTGTAAATTGCCCAATAAGAAAGCACAGAAATCAAAGTGTTGGGATACAGCTCTGTAGTAATCTAGATGTGTCCATGTAAAATGTATACACACTGTACATAACCTATAGAATATAACAGAGCAATATGCCAAAGGTAAGCCTATGCTTTGTTTGAACGACTGAATATAAAGAGCACATGTAGTTGGGTTTAGATGTTAAATATATGCTCGATTCTACTCCTCTCTAACAGACCTGGATTATTTTGCTTTTTTGTGAATGAAATTCTAAAAGAAGGTGTGCTTTAAGATTCAGAGAGTTTAGTTTCTTTACTATCACATAATTCTTATTAGAAGGGAAGATCCCCTATAAGGTCCCACAGAGATGGCGGGAAATCACCATGGAGCAAAACGCTAGCCTCATTTTATTATGAATAGAGAAAAACCACTCTAAACTGGATCATACCAAAGAACCTTCAGACAAGTGACCATCCCATATGGATTCATGTAGATCTTTAAGTCTATGATCACGATTACTCAGGGCCAGTTACCCAGAGAAAAGACTGTGTTTTCTGTACTGCCGACCATAGCAGTAAAGGCCAGTGTTTACTGACTGCTTTCTGTGTCCCAGTTTCTGTACTGAGTCCTTACCTATGCCGGCTTATTCGAGCTCGATACGAGTGCTATTCCTATTTTGCTAGCAGTGGAAATGAAGCATGGAGATTTTAAGTACCCGATGATGTAACACCTGTGGTCACAGATCTAGGGAACATCGCACCCAGGATAACAGTGTTAGCAGTCCAACTCCAAAGCTCATGCTCTCTGCTCTGGTCTATGTTTGTGTCTGCTTAAAATTCATGTGTTGAAATCCTAACCCACAAAGGTGATGGCAATAGTAGGTGGGGCCTTTGAGAGGTGACTAAGTCATGAGAGTGGGACCCCCATTACTGGGATTAGAGCCCTGATAAAGGAGACTCCACAGAGCTCCTTAGTCCCTCCCATCATGTGAGGACACAGCAAGAAAGTGCCCTCTCTGAACCAAAAGAGGGCTCTCACTGAAATGCGACCGTGTTTGGGCCATGTCGGCACCTTAATCTTGGACTTTCAATTTGAGAAACAACCCTCCCAGAACCAGGAGGAATAAATTTCTGTTGTTTATCAGAAACTCAGCACGTGATGTTTTGTTATAGCAGCCCAAACAGACGAAGGCACTCTGTCTTTCATCCTCAGCCCCTCCTCATCCTGCGGCTGCTGCTGCTGCTGCTGATGCTAAGTCGCTTCAGTCGTGTCCGACTCTGTGCGACCTCATAGACGGCAGCCCACCAGGCTCCCCCGTCCCTGGGATTCTCCAGGCAAGAACACTGGAGTGGGTTGCCATTTCCTTCTCCAATGCATGAAAGTGAAAATTGAAAGTGAAGTCGCTCAGTCGTGTCCGACTCTTAGCGACCCCATGGACTGCAGCATTCCAGGCTCCTCCGTCCATGGGATTTTCCAGGCATGAGTACTGGAGCCCTCTCATCCTGGGGCAAGCCATTTCATCTCTCCATATTTCAGTTTCCCCAGCTATAAACTGAAGACAGCAGTGTCTGAATGGGAACCTTGTACCAAGGCCGTGAAACGACGCGTGGGGGACTGTGGTGCAACTTCCTAGTGACAGACGTTTATAGGATGCTGCTAATTGAAAAACAGATGGTGTGGGTAGTTGGACCACAGCCTCCTGGTGCTGCCCCAGTGATACCTGGTCAAGGACACCTGTTGATATCTCCCTGATCCCTGAATTCTGACACTGTCCCCTCATCAGAGACTGTAGGCTGATGAGGGTAAGGAAGCTAGAGAAGAAGGAACATATTCTACATCTTTGAATTCTTTTTTCAGTCAGGGATGGTTCTGACTTTTCTTCTAATCTGTGAAGTTTTCAAGGAGTGCCCTGCCCTACTCTTCAGAAAGGGCTGAATCAGTGCCAGTTAAGGAAATGACCACTGAGTCTGTTGACTTAAAAAAAAGTGAGTCTCTGCCTACTAGACTCATTGCTTAGATACCGATTCATCTGTGATAAATTGCCTTAATAAATCCCATTGAGCAAGGGAACTATGAGAATGAAGCAGGGTTAAGAATAGAGGGCATTCTTCTCCAGGGAGACGAGACAATAAGATACGCAGTGTCCTGGGACAGTTCTAATGCACTTTTTGAAATTATGCTGATACTGGAGAGCCTGTGACAAGAAGGCAGGGCACTTATCTGTGTGATAGAAAAAGAGAAAACCAGCTCATCTTGTTCATTCCTCAAAGGCACGTTTCAACACACATTTAAGGGTCTGAGAGGGGGCCCTGGGGGCTGGCTTTAATTACATATATGTATGCTAAATCACTACAGTCCTGTCTGACTCTATGCGACCCCATGGACTGTAGTCCACCAGGCTCCTTGGTCCATGGGACTCTCCAGGCAAGAAAACTGGAATGGGTTGCTGTGCTCTCCTCCAGGGAATCTTCGTCACCCGGGGATCGAACCTGCGTCTCTCATGTCTCTGCACTGGTAGTGGGCTCTTTACCACTTGCGCGACCAGCTAGCACCCGCCTAACAAGGATTCTGGGAGGCGTGCTGGAAGTTGAGCAGGACGTAGTTACGGTGGCCTTAAGTGACGATGTTTGAACAAAGCCATCAGCTCTGAGTGAGAGTCCAGGCTCCTCCTGCTGGGTGTATGATTTTGACCTAAACTCTTAATGCCTCTATTTGCAAGCACCTCATTGGGCTGCTGGGGACACAGGCCAGATTTGTGACAGGGCATTCTAAAATATTAGGAACTGCTGGCAATTGAAAACTAGTCCTCTATCTGATCAATGTTTATCAAGCACCTATTCTGTGCAAGAAACTGTCCTTTACTCTCTGTTTTTTAATTGGATATAATAGCTCTACAATGTTGCGTTGGTTTCTGCCATACATCAGCTATATGTATACGTATATCCCCTCCCTCTTGAGCCTCTCTCCCACTGACCCCCATCCCACCCGTCTAGGTCGTCACAGAGCACTGAACTGAGCTTCGTGTGCTGTATAGCAGCTTCCCACTAGCTCTCTAGTTTACACATGGTGGTGTATGTATGTCAGTACTATTCTCTCAATTCCCTCCTCTCCTTCTCCCACTTTGGCCACAAGTCTACAATATGACCCAGCAATCCCGCTACTGGGCACATACCCTGAGAAAACAGTTCTTTACTTTTGGGATACAACACTGAGCAAACCCATAGTCTCTCTTCTCATGGAGTTTGATTCCAGGTGGTGTAGACAAATAATACCCAATAAATGTATAATGTGAGAATGAGGAGGTTTGAACATGGATGTGATAGCATCTGATCCAAGTTTCAAAAGGATAGAAAACTAAAGAATAAACAAAACTTGCTTCGTAGATTTATCTGACGTGGGTAACTCAGGAGCCCTCATTAATATTGTCTTTTCTGATGTACCTCATGTATCAGTGGGGCTTTCCTGGTGCCTCAGACAGTAAAGAATCTGCCTGCAATGTAGAAGACCCAGGTTTGATTCCTGGGATGAGATGATCCCCTGGAGAAGGTAATGGTCTGGAGAATTCCATGGACAGAGGAGCCTGGTAGGCTACAGTCCATGGAATGGCAAACAGTCAGACTGAGCGACTAACAATCTAACATTAACTCTAAACTTGGATAGATGTGGCCTGTTGCAAAAAGATTTAACCCCTAAAATGTCACATAAGTATCAATTTCACAGAAAGTTTCAAATGCATTTCTATACTCAGCTTAAAATACCTCTCATGCATATAAGGGCTTCCCTAGTGGCTCAGCTGGTAGAGAGCCTGCCTGCAATGCAGGAGACCTGGGTTCCATCCCTGGGTTGGGAAGATCCCCTGGAGAAGGGAAAGGCTGCCCACTCCAGTATTCTGGCCTGGAGAATTCCATGGACTGTATAGTCCATGAGGTCTCAAAGAATCAGACACAACTGAACTACTTTCTTATGCATATAGACTATATAACTTTATTATGAAGCTATTTTCAAAGTTCATCTTAAGCACTGAATTTGTTAGGTCCAGAAGACTAGTTAGTGGCAAGTAACTGACTATCCCCCTACCTGCCCACCCATCCGTGCGTTTGTTAATAGACTTTCACAGAGTTCTCTGAGTGTTGTGCTGAACCCCATGGTGAGGAAGATACAGCCCTGCTCTTGTGGTGGCTCCAGTCATCCGTTCTCTCAGATTTAGTGAACTCCAGAAGACAGTCTGAGGTTTTCTGTGGTGGGAGGGCTTTGTACTGACTCTGAGTTCCTTCTGTTTCTCTGGTCTGCTAAGGCTGGAGGTAGCTGAGTCACGGGTGAGGAAGCTGAGCCTGGGCCTAGTGCAGATAGAGAGTGCCTGGGTTCAAGGAGAGGAGCTTCACATGGCAGAACAATTGCATCTCCAAGCCTGGAGGGCCCCTCCCTCCCGTCCAGGTTGCTGCCACTTGCTGTCTTTGCTTCCTTCTGATGTAAGCTCTCTGTATAGCACATCCCAGGAATGCTATGTCCCTTCGAGATAAACATTTCTCTTTTCTCAGTTTTCAAATGTCCTTTGTTTCCTGGGCAGTTTTATAATTTTTGTGTGTGTTTGAACTAGTTTAAAATTTATAGAGAAGTTGCAAAAATTGAGAAGTTCTGTGCCTGTTACCCCACCTCCATGAATATTAACATCTTATATATGTGTGTGTTTGCATGCTCAGGTGTGTACAACTCTTTGCGATCCCATGGACTGTAGCCCACCAGACTCCTTTGTCCATGGAGTTTTTTGGGCAAGACTACTAGAGTAGGTTGCCATTTCCTACTCCAGGTGATCTTCCCAACCCAGCGATCAAGCCCTTGTCTCTTGCGTCTTCTGCATTGGCAAGCAGATTCTTTACCCCTGTGCCACCTAGAAAGCCCTAACATCTTCCATAATAGTACTTAAGTGATTGACACCAAGAAATTAACTTGGGTACAATACTATTAACTGAATGGCAAGCCCTATGTGAATCTCACCAATCTTTCCCCAGGGTCCTTTTTCTCTTCCAGGGTCTAGTCTGGGATTCCACATTACAGTTTGTTATTATTTTTCCTTAGTCTCTTGCAATCTGTGACTATTTATTAGTCTTTCCTTGTTCGTGATGATCCAGAAGGGTAGAAAACCCCTAGAGTAATCTAAGTGATATTAGGGTTATAGAGTTTTGTTCCTGGATGAGCATTTTCACTAGTGAGGTTCCCATCATCATGATCATTCGAGGAACCTTGGAGTGATTGGCTCCATGACAAACGTTCCAAAGGGGATATATGTAGCCACAGGAAAGGGGCTAGATGATGTGGAAGCTACACTCTAGCTCTAATAGTGAGGACAAGAAACAGTGGGTCTCTCTGTAGCATTCTGATTTGAATCTGGGCAAATAGTTTCGTTTTTCTGGGCCTCAGTTTCCTACCCTGTGAAGCGGGAAAAATAACAGCATAAACCAGGATAGTTATGAGGAATAAAGGGAATAAAACTTGCAGAATACTTGGTGCCGAACATGAACATGGAAAATGTTCAATATACATTAATTACTATTCTGTTATTATTCATCATTAATGTACATACTATTTGCCAGATATTGTGCTAAGCACTTTGCCAACATACCTCACTTTGTTGCCATAGCTCTCCCGTAGATAGTTGTTATTTTCATTTTCCAGATTAGAACCAGAAGCACATAAGTAGCTTCAGACCTACTTTTTTTCCACTTTAGAGCCCATGTTCTTTGAAATGCTGCCCTACTGCTTCACCTGGAATAACAGGCAATTTCCTGTATGTGGTGTTTTAGAGTTCCTTCTCATTTATGGGCCTCAATTTATCTTCAAAACATTCCTTAGCAGTTGGGACAATGACATCTCATTTGATGGATAGAGAAAGTGTGGGACAGTTTTAGAGGGAAGTGAGATACTTCTCATCCATGTGCATATTCTTTCTGGCAAGATGCTATTAAGAGTCTCAACAAGACCCTCCCAAACCATTGATAAAGATGCTCTAACTTTCACAAAGCATTTCATGTTGTCTTGTTCAGTTATCTATGTGAGGCTTCAAGCCCGTCCTGTACAGAGGATGTCTCCAGAGGGTGAGTTACAGACTCCAATGCCAGCTTAGTGTCAAGACCTCTAGCTTCTCCCTGAGCCCAGGAGATAATAACTGGCTAATAACTTGAAATCATCCCACATTTGCCAAATAATGCTGTAATTCAGGATTTGTGTTTTTCTCCCTGAAAACTTATATCCTGAATTACAAACCAAGACCCATAACCACAAAGCCCTGGTCCCCTGTGGCTTTGTTTGGATTTTTGAACTTGAAAATCAATGGCTGAGTCATTTCACTGTTCACCTGAAACTATCACAACATTGTTAATCGGCTGCACCCCAATACAAAGTGTTTTTGGTGTTAAAAAATTAAATTAAAAAAAAATCATTGAGTTTAAGGACCAAACTGGCCAAGATTCTAACATTTGGGGAAAGCATTGGCAACACTAAGACAATATAAAAGTAAGCACTGACATCTTTAATTCTCCTTGAAAGGAGACCAACCCAAATGTTAGGTTAGGTAAGGCAAACATCATTTTCATTTAAAACATACTGTCTGAGCACTGAGCATATTGGGGACCAGGGACAAATGAGACAAGTTCCCTGGGGATTTGGGAATGATCACAGAGGGCTCCTACTCTCTGCTAGGTGGTATGTGTGTTTACAGTCTGATTTTATTTCTTCATAAAGAAGCCTACAATGTAGTATTTACTTTATGTTATGGAGATTCAGAGAGATTGAATAAGTAGCCCAAGATCACACATTAATTAAGTACAGACCCAAGATTTGAACTCAGGTCCTACTGATCTCAAAGGCTATGCCCATTATACACTCCTGCATGGCCCTTAAAGAACACACAGACCAGCATGCAAGAGATGCAAGCAAGTTTATCCTTGTGGTGTGGCAGTTGAGTTACTGATTGGGTTTCCCCCTGCAATTCTGTGAGAAAACGCAACAGGGAGGTTCTCAAATCAGTTTCAGGATATGCTTCCAGGGGTCTTCCCAAGCTCCATTTAGGCCCATCCCTCTTCTCCATTGCTTGAGGTGGTGTTTGTTCAGGCGGTTTCTTATCTTGCAAAGCTAGAGTGGGGACAATGGAGAAGGGAGGGAATAAAATATCTGCCTAACAATGAATGTGTGTTAAAATCAGATAAATTCAATTCATTAAAAAAAAAGTTGAACAGTAAGGAGTTTGATGCACAGTGGGCATTTGTTAAATGGGAATTGAATGAATTAATGAGTGAATGAATAAATTCCGAGACCCAAAGCGGCTAATAGAATGAATGCCTTTTTCTCAATATGGGCCTGGTGAGTTGGCTCTCGTTCTGTCCCTTGCTGCATGAATGTAGAAGATTAGGTGGACAGAGTTATCCTGAAATTCACAAGTCCCTTAGGTCCAGGAATATGAAAGGAGTTAGTCCAACATATACATGTGGAATTGTAAGTTCAGTTCAGTCTCTCAGTCGTGTCCGACTCTTTGCGACCCCATGAACTGCAGCACGCCAGGCCTCCCTGTCCATCACCAACTCCTGGAGTTCACTCAAACTCATGTCCATCGAGTTGGTGATGCCATCCAGCCATCTCATCCTCTGTCGTCCCCTTCTTCTCCTGCCCTCAATCCCTCCCAGCATCGGAGTCTTTTCCAATGAGTCAACTCTTCGCGTGAGGTGGGCAAAGTACTGGAGTTTCAGCTTTAGCATCATTCCTTCAAAAGAACACCCCGAAATGATCTCCTTTAGAATGGACTGGTTGGATCTCCTTGCAGTCCAAGGGACTCGCAGGAGTCTTCTCCAACACCACAGTTCAAAAACATGAATTCTTCAGCGCTCAGCTTTCTTCACAGTCAACTCTCACATCCATACATGACTACTGGAAAAACCATAGCCTTGACTAGACAGACTTTTGTTGGCAAAGTAATGTCTCTGCTTTTGAATATGCTATCTAGGTTGGTCATAACTTTCCTTCCAAGGAGTAAGTGTCTTTTAATTTCATGGCTGCAGTCACCATCTGCAGTGATTTTGGAGCCCCAAAAAATAAAGTCTGACACTGTTTCCACATCTATTTCCCATGAAGTGATGGGACCAGATGCCATGATCTTCGTTTTCTGAATGTTGAGCTTTAAGCCAACTTTTTGACTCTCCTCTTTCACTTTCATCAAGAGGCTTTTTAGTTCCTCTTCACTTTCTGCCATAAGGGTGGTGTCATCTGCATATCTGAGGTTATTGATATTTCTCCCGGCAATCTTGATTCCAGCTTGTGCTTCTTCCAGCCCAGCGTTTCTCATGATGTACTCTGCATATAAGTTAAATAAGCAGGGTTACAATATACAGCCTTGACGTACTCCTTTTCCTATTTGGCCCACTTGACTTCACATTCCAGGATGTCTGGCTCTAGGTGAGTGATGGCACCATTGTGATTATCTTGATCGTGAAGATCTTTTTCGTACAGTTCTTCTGTGTATTCTTGCTACCTCTTCTTAATATCTTCTGCTTCTGTTAGGTCCATACCAGTTCTGTCCTTTATCGAGCCCATCTTTCCATGAAAGTTTCCCTTGGTATCTCTAATTTTAAGAGATCTCTAGTCTTTTCCATTCTGTTGTTTTCCTCTATTTCTTTGCATTGATTGCTGAGGAAGACTCTACAAGATGTTTTAGAACTAATGTCCAAAAAAGATGTCCTTTTCATTATAGGGGACTGGAATGCAAAAGTAGGAAGTCAGGAAACACCTGGGGTAACAGGCAAATTTGGCCTTGGAATATGGAATAAAGCAGGGCAAAAGCTAATAGAGTTTTGCCAAGAGAAAGCACTGGTCATAGCAAACACCCTCTTCCAACAACACAAGAGAAGACTCTACACATGGACATCGCCAGATGGTAAACACCAAAATCAGATTGATTATATCTTTGCAGCCAAAGATGGAGAAGCTCTATACAGTCAGCAAAAACAAGACCGGGAGCTGACTGTGGCTCAGATCATGAACTCCTTATTGCCACATTCAGACTTAAATTGAAGAAAGTAGGGAAAACCACTAGACCATTCAGGTATGACCTAAATCAAATCCCTTATGATTATACAGTGGAAGTGAGAAATAGATTTAAGGGATTAGATCTGATAGAGTGCCTGATGAACTCTGGATGGAGGTTTGTGACATTGTACAGGAGACAGGGATCAAGACCATCCCCATGGAAAAGAAATGCAAAAAAGCAAAATGGCTGTCTGGGGAGGCCTTACAAATAGCTGTGAAAAGAAGAGAAGCGAAAAGCAAAGTAGAAAAGGAAAGATATAAGCTTCTGAATGCAGAGTTCCAATGTGGAATTGTACTTTTGTTTATTATGAAAGACTATTTGGGAGAAGAGAGACATTTTAATCATTATGCACCTGTTAGACTACCCCAAATTGGAAGACTGACAATGCTGGCTTAGATGTGGAGAAACAGGAACCCCCATACATAACAGTTGGGAAAGTAAAATGTCCTGCCACTTTGGAAGACAGTTTGGTGGTTTCTTACAAAACTGAGCATACTCTTACCATGTAATCCAGCAGTCATATTCCTTGGAATTTACCCAAAGGAACTGAAAATTTATATCTATACAAAAACCTGCACAGGAATATTTACAGCAGCTTGATTTATAATTGCCAAAACTTAGAAGCAACTAAGATATCCTTTGGTAGATGAATGGATAAATAAACTATGGTACATCCAGACAATGGAATGTTATTCAGTGGTAAAAAAGGAACAAGTTAGCAAGCCATGAAAAGACAGGCAGGAATCTCATATGCAAATGACTAAGTGAAAACAGCCAATTTGAAAAGGCTATGTATTGTATGATTCCAGCTATGATATTCTGGAAAAGGTAAAACTGGTGACGGTAAAAAGATCAGTGGTTGCCGGGGGTAGGGAGCTGGGGAGGCATGAACAGGCAGAACAGAAAGGACTTTTAGGACCGTAAAACTATTCTGCTTGATACTGTTAGGATGGTTGCAGGTCATTATACATTTGCCCAAACCCACAGCATGTGCCACACCACGAGTGAACCCTAACATTCGCTGGACTTTGGGAGCTAGTGATGTGTCAGTGTAGGGTCAGCGATTGTAACAAATGTACCCCTCTTGTGACAGGGTGTTGATAGTGGGGGAGGCTGTGCATGTGTGGAAGCAGAAGGTATGTGGGAAATCTCTGTAGCATTTCCTCCATTTTGATGTGAACTTAAAATTACTTTTTAAAGCATCTTAAAAACTGAAAGCAAAAACAAACAAAAACCCCCACTCAAGTCCTGATGGAAGGGACTTTCCTCAATTTGGTAAATAAGACCTCCAAAAATCTACAGTTGCTAACATACTTAATGACAAGAAACTTAGAACTGTCTCACTAAGATCAGGAACAAGGCAAGGATGTTCCCCCTCACAGTTGCTTGGAAGGAAGACAGGATGTGAGTGAGAGGAGGGAAGAAGGAAGGAGAGAGGGAGGGAGGAAAGAAAAAGTTTAAAGCTTTGGAAAAGAGATTAGAGGGGAAAGCTTGAGAGTCTTAACTATTAAGACATTCTCCCTGCTGTTGAACAGTTCATCTGAAGAGATGTGCTTTCTCACGCCTCTTTCTAGGCTGTGATTCAGGGAGATGTAACCCAGTCCCTGCCTGACTCCAGACAATTAAATATAATTCCGGCCCAAGCTTGTTTAGTGATAAACCATGAACTGTTTTATACTTTCACCAAAAAAATTAGCAAATGGGGTAGTGAACATGAACATCTTGTCCCACTTAGAATTACTGTGTAACTAATTCATGTTAGTAAGAAAAACCACGCTGAGGGGCTGCCATATGTGACTTTGATTTTTTCATCTGTCTGTGAGAATAATGATGTCTGTATTCTATACCATCTGAAGGCCAATGGGAAAACATTTGCCTTGTGTAATTAAAGCTGCTTTGTGTTTCAGGGATTTCCAGGACTACCTAGAAAGAAGGTAAGGCTGAGAATCATTTGTTCTGAGCTGATGAGCTTCCCCTAACCAATGGCTTTAGGCTGTGTCTGCAGAGGTCAGGACCACAGAGGGGCAGGGGTCCTTGATAGCAGTTCGTTCCCAGTGATGAATGTTGCCATGTCATAATGCAATCTGGGGTTGTCAGATCTTCCAAATTTTTAGGAGGAACTAGAAATCAGGCTCTGTAGGTAACATCTTCCAAGTATTTAAATTTTGTCAGTTGTTGCTATGTGACAGTTGTTGTTTTAAGCTGTGAGATCCAAACAAAACATGCCTGTAGACTGGTTTCTGGTGTCTACATGAGGGATAGCATCGGCCTGCCCTTGGCTTGAAGAGTGGTGTTTTGCCTGTTGCTTCCCCTTACTGCATTTCTTTTACTTTCCACTTCAAGATTCTTCCAAGTCCTTCCATCCCAAAGACCTCAATATCTTCTGCGTGTTCTGTCACCTGGTTAAGTCCTGTTTATTTCTTAGGCCACAAGCTCCGGGTCTCTCAGAGAGTAACCCTAGGTCTAGAGCAATGCCTTGATCACATTCTTTGAAAGTTTTCATTTGAGATATCCGTAGCTGGGAGTTGCTAGCAGTAGGGGTAGTTTGTATTCTCCTTGATCTCCTCTGGATCCAGGATATTTTCTGCCATAAAGTAAGGGGTTAAAAATATTTGTCAATTAAATGGCAGGGACTTCCTAACCCAGGGATCGAACCTGCGTCTCCTGTGTCTCCTGCATTGGCCAGGGATCGAACCTGCGTCTCCTGTGTCTCCTGCATTGGCTGGCGGATTCTTTCCTGAGCCACCTAGCAGGCCCCCATGCCGCTGACAGAGCAGGAAAACCCAACCTCCTCTACAGTGGCACGTTCACCAAGCCCACGCTGCTGGAATGCAATTCGTCAACTGGATATCAGAGCCACAGATCCCTGTGCTGTGTTCCCTTCAACTGACCACGCCTGGCAGCCTGGGAGGCAGGGCTGGGGTTCGGGGTTGGGGGTGGCAGGGCGAAGAGAGAACCAGAGTGGGGGAGGGGAGGAGGCAGGGGAGCGCTCTCCCTGTGAACTCCTCCCCCACCCCCCTGCCCAATCGTAAATTAACAACAGTGGACCTTGTTAAGTGCAGCTTCACAAATTAATATGAAATATAGTGCTTTTTCATAAGCTGGAGAACCAGATTTAAAAGCATATTGGTGTTTGTACACAGCAGGCCGTAATGATCCATTATCCTGCAGACAGAGGAGCTCGCAGCGACACATAAAGAAGACGCAATTGGGCCATCTGCTTTGATTTCTGCTGCATCCCCAGAGACCCAGGGGAGGAGCTGACAGTCCTCTCCATCTGCCCTTACGTTATCAATTACAGTTGAATTATGCCGTGTGCTGCAGGGCTGGCAGATACGGATGGGAGATGGTGGCACCTGAAAAATATAGAAGAAAATCCATATGTTGGGAGCCAGCTGTTTATTTACAAGTCCTTGACATATTTCCTCACTTTCTCGGCTGTTGCCTTTTTTAAGGTTCCTAGAGACATGGCAGTTTAGTGTGAACTTGAGAAGAAATTAGGTGTAACAGCATAGCACCACATGAATAATATTTCAGTTTCCTTTTATACAGTTGAAATGCACACGGAGCAAAAAAAAAAATCAGGTCAAACAGATTTTAAATTATGAAAAAAAAATAAGTTGTGAAAACATCTGGGGTGGCTGCTGCAGCTTGTTATGTTTATAAAACATGTTGGAACAGGCGGGGACGTGCACACTGTACATTTTTGGCAGCTTAGAAATCATGTGCAAAACTGTAACTTTTATGAAATGGTAAGTGTTTATGAAAGCTTAGGGAGTGGGGAGGTAGAAAGCTCAGTGGCTGGAGCAACTTCTAGGAAGGTGGCTTTAAGAATGCAGTGTTTTGTTTTGAATTGATATGTGCTTTTTTTTTTTTTTTGGTTTTACACCAAGAGGCTTAACTTGTTCCTGGTTCAATTGGTTCTAGACTGGTGAGGTGGAAGGCTGCCACATCAGATGCACTGGGGTTTTACGGTACAGGACGCCGTCCAACCATGTGGGAGTTTATGTTTCATTCTCATTTCACGCCATGTCCTTTCCCCATATCCACTCAAGCAGAGAGTCTGTGTGTGTGTGTTTGCTTAGCTGAGGGTTCCAGCTCAGTGCATCTACAGCTTTGGGGAAGAGTTGCTGCGACTTAATACTTGCAGATTTCGGGGAACAGGAGAACTCAGTTTGCTTACAAGGAGAGGCTATTTTTTGAAATGCTCCCAGAAGCAGAGATGCTGGCAGGGTAAATGAAGGGACTGAGATTAGAAGTCGAGCCCCAGTTATCCACCATTCACTTGCCATCCAGGGCCAATTCTGAGGGCCTCGTGGTCTCTAGGCTAACTCTATTTAACTCTTTTTTAAAAAAATTTAGTTTTAGTTAGTTTTTTTTTTTGGCTGTGCTTTGTTGCTGCTCCAGCCGTTCTCTAGTTCGATGATTGGGTCTGCTGTCTAGTTGCGGCGCACGGGGCTTCTCTCTGCAGTGGCTTCTGTTGGTAGGGAGCACAGGCTCCAGAGTGCAGACTCACTCACTGTGACTCACGGGCTTAGCTGCTCCAAGGCAGGTGGGATGTTCCCAGACCGGGGATCAAACCCATGTCTCCTGAATTGGCAGGCGGATTCTTCACCACTGAGCCGCCAGGGAAGCCCCACTTTACTCTCCCTGCATTATACTTTGGGCGTATGTCATACTTGTGAGGGCGTTAACCGAGAGCCTCCTGAAAGAAGAGATGAACTTATTTGTTTTTGCTGCTATCTTAGGACCAGCATAGCAAATGGCATTCCCCAAGAGTTCATAAGAATATTGGCTGCATAAAAATGTTGAATGAATGTCTTCAGTATTTTCTCTATGTGAAATTACAGGCTTAGCAGCAGCAAATGCAGAATCCAGGAACTACAGAATCCTGTCATTCTGGGATATGGCCACTGGAAAATCAGCTTTCTGCTACTGTCTCCTCTAGGCCTTCCCTGCTGGCTCAGAGGTAAAGAATCCGCTTGCAATGCAGGAGGTGTAGGAGACGTGGGTTCTATCTCTGGGTTGGGAAGATCCCCTGGAGGAGGGCATGGCAACCCAATGCCAGTATTCTTGTCTGGAGAATCCCATGGACAGAGGAGCCTGGCAGACTACAGTCCATGGCGTTGCAAAGAGTCAGACACGACTGATGCGCTGAGCACACATGCCCGCACGCACACACATTCCTCCTCTAGCCTGACCAGTGTAGGCATCAGGGGAGCATACCCTCCTCTTTGTGACCATGGGCAGCTCCCTGGAGAAGAGGGAACCACCGCGGGGTTGTGTTCATAGGCTATGCTGGCCATTCCTCTTCTTTGTTCCAGAGCTTCTTAGCCCCTGGAGTCTACTGACTTTCTTCTCATCCCCTCCTGGGTCCTTACTGTCTGTGTTCATTCATCATCTAATGGAAATGGGGTCATGTGTGTGCAGTGACGTCTATGTTGTTTCCTAGTGAGAGCTCGCTGCATGAGAACTGTCATACTGCAACATTAGGACTATGCATAGTAATGTGGGGGCCCAGTGTAAAATGATCCAAAATTAAGAATTTCAAGATGATGACAGCACAGCATTAACAAAGCACAGAGTACTGGTAAGCGTGAGGCCTGTATAGGCCTGTACATATACAGGTCACATTCCCATGAAGCTGGCCCTGCTGGGTGCTGGGTCCACCATGACCACTTTTGTTTCTCCTTCTCCTCACTCTCTTTTCCCCTTTCTCTTCCTCATCTTCCCTCTTCTTCTTCTTCCTCAAGACATTATGCAAAAATCTCTCACCTGCTTCCTGTCTTCATCTTTGCCTTTGCCCTCATTCTTGTAGCCCCCCAGGCTCCTCTGTCCATGGGGATTCTCCAGGCAAGAATACTGGAGTGGGTTGCCAGGCCCTCCTCCAGGGGACCTTCCCAATCCCCAGGGATGAACCAGGTCACCAGCATTGCAGGCAGATTCTTTACCAGCTGAGCAACCAGGGAAGCCCTGATACAGAATGGAATCTCGTTTAAAAGTGTCTCATCATTTTTATTTCTTGCCTCAGTCTTCTCGTCTGATTGACTTGAAAAGTCTCAGTCAGAATTTTAGTTCCTCTCTCAAGAGACATAATCTAATTGTGCTTACTTTAGAGATTGCTGTGTGGCTTCAATAATAAAACAAATACAGAGAGATACAGGTACTGTTTGCATCTTCCTTAGAATGTGCTAAGGGCTCAGAATATCAGCCATCCTCATCTCCCCCTTCAATCTTCTCCTCGTCATTGTTATGTTGATTCCATCATCTACCCAGAAAGAACCCTTAGGTCTAGACAATGATTTATTAAAGTCTATATTGAATTTGTTACAGTGTTGTTTCCATTTTACGTTTGGGTGTTTTGGTTGCAAGACATGTGGGATCAGATCAAACCTGCACCTCCTACATTGGGAGGTGAAGTCTTAACCACTGGACCACAAGGGAAGTTCCCCAAATTCATTTTGTTCTTTCATGTGTAATGTTAACTTTTCTCCCCCATTCATTAATTTCATTTTTTCATTTGTCCATTGTGTCATTTGTTTAGTCAACATCATTTATTGGTTTTCATAATACACAAAGAGGAAAAAATGCCAGGATATCCTCTATTTTTACTTTTAAAATCTTTTTTTTATTATTTTCCACTCTCTTTTTCATGTCTATCAGTTCAGTTCAGTCGCTCAGTCCTGTCCAACTCTTTGCAACCCCATGGACTGCAGCTCACCAGGCCTCCCTGTCTATCACCAACTCCCGGAGCTTACTCAAATTCATGTCCATCGAGTTGGTGATACCATCCAACCATCTCATCCTCTGTCATCCCCTTCTCCTCCTGCCTTCAATCTTTCCCAGCATCAGGGTCTTTCCTAATGAGTAGTTCTTCCCATCAAGTGGCCAGAGTAATGGAGTTTCAGCTTCAGCATCAGTCCTTCCAATGAATATTCAGCACTGATTTCCTTTAGGATTGACTGGTTTGATCTCTATGCAGTCCAAGCCACTCTCAAGAGTCTTCTCCAACACCACAGTTCAAGCATCAATTCTTCGGCGCTCAGCTTTCTTTATAGTTCAGCTGTCACATCCATATATGACTACTGGAAAAAAACATAGCTTTGACTAGATGGACCTTTGCTGGCAAAGTAATGTCTCTGCTTTTTAATATGCTGTGTAGGTTGGTCATAACTTTTCTTCCAAGGAGCAAGCATCTTTTAATTACATGATTGCAGTCACCATTTGCGGTGATTTTGGAGCCAAATAATAATAATAATAAAGTCTCTCACTGTTTCCATTGTTTCCCCATCTATTCGCCATGAAGTGATGGGAACAGATGCCATGATCTTAGTTTTCTGAATGCTGAGTTTTAAGCCAACTTTTTCACTCTCCTCTTTCACTTTCATCAAGAAGCTCTTTAGTTCTTCACTTTCTGCCATAAGGGTGGTGTCATCTGCATATCTGAGGTTATTGATATTTCTCCTGGCAATCTTGATTCCAGTTGTGCTTCCTCCAGCCCAGCATGATGTACTCTGCATGTAAGTTAAATAAGCAGGGTGACAATATGCAGCTTTGACATACTCCTTTCCCTATTTGGAACCCGTCGGTTGTTCCATGTCCAGTTCAGACTGTTGCTTCTTCACCTGCATACAGATTTCTCAGGAGGCAGTTCAGGTGTTCTGGTATTCCCATCTGTTTAAGAATTTCCCACAGTTTGTTGTGATCCACACAGACAAAGGCTTTGGCATAGTCAATAATGCAGAAGTGGATGTTTTTCTGGAACTATCTTACTTTTTCAGTGATCCCACCACTGTTGGCAATTTGATCTCTGGTTCCTCTGCCTTTTCTAAAACCAGCTTGAACACCTGGAATTTCACAGTCCACGTACTGTTGAAGCCTGGCTTGGAGAATTTTGAGCATTACTTTGCTACTGTGTGAGATGAGTGCAATTGTGCAGTAGTTTGAGCATTCTTTGGCATTGCCTTTCATTGGGATTGGAATGAAAACTGACCTTTTCCAGCCCTGTGGCCACTGCTGAGATTTCCAAATTTGCTGGCATGTTGAGTGCAGCACTTTCAAAGCATCATCTTTCGGGATTTGAAATTGCTCAACTGGAATTCCATCACCTCCACTAGCTTTGTTCATAGTGATACTTCCTAAGGCCCACTTGACTTCACATTCCAGGATGTCTGGCTCTAAGTTAGTGATCACATCATCATGGTTACCTGGGCCATGAAGATCTTTTTTGTATTGTTCTTCTGTGTATTGTTGCCACCTCTTCTTAATATCTTCTGCTGCTGTTAGGTTCATACCATTTCTGTCCTTTATTGAGCCCATCTTTGCATGAAATGTTCTCTGGGTATCTCTAATTTTCCTGAAGAGATCTCTAGTCTTTCCCATTCTGTTGTTTTCCTCTATTTCTTTGCTCTGATCACTGAGGAAGGCTTTCTTATCTCTCCTTACTATTCTTTGCAACTCTGCACTCAAATGGGTATATTGTTCCTTTTCTCCTTTGCCTTTTGCATCTTTTCTTTTCTCAGCTATTTGTAAGGCCTCCTCAGATAACCATTTTGCCTTTTTGCATTTTTTTTTCCTTGGTGATGGTCTTGATCACTGCTTCCTATACAATGTCATGAACTTCCATCCATAGTTCTTCAGGCACTCTGTCTATCAGATCTAATCCCTTGAATCTTCCGCTGTATAATCATATGGGGTGTGATTTAGGTCATACCTGAATGGTCTAGTGGTTTCCCCTAGTTTCCTATGCAATATTGTTCCTTACAGCATTGGACTTTACTTCTATCACCAGTCACATCCACAACTGGGTGTTGTTTTTGCTTTGGCTTCATCTCTTCATTCTTTCTGGAGTTATTTCTCCAGTGATCTCCAGTAGCATATTGGGCACCTAATGACCTGGGGAGTTCATCTTTCAGTGTCCTATCTTTGTCCCTTTTCATACTGTTTATGGGGCTCTCAAGGCAAGAATACTGAAGTGGTTTGCCATTCCTTTCTCCAGTGGACCACATTTTGTCAAAACTCTTCACCATGACCCGTCGGTCTTGTGTGGCCCTACACAGCATGGCTCATAGTTTCACTGAGTTAGACAAGGCTGTGGTCCATGTGATCAGATTGTTTAGTTTCCTGTAATTGTGGTTTTCATTCTGTTGGCCCTCTGATGGAGAAGGATAAGAGGCTTATGGAAGCTTCATGTCTATAATCTCTTTTAATCCTTATCTCATACTTATGAGAAATGGTATAGCAATAAGACTTCTCAGGGAGGTGACCTGAATTGCCTAAGATTGCATGGAAGGTTGGTGGCTGTGATAGATTAAACTATATCTCCACTGCCCCCATCAGATTCATACATTGAAGGCTTAACCACCATGTGACTAAACTTGGAAATAAGACCTTTAGGGAAGCAATTGCTGTGAAATGAAATCACAATAGTGAGGCCCTAATTGGATAGGACTGATGTCTTTATAAAGAGAGGAAGAGACATTAGACATCTGTCTTTCTTTCTCACCATGCATGCACAGAGGGAAGGCCCTGTGAGGAGACAGCAAGAAGTATGAAAAGTGAAAGTGGCTCAGTCATGTCCCACTCTTTGGGATCCCTTGGACTGTAAGCCCACCAGGCTCCTCTGTCCATGGAATTCTCTAGGCAAGAATACCAGAATGGGTAGCCATTCTCTTCTCCAGGGGATCTTCCTGACCCAGGGATTAAACACAGGTCTCCTGCACTGCAGGCAGATTCTTTACCATCTGAGCCACCAGGGACACTAATGATCCTTCACCACAAAGCAGTGACTTCTGAGCTAGCCCTGATGTTCTCTGAATATGGTGAACCAGACTTTCACTTATTTTGCATCATCCAGTGACTCCAACTGAGCAGGCAGAAGAGGCAAAATGAAAGTGGATGGAGGGAATCCATGGTGGTCCAGTGGTTAGGACTCTGCGCTTTCACTGCCGTGGACCAAGTTCAGTTCCTGGTCAGGAAACTAAGATCCCACAAGCTGTGCACTGGGGCCAAGAAAAAAAAAGAAAGAAAATGATAGGATGCGTAAGGGAGGGAAGAAAACTATTAATGCCAGTATCTTTGCTAACTTCTGTTCGGGCTGTTAACAAACCATCACGTAATTCATTGGCTTCAAACAGCAACAACTATGCCCTTGCTCAAGATTCTGCAATTTAGGCAGTACACAGAAAGGAGAGCTCACCTCAGCTCCATGCTGCCTCAGCAGAGATGGTTCCCAGGTGGCTGGAGCATCCACTTCTGAGATGGCAAGTGGGAATGCTGGCTGCCAGCTGGAAACTCAGCTGGAGCTGTTAGCTGAATCTTGTTTATCCTTCATGGGCACTCTTCCTAGTTTTGTTAGGCTTCTCATGATGGATGGAGAAGGCCATGGCACCCCACTCCAGTACTGTTGCCTGGAAAATCCCGTGGACAGAAGAGCCTGGAAGGCAGCAGTCCATGGAGTCACTGAAGGTCGGACACGACTGGGCGACTTCACTTTCACTTTTCACTTTCACTTTTCACTTTCATACATTGGAGAAGGAAATGGCAACCCACTCCAGTATTCTTGCCTGGAGAATCCCAGGGACGGGGGAGCCTGGTGGGCTGCCATCAATGGGGTCACACAGAGTCGGACACAACTGAAGCGACTTAGCAGGAGCAGCAGCAGCTCATGATGGAATCCCAGAGATCACCCAAGAGCAAGTGCTTTGAGAGGATAGGTCCCCACATCTGAGACTTTACTACCCAGAAAAGTGGCCACTAGTCTCATTTGGCTATAGAGCTCTTGAAAAGTGTTTAGTCTGATTCAAATTTGCTTGAAGTATAAAATACACACCAGAATTTGAAAACTTCATCTGAAAAATAAAAAGTATCAATTCAGTTCAGTTCAGTCACTCAGTAGTGTCATTGCAACCCCATGAACTGCAGCACCCCAGGCCTCCCTGTCCATCACCAACTCCTGGAGTTCACCCAAATCCATGTCCCTTGAGTCAGTTATGCCATCCAACCATCTCATCCTCTGTCTTCCCCTTCTCCTCTTGCCCTCAATCTTTCCCAGCATCAGGGTCTTTTCAAATGAGTCAGCTCTTCACATCAGGTGGCCAAAATATTAGAGTTTCAGCTTCAGCATCAGTGCTTCCAATGAATATTTAGGACTGATTTCCTTTAGGATTGACTGGTTTGATCTCCTTGCAGTCCAAGGGACTCTCAAGAGTCTTCTCCAACACCACAGTTCAAAAACATAAATTCTTTGGCACTCAGCTTTCTTTATAGTCCAACTCTCACATCCATACATGACCACTGGAAAAACCATAGCCTTGACTAGACTGACCTTTGTTGGCAAAGTAATGTCTCTGCTTTTTAATATGCTGTCTAGGTTGCTCATAACTTTTCTTCCAAGGAGTAAGCGTCTTTTAATTTCATGGCTACAATCACCATCTGCAGTGATATTGGATCCCAGAAAAATAAAGTCACCTACTGTTTCCACTGTTTCCCCATCTATTTCTCATGAAATGATGGGACCAGATGCCATGATCTTAGTCTTCTGAATGTTGAGCTTTAAGCCAGCTTTTTCACTCTCCTCTTTCACTTTTATCAAGAGGCTTCTCTTCTTCAGAAGAGGCTTCAGTTCTTCTTCACTTTCTGCCATAAGGGTGGCATCATCTGCATATCTGAGGTTATTGATATTTCTCCCAACAATCTTGATTTTAGCTTGTGCTTCCTACAGCCCAGCGTTTCTCATGATGTACTCTGCAAACAAGTTAAATAAGCAGGGTGACAATATACAGCCTTGATGTACTCCTTTTCCTATTTGGAACCAGTCTGTTGTTCCATGTCCAGTTCTAACTGTTGCTTCCTGGCCTGCATACAGGTTTCTCAAGAGGCAGGTCAGGTGGTCTGGTATTCCCATCTCTTTCAGGATTTTCCACAGTTTATTGTGATCCACATAGTCAAAGGCTTTGGCATAGTCAATACTGCAGAAGTGGATGTTTTCCTAGAACTCTCTTATTTTTTCAATGATCCCACCAATGTTGGCAATTTGATCTCTGGTTCCTCTGCCTTTTCTAAAACCAGCTTGAATGTCTGGAAGTTCACAGTTCACATATTGCTGAAGCCTGGCTTGGAGAAGTTTGCCTTTACTTTACTAGCGTGTGAGATGAGTGCAATTGTGTGGTAGTTTGAGCATTCTTTGGCATTGCCTTTCTTTGGAATGAAAACTGAACTTTTCCAGTCCTGTGGCCACTGCTGAGTTTTCCAGATTTGTTGGCATATTGAGTGTAGCACTTTCACAGCATCATCTCTCAGGATTTGAAATAGCTCTACTGGTATTTCATCACCTCCACTAGCTTTGTTTGTAGTGATGCTTCCTAAGACCCACTTGACTTCACATTCCAGGAAGTCTGGCTCTAGGTGAGTGATCACACCATCATGGTTATCTGGGTCATGAAGATCTTTTTTGTACAGTTCTTCACGAGTACCTTATTAAAATTGTGATCCCATTTTGGAATTAAAATATTTTACATGTATTGGGCAAAATAAGACATACTATAAAAATTTATTTCATATGAAAAGATGCTCAACATGGCTCATTTTTAGAGAAATGCAAATCAAAACTACATTGAGGTATCACCTCACACCGGTTAGAATGGCTCTCATCAAAATATCTACACGTAATAATTGCTGGAGAGGTTATGGAACAAAGGGAATCTTCTTGCACTGTCGGTGGGAATGTAAATTGATACAGCCACTGTGGAGAACAGTATGGAGATTCCTTAAAAAACCACGAATAAAACTACCATATGACCCAGCAATCCCACCAGTGGGCATATACCCTGAGAATACCATAATTCAAAAAGACACATATACCCCAATGTTCATGAAAGCACTATTTATAATAGCCAGAACATGGAAGCAACCTAGCTGTCCATGGACAGGTGAATGGATAAAATTGTGGTACATATATACAATGAAATACTACTCAGCCATATAAAGGAATGAAATTGAATCAGTTGTAGCGAAGTGGATAAACCTAGAATCTGTCAAACCTAGAGTGAAGGAAGTCAGAAAGAGAAAAAAATATCCTATATTAATGCATATATATGAAATCTGGAAAAATGATACTGATGAACCTATTTGCAGGGGAGAAATAGAGATGCAGACATGGAGACGAGAATTGTGGACACAGCGGGGAAAGGAGAGGGTGAATTGAATGGAGGGAATAGTGTTGACATAGATACCCTACGCTGTGTAAAACAGCGGGGAGTACTCCATCGCACAAGGAGCTCGGCTTGGCGCTCTGTGATGACCTAGAGGGGTGGGAGGGAGGCTCAACAGGGAGTGGATATTATACTTATAGCTGATTCATGTTGTTGTACGGCGGAAACTAACACAACATTGTAAAGAAATTATCCTCCAAATAAAAATAAATTTAAAAATCCTTACTTTTTAAAATGTGGCTGCTAGAAGTTTGAACATTACATCTGTGGCTCACATTCTATTTCTGTTGTGTTACTCCCAGATTTACCAGGCCTCTGAGTGGAACACACTTGTCACTTACCAGGAGCCGAAGCGGTCACATGACCAAGCTGGAGTCATAGCGGAAGGAGACTACATAAAGGTGTGACCACCAACTAAAGATCTACCATAACTTCCAAAGTTTTCATTAATTAAAAAAAAAAAAGCTTTTTATGATGCAATTTTGTAAAATTCAAAAAGCTGTATAAAAAGCTTTTTCAGAGAAAATGCTTCTAGCTTCAGTACATAATAAGATACGGTATTTTAGGTGTTTCAACAGGGGTTATACAGCTACACAAAGGTCCAGGCACTGATGCAGAGGAATTAACAGCTCTCCTGTGGCTTAAGTCTTGAAATTAAAAAATGAATTTCTGGAATGGAAACGTAAACAATGTAAAATGGCCATACTAAGGCCTAATTGCATGTTACTGAATAAGTACAGCAGTGGCTACTTGCTTATCCTTGGTATTTCCAATATGCCATGTCTTTTTAATTTTATTTTGTATGTGGCTTTTCCTCACTTGGAGTCATGAGATTCTAATTCATGAGATCAGGGGTAGAACCAGATAGGAATGTTTGACAAGTATAATTTAATTAGTTAATTCTTATGTGCATCTCTGGTTGAGAACCGGAGCAAGGCTTGCTTCATGGGCCTTGAAGTGTCATGGAGATGGAAGAAGAAGGAAGTCTCAATTGTTTCTGAAAGAAAGAGTTCTTAGAGGTGGGATGGGTTTCAGTCCCTGATGAGAGTTTGCTAAGACTTCCACGATATGACATAAAATCAGCAGACAAAAAACTTCTGAGAACTCTTCATGCTCAGGCCTCTTGGGCATGGTGGTGGCAATGAGGTGAATTTCAAATTTTTGGTCTCCTTACCGGGGACTTGGCCTACAATGTCCACAGGGGGGTGGGATATGGCTGCAGTAGTTTGCCAGGGCTGCCGTGACCAAGTTCCGCAGACTCGGTAGCTTCCCTGGCAGAAGTTCATTTTCTCACAATTCTGGAAGCTGGAAGTCCAAGATCAAGGTCCAGACAGGGCTGTTTCTCCTGAGGCCTCTCTCCTGAGCTTTAGATGCTGTTTTCTTCCTGTGTCTTCATGTGATCTTCCCTCCATTGTGTCTGTGGCCGTATCTCCTCTTCCTATGAGGACACTGGTCTGATCGGATTGGAGCCTACCCTGACACCCTCATTTCAACTTCATCACCCCTTTAAAGACCTTGTCTCTAAATCCGGTCACTGTCTGCAGTTCCAAAGGTTAGGGCTTCCATACACATTTTTGAGGAATAGAATTCAGCCAGTAACAAATGATTTCTAAGATGGGTCTCCCTTAAAGTTGTCTATTTCTTACTTTCTGAGGCCACCTTTCCTCAGTGAACTGAGACCAAAAGACACAATTGTAAAATCAAAAAAACCCAAAACTAAGAATTTGAGGTTATCTGCTGATATATATATACACACACACACGTATATCTATACACACACATGTACATGCATGCATTCACACACGCACACACACACACATCATTTGGAGAGCACTTTCTGAGGCTGTGCTTGGGTCAGAAACAGAGTCTTAGTAAAACAAAACTATAACCTGAGTCTTTGGACAGAACAGCCTTCTCTGAGAACCCGTGATGGCTATGGACCGGAGTGTCCCAAATCACACAGCCAGTGAAATCTGGGTTTGAGTCATACCTATGTGAGAACTGTTTACTTCTCTGCTTTGGGGCCTGGTGCTTTGTGTAAAATAGATGATGAATCTATTGTTATGTCATCACTGCTAAAACACCTGAAATACTATACCCTATACCATCTGAGCCACTAGGGAAGCCCATTATGTACTAAAGCTGGAAGTTTTTCTTTGACTTTTTATAGAGCTTTTGGTGTCAAGTTATTTTACAAAGTTACATTAAATCATTTTTTATGTTAATTCCACTTTATTTTTTTTGCAGTTTTCTTTTTTAAACTTTATTATTATTATTATTTACTTTACAATATTGTATTGGTTTTGCCATACATCAACATGAATCATTTTTTTAAATTGAACAAGATGGTAAAGCTGGAAGATCTAGTATAATACTAGTAACAGGCTAACTCAGTTCAGACAGGGAAAATCATTCCAGAAAGAAGGAAGAGTATATCCAAAAGCTGGGAGGGGGTATGATGAATCCAAAGGATTGAAAGGTGCCCAGTTTGATAGCAGTGGTCAGGAAAAGCCTCAGGCAATGAGAGATGTGGTCTGGGACTTTAAGTGTGTCATTTGGGGATGAGTAGGGTCACAGAAGCTTCCATCTCCATTTTTGGGAGCCTGTCCAAGTGGAATGAAGTGTTTTCATACATTGTGTGGTTTTTCATGCTTACCACCCTGCATCAGATCTTACCAGGAAGACTGAGTTTAAGTTCATGTCTCAGAAGTTATCAAGAGCCAAGTCTTTTCTCCTTAACCCTGAGGCCCTGTGGCACTGGAGCTTTCTAGTATATAGTTACAAAAAGAACTTGTTCCTCAACTACCATATCTTACACGTTTGCTGGGACCTCCCCCAGTGTTCCCGTGAAGGGTGACTCTCATGTCCTCTGATAACGCCCACTCTGAAACTACAGTTCCAAGTGATAACTGCCATTTTCTCTTTCTCCCTGGCTTCACTTTTCAGAAATCTTAGCTATGAGGTTACTTGAAGGCACCCTAGAGTGATTCCTGCTAGAGTGGACCCAGGGAGGACCACTTGTGTCTGTGCCCAGAGTCTTTGTTGCTGTTATTCGCTCAGTTGTGCCCGACTCTGCGACCCCATGGACTGTAGCTCTCCAGGCTCCTCTGTCCATGGAATTTCCCAGGCAAGGTTACTGGAGTAGGTTGCTATTTCCTTCTCCAGGGAATCTTCCTGATCCAGGATCGAACCTAATTCTCCAGCATAGGAGGTGGATTCTTTATCTCTGAACCACCAGCCAAGAGTCTTAGAGAATAACAATGTCATCCTTCCAATTCCTCAGGCAAGAAAATATGGCAGTCAACCATAACTCAGTCATGAATTTGAACAATTCTTTGCTGTTTATGTACTTACCTTTTCTTCTGCCTGGGAGGCTTCATCCTCAGTTATCTTTATGGCTTCTTTGCTCACTTCCAATCTCTACTCCAATATCATCAGAAAGAACTTCCCTGGCCACCCTAGAGTAAAATCACCCCTCAGTGTTTGTCTTCCTTACCCTAACTTCTTTAAATGTTTATTTAGCTTGCTCTAGCATGTTCCTAAAATGTTAATGTCCCCTGATGCTGTTGAAGTCAGAACTCACTCACTGGTCCTCCATTCATTCATCACACAAAGGCTTTTTGAGCACCTGCCATATGGCAGGGACTATGCTCAGTTATTACTATGTTATGCAATAATAATATTATTATAAGTTATTATTATTAAAGGAATTCAACCTTGAATTTTCACTGGAAGGACTGATGCTGAACCTGAAGCTCCAATACTTCGGCCTCCTGATGTGAAGAGCCGACTCATTGGAAAAGACCCTGATGCTGGGAAAGATTGAGGGCAGGAGGAGAAGGGGCCAACAGATGAGATGGTTGGATGGCAACACTGACTCAATGGACATGAGTTTGAGCAAACTCCAGGAGATGGTGAAGGACAGGGAAGCCTGGCGTTCTACAGTTCATGGGGCCACAAAGAGTCAGACATGGCTTAGCAACTGAAAAACAACAACAACAGTATGTTCAATTATAGGGATAAGGAGAAAGATCATTTTCTCTTAAAAGACAAAGAAGTGAACAAATGCACTTGGTCACTTCATGATGGAGAGGAGGCCTGTTGGGGGCTACCTTAATTTGAACAGCCAAGGAAGTCTTTGTGAGGAAAGCATTGTCAGAAGCCGGTTGCGCCAGCCTCTGCTCCGTCACCTTCTAGCTCTCATCCTTGGGATGTGGGCTCAAATCTAGGCCCAGGAGCTGGGCAGGGAGCAGATGCTGCGTCATCTCCTCCATCAGTCTTCTTCCTTTTCCTTCTTTCTCCTTCTGCCAGTTACAAGATACACACTTCTGGTGCATGAATATGGATGGGTACAAAAGGGATGATCCAGGGGTGGGGCAAGGGAAGAAGACAAGCTAATCTTCATTGACAGTGTTGAAGCCCCAGTTGAGTCACATGCCGTGACATTTCATAATGTTTCACCCAACCTGGGGACTGTCTACCTAAATCTAATGTTGTGGTCATTTTGGTCTCAGGAAACTCAGAAGTCTTTTCAAGGTATGTAACAATGACCTTTTCAAAATGCAAGTCTGATTACATCACTCTGCTGCCCTTGTAGCAGCATCCCACTGCTCTGCCCTTGGGATAAAAGCTAATTCTGGCTCCAGGACCTTGTGTGATGTGGCTCCAACCTCTCCAGCCCCATCTTCAGTCACTGTCCCCCTCACTATTCCCTATGCTCACACTGGGGGTCTTTAAATCCTTTGGACTCACCCTGCTTCCTCCCAGCTTTTGCACATGCCATTCCTTCTTTCCAGAATACTTTTCCCTCTGTCTTTACCAGGATAACTCATTCTTAATATTTTACTCAAATGTTAGTCATATTTCTTCAAGGAACTCTCTCATGATCACTTATCTCTCCTTTATAGCATGCGGCAGACTTGTGATTTCATATCAATCATGCTCGATTGATGCTTTTGAACTGTGGTACTGGAGAAGACTCTTGAGAGTCACTTGGACAGCAAGGAGATCAAACCAGTCAAATCTAAAGGAAATCAACTCTGAATGTTCATTTGAAGGGCTGATGCTGAAACTGAAGCTCCAAAAGTTTGGCTATCTGATGCAAAGAGCCGACTCTTTGGAAAAGACCCTGATGCTGGGAAAGATTGAAGGCAGGAGGAGAAGGGGATGACAGAGGATGAGATGGTTGGATGACATCACTGACTCAATGGACACGAGTTTGAGCAAGCTCTGGGTGATGGTGAAGGACAGGGAAGCCTGGCATACTGCAGTCCATGGGGTCATAAAGAGTTGGACACAACTTAGTAACTGAACAACAACAAATACCTGATTCATGTCACCTCCGCCACTAGAGACTAAGCTCTGTGGCATCTGGGACTGTGGCCATTTCTGCTGACCACCGCACAGCCAGCCTTAACCCAGGGCCTGCCATGCAGTGGGTACATATACTGGCTAATGCTTGTTGAATGAGTAAACCATCGAATCAATAAAAAAAAATTCTCCTTCTTTGTACTTCCCTTTAGGCATAAACAAGATCAGTTTCAGTTGTTGGAGAAAAACAAAGTCCTTGTCCAGGCACACAGTCCACTGCATGGAAAATAAGGGGTCACTCTTCCTAAGAGGCAACTCCCTTTTCCCTGCAAGTTGATTATTTGTTCGTTTTGCTAGAGACAGTCCTGCCTTGGAGACAGTGATGCTCATGGTGAGAGTGGGGTGGGAAGGTTGGCTGCGGAGGAGCACATGAAGTGAGTTGAACTGTATCTCTGCATCACAGTTTTGTGTGTGTGTGTGTGTGTAATCGTGTGTGTTCATGTGCCTTAATATACTTAGACAACTTTTACATTTATTTTCCTACCTCATTTTTTCTACTGTTCCTTCCTTCTCAACCCAAGTTAACGGCTTTATCCAGAGGTTGTTGGTGTAAATGGAATAAAACCCCTGGGGATCATAAATAAGATTCAAGAGGAGTAACCAGCAGAGGTTTGGGGAGATGATGGCTCCTCCCTCCTCCTCTATAATTTATTGTTCTTCTTCCATGGGAAGCCAAATGATATTTCTCTAATTAACAGACATAAGCAACTATCGTATAAATCAACATCACAGCCTTTTTAGTGATGCAATCACTTTATGATCAGGGGATATAAATTAAACATCACAAATGCATCTCAAGCAGCAAACCATAATGGAATAAGAGAGAGGGGTTGTCTGGCTCTGGGACCTGTCAGCACTGAGAGGGATCAGCACTCTGGAGCTGCTGATTTCACCTAAGCGTAACCCAAGGGGTATGTCCTGGCCATGGTTAGGGACACCAAACATTCGTGTAATTTCTGTCTTATGTTGCTTGCAGGTATGAGCTGGGTGTCTGTACAATGGAGAGCCCAGGAGCTGGGAGGTAACCTCAGCCCTGAAACTTATTCCCTCCATGAACTTTGGGGTGTCACTTGCTTCCAAGAGCTCTGATTTTTTTCTTTTTATTTCATTGCAAATTGATTATAATAACAGTACTTACTTCATAACATGATTGTGGGCATCAACATATTAATGCATGTAAGGTGCTTAGGATTATATCCGACATGTAAAGAGATGTTTAATTCAATTGAACTTCTATGATTATGCTGCGAATTTCAGCTCTTCTTTTTAATGTGCTTGTGTATGTGCCTGCATGCTAAATTTCTTCAGTGTCCAACTCTTTGCAACCCCATGAACTGTAGCCTGCCAGGCTCCTTGTCCATGGGATTCTCCAGGCAAGAATACTGGAGTGGGTTGCCATGCCCTTCTCCAGGGGATCTTCCCAACCCTGGGATTGAACCCATGTCTCTTATGTCCCCTACATTGGCCAGACATTATGTCTCATGTCTCCTGCACTGGCTGGCGGGTTCTTTACCACTAGGGCCACCTGAGAAGCCCTTTTAATGTGCATAATTAAAATGCTGATTTCTGGGCCACAGCCCCCACAGTCTGATTCCACAACCTGGGGTAGAGTCCAGGACTCTGCATTTTAACAACCTTTATGATGCTTCTGGTATTGGCAGTCTGTGAATTATATTTGGAAAGCACTGCTCTATGGCATGCATGGAAAATTGAGGTATTTGCTGAATATCTAGTACAGTCTCCATTATACCTGCTAGGAATAAGACACTGCCAAGAAATATCCAGGTAATAGACAAGCTAGTTTTATACTTCCTTCTGGGAAGTGGACTCTGGGTAAATGCTTTGCTGTGGTCATCATCCTTCTCCCATCCCCCTAACGCAGATCTGGCTTCCTAAACTTGGAGGATGACTGGAAGATGCGGCCCCATCTGGAGATTAGGGTGAAGAAGATGAGCCCCAATGAATCCTTTGGATCATCTTTCTTTCTCCCTGGCCCTCTTTCTCTTTCCCAAATTTGGCAATTATTTATTTGTTCTGCCTAACCCCAAACTTTAGGGAGGGGATAATATGTTATAGTTTATAAAACACTTATCTGTTCCTGGTCTCATGTAGCATTCCCAATCCTGTGAGACCGGCAGAGAAGAGACATGATTATTTCCATTGAACAGATGAGAAAACTGAGGCTCAGAAAAGAAATCTATTTTTTTCTGAGGTCATACAGTGAGTCTCGATTTTAGGATTGCTCATCCTAAAGCTCCTATTTTTCTCACTGTGACACAGGGTCTTTGGTCTTTTCCCTTGCTTAGAAACAAATGATCGTGGCATGTTGTTACCATGTGTAAGCAACGATCTATATTTTCAGATGAAGCACATATGTGCCTATGCCAGCGTGTCAGTGTGTGTGTTGGGGATGTGGGTGAAAAACCACCTATTCTAGCTCCTGCCCCCTGTCCCTTCATCTTCTGATTACTCCAGCACTACCCCATCCATCCCATACTCAGGCCCCCAGCGCAGGTCTCCATCTCTTTTAACTGAAGAAACAGTGTCTTTACACTCAATTCCTGACGTTTTAAGCAAGTTCAGTAGCCACTGTCCCCCGAAGTTCTTGGAGCATTTTATAGAATGCTGTGACATTTTAAAAGCTGAGAGGCTTCTGTGTTTGCGGACACAGGAGCATTTCTTTCCTTCTCCCCTTTGGCCCTTCTCTCAGCCAGTCCTCTAGGCAGCCTGTCTTCACTGCTCAAGGGAAAGATGACCCAACCACAACATAGAGAGAAAAGAGGGATCATGGATGGGTTCCTGCATTGCCAAAGCTCAGGCTGTAGGGTGAGGGGAAGACCCACATGTATGCCTTGAGCATAGATCTGGGGAAGCCCTAATAAGCAAGGAATAAATGAAGTCCTGGACTCTGGGAAGGGACAGGACGCAGAGGTGATGAGGGAGAGGCCTGAATGGGCTTATGAGGCTGGCTCTAAATGGAGAGGGTGTGTGGACAGCGCAGAGGCAGCATCTGGAGGCATCTCAGTCTCAGGCTTAGCTGCCTCTCAAGAAGGTCTGGTCCAGGGTTTACACTTGGAAGATGAAGGGGGACCTCTTTTGTACCTGCAAAGGGCCCAGCCATCCCTCAGTTGAGTGACACATACTGCCTGCCCTGGAGATTTAGCAGTGGCTGCCCTTCCCATTGGATGAGCCCCTTTGACCCACCGAGCACGTTGTGCTCAACTGACTGCAAGACTAATCTCTGTCCACATCCACCCCACCCCATTGGCCAACTCTCATTTCAATACCATGGGACGCAAATAATCTGAGTCAGAGGGTGTGTACCCTGAGTACCCGGAGGGTGTGGTGGTGGGTTTTGTTTTGCCTTTGCTTAGAACACTTAATTTTATTAGAGCACTTTTAGCTTCAGAGCGAAGTAAAGACAGTGCAGAAATTTCCCGTGTATCTCCTGCCTCCACACATGCATAGCCTCCCCATTGTCAACATCCTCCACCACTGACAACATCTCCCCATTGTCCACATCCCCCACGGGATGGGACATCTGTCACAATGGATGGTCCTATCTGACACGTCAGTATCAACCAGGGTTTGTAATTTACATTGTTGGTATTGTACATCCTGTGGATTTAAAGAAATGTATCATGACATGTCTCTACCATTACAGTATCATACAGAATATTTTCACTGCCATAAAAATCCTCCATGCTCTGCCTGTTCATTCTTTCCCACCCACCTTGCCTGGTAACAACTAACTTTTTTACCATCTCCATAATCTCGCCTTTTCCAAAATGTCATTTACTTGGGATAATACAATATGTAGCCATTTCAGATTGGCTTTGTAGTATGGATTCAAGGTTTTTCCATACCTTTTTATAGCTGGATGACTCATTTCCTTTTAGCACTGTATAATATTCCATTATCTGGATGTACCACCATTGATTTATCTATTCATCTACCAAAGGACCTCTTAGCTGCGTCCAAGTTGAGGCAATAATGAATCAATTATGAATCGCTATAAATATTCTTGTGTGGGTTTTTGTGTGGACATAAGTTTTCAGCTGTTTTGAATAAATGCCAAGGAGTGTGATCACTGGATCATACCATAAGAGTGGGCTTCCCAGGTGGCGCTAGTGGTAAAGAACCCACCTGCCAATGCAGGAGACATAAGAAATTTGGGTTCAATCCCTGGGTCAGGAAGATCTCCTGGAGGAGGGCACAGCAATACTCTAGTTCTCATGCCTGGAGAACATCATGAACAGAGGAGCCTGGTGGTTACGGTCCACAGGGTTTCAAACAGTCAGACGTGACTGAAGCAACTCAGCATGCATGTATGCATGCACCGTAAGAGTATGTTTAGTTTTGTAAGAAACTGCCAAACTGTCTTCTAAAGTAGCTGTACCATTTTCCATTGCCACCAGCGATGAGTACTGGTGAATGAATATTTCTGTTGTTCTCCATCTAAACCAGAGTTTGGTGATGTCCGTTTTCTGGATTTGGGTCATCCCTATATGTGTATCATGGTATCTTGTAGTGGTGGCAGTATTTGAAAGAAAGCCTTCAGCATCCATACTTGGGTGGAACCAGTTGGGCCATCTGAAATACATCCCTTATCCCCAGAGCCAAGACAGTGGTTGGTAAACCTGTGCTGCACATATGTTCATGGGAAATCAGGCCCATGGAATTTGTGCCACATGAGATAGCCTTTTATACTTCACTTGAATAAAAATGTGAATACAAGTGACACATTTAAAAAAAATGTTGGGAGGAAACATGAAATGAGAATACCTATCAATTCTTGTTCATGTGTACGTTTATGGATTGCTTGGTCCGTTGGTTGCAAATCTGAAAAGGAGGGTCACTGTTTGATTACAGTGACAAATGCATGACCCAGCATGAGTTTCCAGGTGGTTGTAATCTAAGAGTCCTTGCACTTTCCCTCTGGGATAATAGCCCGTTTGCTTCCAGACATTCCTGATACCTGACATGGGGGCTTCAGAGGGGCTGTGGGCCACAACAGTGCGGTGTCTATCACACAATAGCTGCCTAACTTAAAAAAAAAAAAAATGATTGGAGTAGAGTTGATTTACAACTTTGTGTTTGTTTCAGGTGCACAGCAAGCTGAATCGGTTGTATGGATACATATATCCACTCTTTTTCAGATTCTTTTCCCATTTAGGTCATTGAAAGTGAAAGTGAAATTCACTCAGTCATGTCCAACTCTTTGCGACCTCATGGACTATACAGTCCATGGAATTCTCCAGGCCCAAATACTGGAATGGGTAGCCTTTCCCTTCTCCAGGGGATCTTCCCCACCCAGAGATCGAACCCAGGTCTTCTGCATTGTGGGGGGATTCTTTACCAGCTGGGCCACAAGGGAAGCCCACACAGGCCATTACAGAGCACTGAATGCATTTCCCTTTGCTATGCAGTTCAGTTCAGTTGCTCAGTCGCGTCTGACTCTTTGCAACCCCATGGACTGCAGCACGCCAGGCTTCCCTGTCCATCACCAGCTCCCGGAGCTGGCTCAAACTCATGTCCATCAAGTTGGTGATGCCATCCAGCCATCTCATCCTCTGTCGTCCCCTTCTCCTCCTGCCTTCAGTCTTTCCCAGCATCAAGTTATTTTCCAGTGAGTCAGCTCTTCACATCAGATGGCCAGAGTATTGGAGTTTCAGCTTCAGCATCAGTCCTTCCAATGAATATCGGTAGGTGCTGCATAATAGGTCCTCATTCGTCGTCTGTCTTATATATGGTAGTGTGTATATGTCAATCCCAATCTCCCACTTTGTCCCTTCCCCTCTCCCCCCTAGTAACCATGGGTTTGTTTTCTGCATCTGTAACTATTTCAGAGGAAATATATAGTACGGTAACTGCTTTGTTTTTCTTAAATGCAAGCCACCCCATGAGGCTAACCTATCATTTTATTGCTCCCATCTGATTCAGCCCAAATTCAAAGCTATTCAAATCTTCTGGAGGAATCCTGAGATAACATGGCAGCCAAATTTCTGCTTTAACAACCATGTCTTTTGTCCCACCAGTATTGTGAATTCTGAATTCCATCCTGTGTCAGCAGTCTTCCTGTTAAGGCCCTATTGATCTGGAGATGGAGGAACTCATTTTTCTTTTCAAGGTATGGAGGTGAACGTGGTCCTGGCACTTAACTAGATGGTGGGAGGAAGTTGGCTTCTAGCCCTCCCCCACCCCCATTCACCCACCATGTCTAATTAAAATGAAGTCTACCTTCTTTGATGAGTTCATAAGTGTTTTACAGACAAGCAGGATGTAGCAACTTTGCAAGACACTGTTTAAAGATCTTCGACATCTGAGAAAGCCACAAAATCCAATAATCCTACTTTCAGAACTCCAGGGTGCCCACCGAGATCAATCTCATATCTAAACATCACATAAAGAGAGTGCATTGCATTATAGACTGGTTTCTATTGAACCCCACCTAAGAAACAGCATTAGACAGTTTTGAAAAAAGAATGGAGCCTATACCAAAGGGAATGGAAAAGGTTGTCAAATTCTAGAAAATTTTCCCCTTGATTAAAGCTGCACTTTCAAAATTGTTACATTATTAGCAAAAGTCAGCTTTGCTCCAATTTATCTTCCAGACAGTTTCTTGATGGATTAGATGCTGGGAATGAACAGGAGGAGCTTTTATGTTCCTTTTGGGGACACAAAGTTGCTATTAATTCTTCCCTTGGTACCTGTAGTAATACCTGCACAGGTCCTTCTGAGTGGGTTAATGAGGGGTGAAGTTGTATTTTTTAGTGGGAGGGGCACCTAGACCCACGCCTGTCCTGGCATATGCCACTCAATGCAAGGAGTGTGTGTCTGGTGTTTGTTCGCAGACACGATCCAAGCACAGAAAAGAACATCTGAGTCAGATATGTGGAGAGCTTCCTTTTGCTGAGATTGAAAAGTCTTCCTTCAGCTTCTTCTTTCTTGACAAATAATAGCATTGAGAGATGCTTTCCATTTTTCTTTAGGACAAGAAATAGATTTACCTGACACGTTTAGTTTTCTCAGTACTTTTATTTTTGTTAATATTTCTAAAACTATGCTTTATGGAACACTTGATCTGTGTGTAGGGGAAGCAAATATCCCTGTGCTTAATTAAGCTTGAAAAATGCTGCTGGAACACATTTAAAGGTTGTCTTTACTGTAGGACTTTTCAGGGCCTTTAATATGCCAAGATACCTGGTGAATTTTCAAATGGTTGGAAAGGAAAGCTAATATTGAATGTCCTAGACATATTTGATCATGAAATTCTTTATCAACAAACCTCTCTCTCTTGACAGCTTTTTTGGGACTATGCTCTGGAAAATGCTTGTTGCTCTAGGTACACATTACTTTTCATTAACACCTTACAGAGTAGACTAAGAAGAAGAGATTCAAAAGAATGGGACAGTCAGGCAGGTTAGGTTTTCCCTTAAAATACACCCTCACTTTTCTTTTGAGTTCTCCCAAGACTGGGTTTTCAAAACTGCAATAATCACCTAAGTCTCTAATTCAAAGGCAGTTACTGGTCATTTGGCTGGATCTGAGCTGTCATAGATACAAACAATTGCTTGGAATTGAGTTATATATTTTTGAGTAGTTCCAATTTCCTCACATCTATACACTTGAGAAGTTCTGAGACAAGAAGTCTTGTCTATTTGAAGCTCAATATCTAGATAAAAGCATCCTCTCAGAGGCTCAGCTATTTTTCATACTAAATAGTTTAAACCCATCCCCCTCTTTATGTGACCTTAAAATTTATTTCCATTGTTCTCTAAATATCTTCTGATAGCCCTTTTCAGCCAATGAAAGTTCAGTGTAGACTCCTAACATTGCTTCCCAATGTTGTAATGTTAGGCTTCCCTGGTGGCTCAGAAGGTGAAGAATCCACCTGTAATGCAAGAGACCCAGGTTCAACCCCTGGATCTGGAAGATCCCTTGGAGAAGGGAATGGACACTCCCACTCCAGTATTCTTGCCTGGAGAATTCCACAGACAGAGGAGCTCCAGTTCACGGGATCACAAAAGGTTGAACACGACTGAGCGACTAACACTTCACTTTATGTTTACTAATGTAATGTCACTTGACCTAACTTCCCAAAGCCTACCCTTTTCTGCCTATCTCTTTCCTCTCTCTTTCCCTCCCTCCTTTTCCCTCTGTCATAAAGATTTTACTCTTCAATTTTTTGTTAGATATGGACCAATGTCCTTTGGACATGTACATATGCAGGATTTGGGACAAAACCAGGTTAGAAGAGATCTCAAATCAGAAAACCCCAAAACAAGAACCCTAATATGTTCTCACACTATGCTCCATGACCTCTCTTTATTTTGTGCTGGTTCCAACTTAAGTAAATTCCATGGCATTTAGTTGGTGAGACACTAACTCTTTTATGGCAAAATGAATTAGTGTGTTATTTATATATTTTAAACTTAGTTAGACACTCCCTTAAGGCTCACAGCCAAGTCAATAAAGTTATGTTTGAAGATGGAGTTTGAAATTCTATTTTCATTCATTTTAATGGTTTACAAGTAAATTGCATTTTCTACTTCATTCTGTGACATAAGTCAATAGGTATCCAATGTAAATGCAGTTCATTTATATCTGAATTGATGTTCTGTCCGCCATTACCTTATGTTTCTAATGCATTCTGATACATTAGTAAATAGGCTTGTCTGATTAATCATTAGCACATGAAAAGAATTAGCTGTTGCCTGCCAAATGGAATTATTGACACTGATAAGAGGGCCGCCGATGATGGTATCACCTGGAAATGGAGTGTGCAAGTGATTCAAGAAAAAAAATGCCTCCATAAATATGGAGAATTCAGAAAGTATTTCCTCAGTTCTTCATATGATAGGCATTGTATAGTTTTATTTAAAGAATAAAAAACAAGGACTTCTCTGGTGGCTTGGTGGTTAAGACTCTACACTTCCAATGCAGCGGGTGTGGGTTCCATCCCTGGTCAGGGAAATAAGAGCCCAGATGCTGTACGGCACAGCCAAAAAGAAAAATTTTAAAAATAAACCATCAGCAGCAGAAACAAAAACACGATTTTCTAACACTCTGTTTTAAAAAAAATGTCTTGACTTACTTTATAAACTTTGTTGCCTAAAACCTAAATACATTTTTAGCCTAGGAAAGAAACTTCTTGACTGCTACCAACGGAGAATATCAGAGGTTTAGAACCTGATGGCTCAGATGGCAAAGAATCTGCCTGCAATGCAGGAGACCTGGGTTTGATCCCTGGGTTGGGAAGATCTCCTGGAGGAGGGCATGGCAACCCAATCCAGTATTCTTGCCTGGAGAATCCCCCTGGACAGAGGAACCTGGAAAGTTACAGTCCATGGGGTCGCAAAGAGTCAGACACGACTGAACAATGAAGTGCACAGAACCTTCAAGAAGGAAAAAAGAGCCCAAGGAAAGCCCTTAGAAGCTCTGGTGCACAACCTGAAGCCCTGCCCTATTTAGCCTGAATGCCAGTGCTCCAGGTAGCCCGTCTTAACCCAATTTTGCCAGAAAAGTTGATGGAGGCCAGAGAATATACATGCATGTCACCCCCCGCCCCGCACATGCCTGCAGGAACACACATCCGCCCAGGGGCAGATTTCCATGCGCTTTGGAGAAACCTCATGCTACACATACACAGGCGACCAGACTGGGAATCTGTGTGAGGCACCGCAACTCTACACGTCCCTGGAATAAGGCAGCATGGCATACCTAAAAGGGTCAGAGCCCCATCATTTTGAAAATGCTCGTGTAACTCTGCTTTGTTACTGTCTGACCCATTCGATTTAAAAGCTCTTCTGTGTGATTGCCAAGTACATTAATGTGAAGTAACGATAAAGTCTAGCTGCCTGAGCTGCCAAAAACTGGTGCAGTGTCTTCCGGCAGCACTGCAGTGCGGCGGCAGGTTACAGGGTCGCTATTGCTGGGGTTTGTCTTCCAGAGGATGGGGGCCAAAGAAGTGCTGTCGTCGGTGCGTTTTCTTCCGCTCCGATCTGAAGCCCAGGTGCGAGGTGCTTTAGAAATGTGGCTAATTCAGGGGCGTATTCCCTTACTGAGCAAGGACCCGTAGGAAACACGCGTCAGGAGCTTAATGTCTAGCATGTGTTTAGTGATCGACCCACTCTTCCCTTTCCTTAGTTTCCTCCGATGTGTCCAGTTTTGAAAATGATTGCTGTCCCCTGTACCTCCCAAGGTGTTTGAATTTCAAACAAAATGATGCTCACGGAGACATTAAGGAAAGACTTATTAAATGCAAGATGGTGGAAGTCCTGCGTTTATTCTATGTCCTCTCGCTATAAAATTGAAAGCTACTTGAAGACCTGTACAATGGGTTCCCCAGGCAGCATGAACTGAACAATTATTTAAATTTAACTCAAATGAAAAGCTGCATATTGCATTTTCTCATTTCCAGTTTGAGGCAGAATGTTCTCTCACTTTTAATGTGGCCTTCAGACCTATTATATTCCTTTGTAGACTACACACAGGAGATAGTGCACGGATTCCTTTTGAGGTTTGTGTTAAATCAGATGGAGTATGACCAGAGGACTCGTGTGCACCCCCAGTCCCATATATGTTCTTTGATCTTGGCTTCAGGCGGAAGTTGTCTCAGTCGTCCTGATGGGAAAAGTTTTCCAGGACTTGGCAAACAGCATGGACCACCACACAGGGACAGGGAAACTCATGATTCATGGGGGATTGATCTGTTGTGCGCATTGGATAGAAAGTGTGGCTGTCATATGGGTTCTGGAGCCCAGTTGCCTGTGTTCTCATCTTGGGCTTCTCACTTGCAAGTCGTGTGACTTTGGACAAAGTTACTGTTAACATGCCTCTGCCTTGGTTTTCTCATTTGTGCAATGAGGATTATAATACCACCTAACTCATGGGATTGTTGAGAAGAGTAAAGTTATAAAACGTGTGTTAGCCTTGAGTTCAATGTTTGGCTCATAATCAAAAAACCTCACTATCATGTTTATTCCTGAAGACAATGATGATGGTGGTGGTGATGAACATAGTGCAGGATTAGTGGGAGGTGGGCTTGGCTGTCTGCCAGACAGGAATGTGAGAAGTTCTGAACATCATTCTTAGATTTCCCTGAGTGTTAACAAAGTGATTGGGGGTCCTCAGAGTAACTCATACCTGGGATGCTTTAAGATCTCTTTCCCTGAACTATGTTTGCCTCTTTCATTTTTTTTTTTTTGGTAGGACTTGTCTGTCTGGTTCCCAGCCATATCACCCATGCCAAGAATAGTGCCTGGAGTCTGGTCAGCACTCAATAAATATTTGTGAAGTGTATGAATGACTCTTCTACTCCTGAAAGGGAATCCTTTGCTTTTTGTATTTAGTTTAAGATACATTTGCCAGATTCATTGCAACTAAGTGAGTTCCTTTCCCTTACACCAAAAATAAGAGTAATAGAGGACTATTTTTCTCGTAATAAAATAGACAGAGTTGGTTTAAGCATGTCAACACCTGGGGCTATAAATACGAGTCTCCGGCTCTACCACACTACACATTTGGGGATCCACTGGAGTCACCCTTCAGTGAAACTGTCACTGAGAAAGCACTCAATGGAACACAAGGACTTTCTTATGCTTTCCTTCCCAAGCTGGATCCTCATGTAACATCGCTTCATTTCCTACGACAGCACCCAGAAACGTGGCAGCAAGCCATTCTCTGGGCAGGGGCAAGGAAGCCAGGAAGTGTGAAATTTTATTAATTATTACAAAAATAAACTGCGGGGCTGAGACTCGCTACCACTAAGTGCAAGTGTGAAAATCCCACTTCCCTGGTGAAGAAAAAACTCCTCATTAACTACAAAGATCTTCCCTCAGCAACACGTAAGGCAGGAGGAGAGAATAGAATGTAGACATTATCAGCATTTTAAACAAATGGCAAGTTTACCTCTCAAAGGTGATGCTGTAAATCATATTCCCTTCCATGGTAGTAGATGCTGCCATGTTGTGCCTTTTCCTTTCAAATATTTTTTTCCCCCAGAAAGAATCTAGGAAACAGGTTGTCCATTGATTCATGTCTTGCAATATGTTAGCTATTAATAATATTCTCATTTCATAATTTTTCCCTCTTTTGAATGTGTTCCAGATGTTCACCTTGCAAATGTGAATTTTAAATGCTCACTGTTTCAATCATCTTGTGTGCCAGGAACTTTAAGCCAGTTGGTAGCCTTCTTTTCAAAACGAAAAGGTGACTGTGAAAAGTTGAGGAGGGGGAGACAGCACATTCCTGTGATAGAATAGGGGGGTGGATATGAAAATAGATGCATGATTTTGACTTTTTGGAATTTTGTGACTCTCTCTATTCATATATTTTGAAGAAATTGATTTTATGCTTTTATTTTTGATAAATCATATTTTTAAAACATTGATGGGCAAAATAGGTTTATTACAGAGTAACATTAGGATAAAACTTGGGTTTGATTTGCAGTTCAGACTGCTATTTTGAGGAAAAAATGGCAACTGATGAAGTTCTCAAGTCAGCATGCCAGCAAGGTATCTAATAAGTCAAGTTGTCTAATTGCCTTTACTAGAAAGTGACCTGAGTAGTTGTTGTTCAGTTGCTGAGTCGTGTCCAACTCTTTGTAACCTCATGGACACCAGCCTCATCTGTCTTTCACTATTTCCCAGAATTTGCTCAAATTCATGTCCATTGAGTATGATGCTGTCTAACCATCCCACCCATCCTCTGTCACCATCTTCTCCTTTTGCCTTCAATCTTACCCAGCATTGGGCTCTTTTCCAATGAGTCAGCTCTTTGCATCAGGTGGCCAAAGAATTGGAGCTTCAGCTTCAGCATCAGTCCTTTCAATGAATATTCAGGGTTGGTTTCCTTCAGGATTGACTGGTTTGATCTCACAGTCCACAGGACTCTCAAGAGTCTCCTCCTGCACCACAAATCGAAAGCATCAATTCTTTGGCACTCAACCTTCTTTATGGTCCAACTCTCACATCCATACATGACTACTGGAAAAACCACAGCTTTGACTATAGAGACCTTGGTTGGCAAAGTGATATCTTTGCTTTTAATATGCTGTCTAGGTTTGTCATATCTTTTCATCCAAAGAACAAGTGTCTTTTAATTTTGTGGCTGCAGTCACTGTCCACAGTGATTTTGGAGTTCAAGAAAATAAAATCTGTCACTGTTTCCACTTTTTCCCCTTCTATTTGACATGAAGAGATGGGGCTAGATGCCATGATTTTAGTTTTTTGAATGTTGAGTTTTAAGTCAGGTTTTTCACTCTCCTCTTTCTCCTCATCAAGAGGCTCTTAGTTCCTCTTGGTTTTCTGCCATTAGAGTGGTATCATCTGCATATCTGAGGTTGTTGATATTTCTACTGGCAATCTTGATTCCAGCTTGTGATTCATCTAGCCCAGCATTTCACACAATTACCAAAACAAAATATAGTTCTTAAACATATTGCTCACTGCATGACTGTTAGGTCAAAAGCGGTATGGAATTTTTTGATCAAGAAGTGATCTTAGGTTCCTGTGGTTTGGTTCATGAGAGTTCCTTTCTCTTTTAGCAAATTCTGTGATTTATGGTATTGTTTATGGGTTTCTTGTCCATTTGTAGGAAGAGACTTGGATGCTTAAGACGAGTTCTAGAGGACTATTTTGTGCTATCAGTTTGCTATATCATTTAGGGTCAGGTTTTTGTCCTATAACACAGAGACTCAATGAAGTAAGAGGCATAAAGAACAAAGAGGTTTACTTCTCCCTCGTGTACTAGGCCCCATGTTTGGCAGGACAGCCTTGTTCCCCATATTCATTTGTGGGCTTGGGTTCCTGCCACATCATTGTTGCTTCACACCCCAGGTCATTTTCATCATCTCATGGTTGAAGCTGGGTTGTTACCCTACCCAGCTTCCAACCAGTAGGAAGAAGAAAGTGTACAGGAAGCATATCTAATACCATAGGAACCAGACACAGGACTTCCTGTCACATTCCACGGGTGAGGACTTTGTTACCTGGCCCCTTGACTCTGGGGGGTTCTGGAAAATTAGTCTGGCTGAGCATATGGGAGCCTTATTGCAATTCTAATCCTGTGATGGAAGAAGAAGACAGATTAGATGGACTTCTAGCATTGTCCAGCACAACCAGTTCCCTGACCCCAACACACACAAAACTCCTGGCCTTTGTACCCATGGGCCATCCCCTATCCCAGTGCCCAGGGTTGTAGAAATTTTCCAAACCCTGGGCCTCTATTTGGTAGCCCCATATTTTCCTCCTCGGTTAAACTCTCCTCTTGCACTCTCCACAGAAATATAATCTCAAGGTTTTTACATCAACTTTCTTTATCTTCCCCAAGCTTACAGGGCCAAAACCAGCCAACAAACACTGTACCAGCTCTATAGTATCCATTTGCATTTCCCTTCCACCTTAACCTAAAGTTTCTCTTTTCTAGCCCTTTCTATTACACAAAACCAAGAGATCACCCTGAAATAAATAAACCTAAGCACAATAATTGCTGACTAGGTAGAAGTCCTATGTCTTTTTTTTCCTGTGTTACCTTTATAGTGACATTTATTCTTTGGTCCTTGTGGTTTAATTTGCAGGACCAGTATGGTGGTGTGGAAATATCTATTGTTCATCTTTCCATGTCAGCTTCTAAAATCAATATGAGTGTACTCTCTTGTGGGAGCCAGTGTCATGTAAAACGTACGGACTCTGAAGTTAGACTGGTCTGGGTTTGAGATTCATTTGCTGGGTGACTGTGGCTGCATTCCTTCCTTAATTCAGTTCAGCCTCAGTTTACCCATGCTTACTCTGAGGATAATAAACTTTCTCTCACGTGGCTGTTGTGGGCATTGAAGGAGTTCATATTGTAGGATATATCATAGAGGCCAAGTGGGAGTAGCTCAGAATATTATAAAAGCAGTGAGATCAGTAACCTGAGTTCCTGAGTCTCCTTAGCTGTTGACTTGTCTTTCTCATTTAGATTAGCCATTTAATCTCTCTGTGCACCAGCCTCCTCATCTACAAATCAGGAATTAGACTTACCTTACCTACAAAATGGTGCTGAAGAAAAGAATGATTAAGACAATGGATGTGAATGCACTTAGGGAGAAAAAAACAATGAACCAGAAAAAGTGCTGTGCAAATATGAATTGCCGGGGTCCAGCCCCGGAGGATCCAGGGTGATTCGAAGGTGGGGACGGAGTCGGCATCTTTGGAAAAATACATATTTAATCACAGATATAGAGAGATTAGAAATGGATAGTGTAGTAGGAAGATTAGTGGAGAAAAAGAGGCTGAATAACTTGGATTACGTGGAATAGCATCCATGCTCCAGATGGGAATTCAGCCAGAAAAACGGGAGCAAGAAAGAAGCGACATGGGGAATCAGTCTTTCCAGAAACTGATCCGATTTCTTTATTTTTAGGTTTGCTTATATACCTTTTGTTACACATAGGGATGAATACAGAGTCACGAGGGGGTCAGCAGTCCTGACCTTTATCAAAATCAGGTGCTTCACATAAATGTATAAAAAAGGGTACATCATCTTCTGGCCATGAGTGAGACCTGCTGACATTTTATGATCCTTTCTTTCTGATAACCAAAAAACTTATTTCTTCCAAGGGTGTTTTTTCTTAAACCAGGCACCACCCTCCAAATAAAGTTACATTCCTATAGGGTGAGGGTGTAGTGAGTTACAATCAAGAAAGGAATTTATTTAACCCAAGGTTAACATGATTAATCTTAAAGGTTAATACTTATTTCTCCTATATGCTTAAAGGTTAATACTTATTTCTTCCTATATGCTAGTTATATTCATTATAAGTGTAGGGAACATGGAGATTTAGCAGCAAACATCAGCCCAACAAATGAAAATCCTTTCACCAATGCTCCCCTTAAGATCTATTTAGTCTTAAGATATGGTAAAGTTACATTTTTACATAGCAAGGACACAGTGATTTATAACAAAGCACAGTGATCTATTACAAAAGAGAAAATCCATTAACTCAAAAAGTCTAGTATTGCTAACATCAAAAACTACTATATTTCCTTTGCTATATTCCAAATACATTGATTAATATATTCCCAAGTGCCTAAGGATATGGAGGCCTGGCAGCAATCATTGACTCAACAAGAAGAAAAAGCCCTATGCTAATTAAGACTCTCAAAATACTCCAAAACTCTCTGTGCTGTTTATGGTTAAGAGGTAGTAAACAATCATGTGGCAGGAGTATGGATAATCCTGTCACACAAGCTAGTCTGTCAGCAGAGAGGTTTGACCTGAGACATCCTTGTCCCACCCAGAGCAGGGAATTAGCAGCAATTATTGACACAACAAATGAAAAACCCTTCACCAATATAATTCCTAACCAACCCATTATACTAATAATTTCTAACTCCCCAAAAGAATTTGCCTTTAGTAAGTCTAAAACATCTCATGCCTCTCAGGTTGGGAGGCTGTAAACAATCACATGTGGCCGGACTAACCTATACAGGTGGGCTAGATAACCTTCAGAGGAGTCCTAAGCTGAAACACTGTTGTCACGCCCAAGAATTTTTATTGCCTTGGAGCTGCACGTTTACTCCTTCTCCGAGAGAAACGGTTATGGGGGAGAGCCCCCCGTAAAGTCAGAGGTGTAGGTGAGAGCATAAAACAGACTCTGGTTTTGGGGTTAGATGCTCGGGAACAGGGGGTTTCCTGAGGCTTGATCACGCCTTTGCGTATGCCAAGCCTCGTTCCTCATGACCTTTGCCATGGGTGGAGTTCCTCACGTTGGCCCCTGGCAATGAATCATTGTTTCTTATCAAGGTCCCCAATTCAAGATGCTGACTACTTTTGGTTTCAAATTGAAGGTTGGTATTCTTCCAAATATATAGCTAGATCCAGTGGCTCCTATAGAATTCACAGAACATGAAAGATCCTCCAGGCAACTGTTATTACATTAATTTAACCCCAAGCCTTGTCACTTGAATAAATAAGTAAAAATAACTTGTGCTATAGTTGGGGTCAGGATGGTCTAATATTTTCAGATTTTAATCTTCCCCAATGGAAACACCATTAAATGGACATGCTGGAGAGAGTTAAGGGAAATTAACAGAATGTTGACAGTAGCTCAACACAGTTAAAAAATATTGAAAGCTTGTTCTCTGGTATCCTGTTGTGACATGAACTTATAGGCAATTGGGAGGATCATGGGCAAGAATCTGGCTATTTCTCACTATGATGTGGTTTGTGCTGTTGCTGTAGTTGATTTTATATCCTAAGGTTGGCCTTGGCAATGGAATATGGACAAGTCAGTTTATATATATATTTTATAAATGCATGATATTTGTTTTTGGTTTGGGATTATGAAAGTGTTAATTACCGAAAATTTGGAAAATGTAGAAAGTCACAAATGAGAGTTTTGTTTTTTTTTTTAATACCTGTAACTCTTAATAAATTAGCTTATTTCTCTCAAAATCTATGGATTTCATAATGAAGGATGTGAGATTAATGGCATAAGCAGGGTGGAAGGGCATTAAGGGTTTGAGGTTAGAGGAGTATTTTTGGACCCTCAGTTTGTGGGGATGGGGATTGGGGTGGATATTTTTACAGTTACTGTGGCCAAAGTAAAGGAAGTAGAGGGACATAAGCAAGCTGTGAAGCATGTGTGTGTGTGTGTGTGTGTGTGTGTGTGGGCGCACGTGCGCGCATGTGTATTTTGATGGCTCTCTCATCTTTCATTTTCTACCCGTCAATAAGCCTTTGGCCCACCCTGCCCTTGTACTAGTCCACAACCTCTACCCTGAGGCAGAATTCTAGAACTAACCCACTATATTCAGTTATGCCTATGAATGAGTCCCCAGATCCATTCTGTATGTCTCCTTTCAGGAGGTTTCTCATCTTCCTCTCACATTCTCATTCCACTCCCTTCAACCTGCCCTTCTGATTTGAGCCACCACTTCCCTGGTGGCTCAGATGGTAAAGCGTCTGTCTACAATGCAGGAGACTCAGGCTCGATCCATGGGTCAGGAAGATCCCCTGGAGAAGGAAATGGCAACCCACTCCAGTACTCTTGCCTGGAAAATCCCATGGATGGAGGAGCCTGGTAGGCAGCAGTCCACGGGGTCACTAAGAGTTGGACACGACTGAGCGACTTCACTTTCTGATTTGAGCAGTCATGTGGGCAGGACTGATGGGGTACATCACCCGACCTCCTCTGGGGCCCCAAATCTCAGTAGTTTAACACAACAAAGGCTCATTTTTGTAATCAGTAGAAGTCCACCACCAATCAGCAGGAGGACTCTGCTCATTGTAGTGACTCAGGGACTTCGCTAGACAGAGGTACCATATGTGTCCATGATAGTCAAAATAAGAATCATGTTCTGGTTCTTTAAACTTCCACCAGACATAAATATTGGGCTGGCCAATAAGTTCGTTTGAGTTTTCATACATGCTTAAGGAAAATCCAAATGAACATTTTGGCCAACCCATTACGTCTTCAGCTTGCATTTTGTCACGCAAAGGAAGCTGTATGCTCACATCTAATTGCATGTGCCCAAGAGAAGGGAACAGGATGTTTGTAAAAAGTCCTAATGGCATCTTTACTGGACAATATGAATTCCACACACTCTCTAGGAAGTTCCTACCACACAAGCTTCTTGCAGGTATGGGCCAGAGGTATACTCATTGGTAAACTGCTTCCATAACTCCTAAATCCTGTCAGTATGATGGTCACACTGGAAAGTACTAGAAAACAGGGCTTGTCTGCTCATTTTTCTTTATTAAGTCTTCAACTCAGATCTGTCGAAGGCAATAAGCAATGTCCTGACCAGAATCTATTACTTTTTGATAGAATTACCTTGGAATGATATTGACCACGGTTGGTTGTTTTTCTTCTGTATACAGTTTGTTGTTTTGGTTAAGGCAACCTGCTTTTATAGTTCTTGTTCTTACAGAGCTCATACTGTTTTAGAAGAGGCACACACAAAGGACATAAGGGCAACATGAATGTAAAAGGCTACAGAGGGAACTTTGACCTGGTCTTGATGGGGAGTAAATGTTGATTAGGTCTGGTGGTGTGAGCAGGAAGGGCACTGTAGGCAGAGGGCACAGGCTGGGCAAAGGATCAGTAGCAAGAGGAAAAGGAGGCATTCTGGATTCTGGAAGAAGACCAGGTTGGATGAACAGAGAGCAGTATAGTCAGCATATGGGATCTGATAGGCCTGGTTAAGGATGACTGTCTTCATCTGTAGATCTAGGAAACTAGATTTGCATTTCGAAACCAGTGCTCTGAAGACAGTGTGGAAAATGGAAAGCTACAAGGTTGCATGCTGAGGGCAATGAAAGGACAATTGCCCTGTACAACATGAGCTTAGACGAGGATGTAATGACAGAGTAGAAAAGCAGTCAAGGGAGGTGGGGCTGGGAGAAATACTTAACAGTCTTCTCAAAAGCCTTGCTCTGCATGCAACAGGAAAGCTAAGAACATGAGATAGAGAGTGTCTCCATACCAGCCACTGTATCGCAGGAAGAAAGCTGCCATATTGAATGGACAAATGGGCAGTTTTCACATGGATTCCCATTTCAGGGATCGAAACATGTGGGGTGGCAGCGGGTACAAGTCTCTCAAGTAACCACCGATTAGGAAAAGATTGCTTTTTCCTCCTGTCCAAAAACTCTTGGATGCATCAATAAGAGAACTGAATCAATAGCACAGTTTGGTCCTCTAAATATTTTTCCAAAAATGGAGAAATTATTTCACTGTTTATGTGCTCCTGAAAGGTGCTTTCTGAGTAGAGACACAGGAGCATGCTGACCATTGTACAGCACCCCAAGGCCCCACCACTGTTGCCATTTGACTGTTCTACCTGGCTTAGTGCAGAATTTATAATTGCTCTTTATGATATAGAACTAAGCCCTGAAATTGAACTCTGGGAATAGACATCTGGCCCATACTCTTAAAGCAGACCATATGCTTAAAGTAAAAATTTCTGCATGATTCATGAGATAAGGTCACAAGATGTCGTCAGTGGGTGACCGGATGTTAACTCTTCACTGATCCCCTCCTGAAAAGCAAAAACTTTGCTTCCAAGTGACTCTAGTCCTGTGTATATTTTCTTTACTTCCATAGTTCATTATGCACACTGCAGTGATTTGTTGACAGTACAAGGCAAATCCACGATAAAACCAGAGAACTTCTCCAAAGTAAATATTTGGTGCTACAAAACAGGGGCTTTTTGCACATTAATCCAATAATAAAATATCGTCTGTGGGAGGAACAAGGAGCATTTGCTAATTTCCTAAATTGCTGTAGGTCACAGAGGCTTCTAATTGATTTGAAAAATATTTTCTTTATGGAGAAGTAATATTTCCAGTCAGGAGGTCTAGCTCCTTAATGCTGTGGGTAGCTGAGGAGGCCCCCAGATGCTATGAACCAGAGGGGTGAGGGGAGAAGCTGAGGAATTGGCCTGTTCTAATACACCTCGTGGTTTTGAAGGCAATATAGGAGGCGCAGCTAAGAGAACATATGTGAATAGGCTCTGAGAAGACAAAACTCTGCCCAGTGTGTGAGTCTGGAGCAAGCAAGAGGCTTGCCACTTCTTTGAGAACTTACTGGGCCCATCCCTGTCTACTTTACAACATTTCTAGAACTTGACTTCGCTCTGGAAACAGCTCGGGGAACAAAAGCAAAAGACAGATGGGTATATGAGCTCAGTGTAGAGGAGGAAAGATGCACGTATACACTCATAATTACAAGAGGGTGAAAAACGCCCCTTGGAGAATGCTGGCATGGGGAAACACATATGCATCATATGTTTGCTTTGTCATGGTGACCCAGAGGAAGCGATGGACTCGGGAAGGTGGGGGAATTCAGAAGAGGGCAACACTTTGAGTTCAAAAGCAGGAGCAGGAATTTGCTAAGAGAAAAAAAAATTATAAAAAACAGTGAACTTGATAAATCAGCCATGTAAGCAAGTTTACAGCTACAATTCGATCATAGCTGATGAATAGAAGGAGATGGGATTAAAAATAGTGGATGTATACATTTTGTGCCAGGCACTATGGCAAGTGCTTTCTACGCGTTGTTTCAGTGAGATGGTCCCTGGTGTTGACCTAAACTTTAGAGAGGCTGAACAATTTTCCCAATACAACTTGGCAGAAAATTTGAACTCAAGATTCTTCTATGTAGGTTTTCTGTGTTAACCCAAATACTGTATTGCTACCCAAGCTGACTGCCAAAACACCATGAGACTGGGGATAAAGGAAATTTCATGGGTTTCCCAACTGAAAAGGTTTTTAAAAACTTGGTATCATAAAAGCAAAATAAACACTGGAGATTAGGAAGCTTGTGACTCTCGGCAACTGCCTCCATAAAGCTGCCGTGTTGATGTAGAAGCTTTGTGAATCTGTGGCAGCATCCATAACCCTTGAATTCACAGTGGCAGTTTGAAAACTCTGAATCAAGGAAGGATAGTTCCAAGGGGCCCATTTAGAATGAGGTGAAGGTATATTTGGGTCAGATCTCACTCTTGTTAATGGCATATGTTTCCTTACATCCTGTGACTTCCTGCTCGGTTCTATAGAGCACCACCTCAGTGGACACCTCAGTGGGGGAAAGTCCATTAACCTGCTTGACTAGCATCATGTCGACCCAGGCAAAATAAACTTTGGCTTTCTCAATAGCTCTATGAGACTCACAGAGCCCAGATTTGCAATGTAGACAAATAAAACTCAGCCCATTTAGCTCTATGGGAACTCTAGGTCACCCTTCTTTTTAATTCCTGGGCTCTCTCTTTTTCAGAGAGGTTTATAGTGAAGTTTCTCACTGGCATTGCCAGAGCCCCTTAGTATTAGGAGAAAATGATCTGCAAGAAAAAATTGAGTTTGGACAATAGAAGGCCAGATGCCACACTCTGTAAATAAATTTTTTAAAAGCATGCAACGCAGCCAGCTGCACCATATAAACTCAGGTTTTTATACCACATTGTTGTATTCTGTGTATCCTCATTTGGTTCCAACATCTGTTCATCCCTGTCCATTCCTCCCATATATTAGTTATAATTACATACACAGGAGCTTGTTTATGAAGCTGAGGAACTGACCCAACAGCAGTGCTTTGGTGGTTCTCTCACACACTTTGATAAAGACACCGAGGAGTCTTTTCAGGAATTAAGCTTAGGCTGATTTGTTCTGGAGAGCAAGACCAAACTCAGATTTGTGTGTTACCCTCCTAAAGTGAAGAAGTGGTTCTTTTTAAATATAATTTTATTTATTTATTTATTTTGGCTGCACTGGCTCTTCGCTGCTCCTTGGGCTTTCTTCTCTAGTTGCAGCGAGTGAGGGCTACTCTCTAGTTGCCGTGCATAAGCTTCTCATTGCAGTGGCTTCCCTTGTTGCCAGACGTGGGCCCTGGGTGCACAGGCTTCAGTAGCTGCAGCACATGGGCTCAGCAGTTGAGGCTTCCAGGCTCTAGAGCACAGGTTCAGTAGTCGTGGCGCATGAGCTTAGTTGCTCTGTGGTATGTGGAATCTTCCTGGATCAGAGATCAAACCTGTGTCTCTTGCATTGGCAGGCAGATTTCTCACCACTGAGCCACCAGGGAAGCCCAAGACGTGCTCCTTCCGTTTCTTTTATTCGTTTCCCAAAGCAGCTTGCTATCTGTTGGACTCTCTACCTTTGCCCAATTAATTCCTTTTCAATGTTCTATCAAAATGTTATTTGGTTGCAGTCTCATTCTAGCTCTCCAGCTAGAAGATATCTTTTTATTCTCCAAATTTCACTGAATTTCATACCTGTGGTTGCCTACTGAGTACTTAGCTATTTTTTCTTGAATTAAGATATTTCTTATTGGTGAAATCCAAAAAGTAACTGTTAATTATATGTTTCCTGATAAAATCAGCACTGATTTTTATGAATAATAAATGCTTAAAATTGTCTTTGAATAGATTCAAATGGGGATGTAGCTCAGCAAATTACAGATTTTAAAAAAAGTTGAAAGATCTTATCAACTATTAGCCTGTGGTTAGATAAAGTCTGAACCCAAGTTTGATCCCTGGGTTGGGAAGATCCCTTGGAGAAGGAAAATGGCAACCCATTCTAGTATTCTTGCCTGGAGAATCCCATGGCCAGAGGAGCCTGGCAGGCTACTGTCCATGGGGTTGAAAGAGTTGGACATGACTTAGTGACTAAACAAAATCAAAGTCTGGAGATAAATTCCAGGCTCAGGTTCAAAAAAATTTTTTTTAAGTTGACAGTATTTAGAATGCAGAAGATTGCACATAAATCTCTACATTTCTGGCTTCAACTCTTAAGTCCAAAGCTGGATAATACACAGCACTTCTCTATTTAAACAGGAAATATATGTGGCTTTCACTTTGAGTCTTATCTGGCATACTTTCCAAATTTATTTTACCTGCTCAATCTCTGTAGAAATTTGAGTTTTTAATACTTGCAATAAGATTATGGATTTTTATGATAAAAGATTATTATTATAACCAGCTTCCCTTTGGACTAACTTATATCACACTAACCCATCCACTAAGAGCAATTAGAAAAGTTGGATATGTGTTTTAGAAATCCATTTGAAGACATTGGAGGGCTAATAAGGCAACCAAAATTTACATAAGAGTGATCCTGGAGAAAAGGGGACTGCATGAAGTTAAACTGAAAAGTCTTCATTACTCTTTTACTTGAGGCACTTGCTGATTTATAAACAACAAAAGGTAAGAGAATAAGACCAACTATGAAAAGAATCCGAGCAAAATTTTTTGCTAAGGGAGATAAAAATTGGTTGGAATTTAGAATTCTTTTCAAGGTAATTCATAAGAAGGCAAAATCCTAGAGAGGAAAATGTAGACAAATCAGTTGAGATTTCCACATGTCTTTTTCAATTGAGGCATTTGACAATTTGTAATCAGCACAGAGGCTAAGATGCTGGGCAGAGCTTTTGACACTCTCCTGGCACCAAGGAGACAAAATTAGAGTTTGGAACTCTCCAGGGAGAGAAAGCGTTTCGACAAACATATGTGGATTTCAGTGGGTGCCACGAAATGGGCACATCCTGAGGGTAAGTGTATTTCTGAAATGGCTCAGTTTCAAATGCCTTCATTCTAGACTGGACTAATGTGATACGCCTCTGCTCTAACTACGTGATAGTGCAAAGTAGAACTTCTCTGGATGTAGAAAACATCATCCAAAGCCTCTAGAGATTTCATACACAATAAGTGGCACTTAATAAAATATTAATAGGCTGTATGGAAACAGTACTACATAAGAAAATTCAAAAGAAAAAAAAAAGCCTGCTAATAACACAAATCCACAGACAATCCAGATAATGGTGTACTAAGAAACAGACTTTAAAATTATTGTGACATCAGCAGATGGTCAACACCGAAACCAGATTGATTATATTCTTTGCAGCCAAAGATGGAGAAACTCTATACAATCAGCAAAAACAAGACCAGGAGCTGACTGTGGCTCAGATCATGAACTTCTTATTGCCAAATTCAGACTTAAATTGAAGAAAGTAGGGAAACCACTAGACCATTCAGGTATGACCTAAATCAAATCCCTTATGATTATACAGTGGAAGTGAGAAATAGATTTAAGGGCCTAGATCTGATAGAGTGCCTGATGAACTATGGACTGAGTTTCGTGACATTGTACAGGAGACAGGGATCAAGACCATCCCCATGGAAAAGAAATGCAAAAAAACAAAACGACTGTCTGAGGAGGCCTTAGAAATAGCTGAGAAAAGAAGAGAAGGGAAAAGCAAAGGAGAAAAGGAAAGATATAAGCATCTGAATGCAGAGTTCCAAAGAATAGCAAGGAGAGATAAGAAAGCCTTCCTCAGCCATCAATGCAAAGAAATAGAGGAAAAGAACAGAATGGGAAAGACTAGAGATCTCTTCAAGAAAATTAGAGATACCAAGGGTACATTTCATGCAAAGATGGGCTCGATAAAGGACAGAAACTATATGGACCTAACAGAAACAGAAGATATTAAGAAGAGGTGGCAAGAATACACAGGAGAACTGTACAAAAAAGAGCTTCACAACACAGATATTCACGATGGTGTGATCACTAACCTAGAGCCAGACATCCTGGAATGTCAAGTCAAGTGGGCCTTAGAAAGCATCACTATGAACAAAGCTAGTGGAGGTGATGGGATTCCAGTAGAGCTATTTCAAATCCTGAAAGATGATGCTGTGAAAGTGCTGCACTCAATATGCCAGCAAATGTGGAAGACTCAGCAGTGGCCACAGGACTGGAAAATGTCAGTTTTCATTCCAATCCCAAAGAAAGGCAATGCCAAAGAATGCTCAAACTACCACACAATTGCACTCATCTCACATGTTAGTAAAGTAATGCTCAGAATTCTCCAAGCCAGGCTTCAGCAATACGTGAACCATGAACTTCCAGATGTTCGAGCTGGTTTTAGAAAAGGCAGAGGAACCAGAGACCAAATTGCCAACATCTGCTGGATCATGGAAAAAGCAAGAGAGTTCCAGAAAAGCATCTATTTCTGCTTTATTGCCAAAGCCTTTGACTGTGTGGATCACCAAAAACTGTGGAAAATTCTGAAAGAGATGGGAATACCAGACCCTTGACCTGCCTCTTGAGAAACCTATATGCAGGTCAGGAAGCAGCAGTTAGAACTGGACATGGAACAACAGACTGGTTCCAAACAGGAAAAGGAGTCCATCAAGGCTGTATATTGTCACCCTGCTTATTTAACTTATATGCAGAGTACATCGTGAGAAATGCTGGGCTGGAAGAAGCACAAGCTGGAATCAAGATTGCTGGGAGAAATATCAAGAACCTCAGATATGCAGATGACACCACCCTTATGGCAGAAAGTAAAGAGGAACTAAAGAGCCTCTTGATGAAAGTGAAAGAGGAGAGTGAAAAATTTGGCTTAAAGCTCAACATTCAGAAAACGAAGATCATGGCATCTGGTCCCATCACTTCATGGGAAATAGATGGGGAAACAGTGGAAACAGTGTCAGACTTTATTTTGGGGAGCTCCAAAATCACTGCAGATGATGATTGCAGCCATGAAATTAAAAGACGCTTACTCCTTGGAAGGAAGGTTATGACCAACCTAGATCGCATATTAAAAGCAGAGATATTACTTTGCCAACAAAGGTCCATCTAGTCAAGGCTATAGTTTTTCCAGTGGTCATGTATAGATGTGAGAGTTGGACTGTGAAGAAAGCTGCATGCTGAAGAATTGATGCTTTTGAACTGTGGTGTTGGAGAAGACTCTTGAGAGTCCCTTGGACTGCAAGGAGGTCCAACCAGACTATCCTAAAGGAGATCAGTCCTGGGTGTTCATTGGAAGGACTGATGCTAATGCTGAAACTCCAATATTTTGGCCACCCCATGCGAAGAGTTGACTCATTAGAAAAGACCCTGATGCTGGGAGGGATTGGAGGCAGGAGGAGAAGGGGACGACAGAGGATGAGATGGCTGGATGGCATCACCAACTCGATGGACATGAGTTTGAGTGAACTCTGGGAGTTAGTGATGGACAGGAAGGCCTGGTGTGCTTCAGTTCATGGGGTCACAAAGAGTCAGACACGACTGAGTGATTGAACTGAACTGACCTGAATGTGTTTGATAAAATGGACAAGATGAAGAAAATCATCACAGAATTGGAATCTTTACAAAAGAATCAAAAGGAACTTCTGTTACTGAAAAATAATTGCAAAATTAAGTACTAATACATTGGTTGAATGTCAGATAAAGTGTACCAAAAATTAGTGGAATGGAAGACAAGTCAATAGAAAATATTCAGACCAAAGAATGGAGAGAAATAAAAATGTATAACACATACAAATCTAATATACACGTAATCCAAGTTTTAGTGGATATAAGAGAAGAAAGAAGGAACGAAAGCAATATTTTAAAAAAGTAATGACCAAGAATTTTGCCAAACTGAAGAAAACATCATGCTACAGGTTATTTAAACCAGAACAGGATAAGTATAACATTAAAAATAAATAAAAACATAACACATGCCTAGGCTCACAGTAGCAAAACTGCTGAAGGCCAAAAACAAAGTGAAATGTGAAAGCAGCTGGGAGAAGGGAAGCAATCTAACTTGCAAAGAAGCAACAAGACTAACAGCAAATTTTCAACAAAAATAATGGAAGTCAGAACACAAGGGCTTCTCTGGTGGCTCAGATGGTAAAGAATCCGCTTGCAATGTGGGAGACCTGGGTTCATTCCCTGGGTTGGGAAGATCCCCTGGAGGAGGGCATGGCAACCCACTCCAGTGTCTTGCCTGGAGAATCTCCAGGAGGAGCCTGGCAGGCTACAGTCCATGGGGTCACAAAAAGTGGGATATTATTGAGCAACTAAGCACAGCATTTTTATTTTGGGGGGAATTTCCCTCATAGCTCAGTTGGTAAAAAAAAATCCTCCTGCAATGTAGGAGACCTGGGTTCAATCCCTGGGCTGGGAAGATCCCCTGGAGAAGGGAAAGGCTACCCACTCCAGTATTCTGGCCTAGAGAATTCCATGGACTGTATAGTCCAGGGGGTCACAAAGAGTCGGACACAACTGAGTGACTTTCACTTTCACTTCACAGAACACAAAGGGAGACATTTCCAAAGTGCTAAAAGGAAAAAAAAAAAAAAGATTGTCAAATTAGATTCTACATGAAGTGAAAATATCCAGGAAAAGTGAGAGTGAAATAAAGAAATTTTTAGACAAGCAAAATCTAAAATAATTAGCCCACAGCAGACTTGTAATAAAAGAAATTGTAAGGTGGTAATGATTGAGGAAAGGGGTTATATCTTCAGTCAGATAGAAACATGAAGATGAAAGAAAGCATGACTACAAATCGGTGGGCAGTCTAAGTTCATATGAATATCTTGTAGGATTAAAAACATAGGTAGAATTTAAAATGTACAGTGAGTATATAAAAGTCATGAGATGAAAGATTCAATTAAAATTTTCTAAGATCTATGTGTTAATCAGAAGTTGGTATAAATACTAAATTTTATTGTTCTCCATCAAATCAAAAATCCATATTATAATATCTAGTTGAACTAATGAAAGAACTGTGAAATTATATATAACCAACAATTAATGATGTGAAAAATGGAATAGTCAAAGCTACTTTATTTATCAATAAATAAACAAGAAAGAAGATAAAAAGGAATATAAAACCTGTGGAACACATAGAAAACAAAAACTAAGATGATAGATATAAACACATATGCCAGTAATTACATTAAATTTATTCAGACTAACTGTGCTGGTTAAAAAAGATTGTTATATTGAATAAAAATTTAAAACCTAATTATAGGCAGCTTACAAGACAAAACTTAAATGTAATTTTATAGATAGAGTGAAACAATACATCAGCAAAGACATACCATTCAAATACTAACCAAAAAAAAAAAAAAAAGTGGTGGAGATAGACTAATATTAGAAAAATCGAGTTTTAAAAAAGGTGAATAATAACAAGGGATAGTTCATAATATTAGATGAGAAAACATCTAATATTATATGGGAAGATAGAATAATTCTAAATTTCTATGTACCTAAAACATATTCTGTGAATATGTAAAGCAAATATCAACATAATTAAAAGTAGAAATTAAAAAAAAAAACCCAAAGCATAATTGGAGACATTAATATATCTCTCTCAATCACTGAGAAAATGAACCTTAAAAATTCTGATAAACGAGACCTGAACTACGTGATTGACTTATTCCTCCTAACTGACATTAGAAAACATTGCACCCATAGCTGCAGAACTACAAAATACATATTCCCTTTAAAGTGTGCGTGGATTGTAAACCCAAATTGCACTATAAAGCAAATATCAATAAAATTCAAAGGATTATATTATCTACAGTATGTTCTTTGATCATAGTGAAATTAAACTAGAGATTAATTTTTTAATTTTTAGAAAATCCTCATATGTTTGGCTATTAAGCAGCACACATAAAAAACACATGTGTCAGAGATAATGCACGGACAAGTATTCTCTATGTTCTGCCTGATCCACCAACTGCCTGTTCCCCAGTCTTCCTCTCCTCAAGCTTCCCTATTCCCTGAAAGAGAACAATATTGAAATTATGCCAACGAATAACTGCACATGAACCGTGAACTTCCAGATGTTCAAGCTGGTTTTAGAAAGGGCAGAGGAACCAGAGATCAAATTGCCAACATCCGTTGGATTAACAAAAAAACAAGAGAGTTCCAGAAAAACACCTATTTCTCCTCTGTTGACTATGCCAAAGTCTTTGACTGTGTGGATCACCAAAAACTGTGGAAAATTCTTAAACAGATGGGAATACCAGACCACCTGACCTGCCTCTTGAGAAACCTATATGAAGGTCAGGAAGCAACAGTTAGAACTGGACATGGTACAACAGACTGGTTCCAGATAGGAAAAGGAGTACGTTAAGGCTGTATATTGTCACCCTGCTTATTTAACTTATATGCAGAGTACATCGTGAGAAATGCTGGGCTGGAAGAAGCACAAGCTGGAATCAAGATTGCCGGGAGAAATATTAAAAACCTCAGATACGCAGATGATACCACCCTTATGGCAGAAAGTAAAGAGGAACTAAAGAGCCTCTTGATGAAAGTGAAAGAGGAGAGTGAAAAAGTTAGCTTAAAACTCAACATTCAGAAAGCTAAAATCATGGCATCTGGTCCCATCACTTCATGGAAAATAGATGGGGAAACAGTGGAAACAGTGTCAGACTTTATTTTGGGGGGCTCCAAAATCACTGCAGGTGGTGACTGCAGTCATGAAATTAAAAGACACTTGCTCCTTGGAAGAGAAGTTATGACCAACCTAGACAGCATATTAAAAAGCAGAATATTACTTTGCCAACAAAGGTCCGTCTAGTCAAAGCTATGGTTTTTCCAGTATTCATGTATGGATGTGAGAGTTGGACTATAAAGAAAGCTCAGCAGTGAAGAATTGATGCTTTTGAACTGTGGTGTTGGAGAAGACTCTTGACAGTCCCTTGGACAGCAAGGAGATCAAACCAGTCCATCCTAAAGGAAATCAGTCCTGAATATTCATTGAAAGGACTGATGCTGAAGCTGAAACTCCAATACTTTGGCTACCTGATGGGAAGAACTAACACATGGAAAAGACCCTGAAGCTGGGAAAGACTGAAGGCAGGAGGAGAAGGGGACGACAGAGGATGAGATGGTTGGAGGGCATTACCAACTCAATGGACATGAGTTTGAGTAAAGTCTGGGAGTTGGTGATGGACAAGGGAGGCCTGGTGTGCTACAATCCACGGGGTCACAAAGAGTCAGATCCAACTGAGTGACTGAACTGAATAACCATACAATGACCTCTAAGTGTTCAGGGGAAAGAATTGCACACTCTCACTTTAAATCAAAATTCCGCTTAGTGAGGAAGGCATGTTGAAAGCAAAGATAAGCCCAAAGCTAGGCCTCTTACACCAAGTAGTTAAACAATTTGTGAATGCAAAGGAAAAGTTCTTGAAGGAAATTGAAAGTGCTACTCCAGTGAACACATAAGTGATAAGAAAATGAAACAGACTTATCATTGATATGAAGAAAGTTTTAGGATCTAGATAGAAGATCAAACCAGCCACAACATTCTTTTAAGCCAAAGCTTAGTCCAGTGCAAGGCCCTAACCCTTTTCAAGTCTGTGAAGGCTAAGAGAGGTGAGGAAGCTGCAGCAGAGAAGTTTGAAATTATCAGAGGTTTGTTCATGAGGTTTAAGGAAAGAAGCTAACTTCATAAAGGATTGCCAGGACAGGTTTGATGTATGATTACAGGATGCTCGGGGTTGGTCCACTGGGATGACCCAAAGGGATGCTTTGGGGAGGGAGGTGGGAGGAGGGTTCAGGATGGGGAACATGTGTACACCTGTGATGGATTCATGTTGATGTATGGGAAAACCAGTACAATATTTTAAGGTAATTAGCCTCCAATTAAAATAAATAAATTTACATTAAAAAAAATTTTTAAGCACATGGTAAAACAGCAAATGCTGATGTAGAAGCTGCAACAAGTTATCCAGACCTAGCTAAGATCATTAATGAAAGTGGTTACACTAAACAGGTTTTTGACATGAATGAAACAGTCTTGTTGGAAGAAGGTGACATCCAGGACTTTCATAGCTAGAGAGGAGAAGTCAGTGTCTGGCTTCAAAGCTTCAAAGAACAGGCTGATTTTCTTGTTAGGGTTTAATGCAGTGGGTGACTTTAAGTCAAAATCGATGATCATTTAACATACCTAAAGTCCTTGGGACCTTAAGGATTATACTAAATTTACTCTGCCTGTGATATGTAAATGGAAATGGGAAGTATTGGGCACCCACAAAACATACATATACATAAGTCACAAATCACTGATATCAGAAATAAAAGGATAACAAGAAGTTATTTTGATAATTTAAAATATAATGAATTTAATATAACATGCAAAAAAAGTTGAATAGGCACCTTACAAAAGAGGAAATTCAAATGGTCAACAAGCATATAAAAACTATCAACCTACTTGGTCTTTAGAGAAATGCAAATTAAAAACACATTGTATACACCAGAATGCCCCAAATTCTTAAAAATGCTAAATATTGATGAAAATGTGGAATAATGGATATTATCCTACATTAGGATTGATTTGTATATGGATACAATCACTGAAGAAAATTGATGATCTCTACTAAAGTAGAATATGCATTTAATTTAGGATTTAGAAATTCCTCTGTTGGATATATGGGGCTTTCCAGGAGGCGCTAGTGGTAAAAACCTGCCTGCCAGTGGAAAAAACATAATGAGACTCAGGTTTGATCCCTGGGTCAGGAAGATCCTCCAGAGAAGGGCATGGCAACCCTCTCCAGTATTCTTGTCTGGAGAATCCACTGGAGAAAGGAGCCTGGTGGGCTACAGTCCATAGCATCACAGAGTCGGACATGACTGAAGCTACTTAGCATAGCACACAACACAAAGTGGTATATAAACCTAACAGAGACATATACCAGTATGCACCATGTATAGGAATGTCCATAAGAGCATCCTTAGTAGCTAGAAATTGGAAACAACCTTAATGTCCACCAAGAGGAGAATGGAAAAATAAACTGTAGTATATTCATAAATGAGATATTTTACATCAATGAAAAGTGAATGAACTCTTGCTATATTTAAAAGCATGGATGTCAACTATGGATGGAATACAATTTTGAATAAAAAAAAATCCAGACACACACACACAATACTTATTATGTGGTTCCTTTATACATATTGAAAATAGATTAAATAAGTCTATGATGAAAGTGAAAGAGGAAAGTGTAAAAGCTGGCTTAAAACTCAATATTCAGAAAACTAAAATCATGGCATCTGGTCCCATCAGTTCATGACAAATAGATGGGGAAACAGTGGAAACAGTGACAGATTTTATTTTCTTGGGCTCCAAAATCACTGCAGATGGTGACTGCAGCCATGAAATTAAAAGATACTTGCTCCTTGGAAGAAAAGCTATGACAAACCTAGACAGCATATTAAAAAGCAGAGACATTACTTTGACAACAAAGGTCTGTCTAGTCAAAGCTTTGGTTTTCCCAGTAGTCAGGTATGGATGTGAGAGTTGGACCATAAAAAAAGCTGAGCACCGAAGAACTGATACTTTTGAACTGTGGTGCTGAAGAAGACTCTTGAGAGTGCCTTGGACTGCAAGGAGATCAAGCCAGTCAATTCTAAAGGAAATCAGTTCTGAATATTCATTGGAAGGACTGATGCTGAAGCTGAAACTCCAATACTTTGGCCACATGAAGCGAAGAGCTAACTCATTGGAAAAGACCCTGATGCTGGGAAAGATTGAAGGCAGGAGAAGGGGACGACAGAGGATGAGATGGTTGGATGGCATCACTGACTCGATGGACATGAGTTAGAGCAAGATCCAGGAGCTGGTGATGGACAGGGAAGCCTGGCGTGCAGCATCCATGGGGTCACAAAAAGTTGGACGTGACTGAGCGACTGAACTGAACTGCTGTCGTAAGAAGTCAAGAAAAAGGTTTCTTTTAGGAAGAGCTGAGTTTTGACTTGGGGGAGTATGCAGGGGAGTCTTAGTGCTTTGATGGTGATTCATTTATTGATCTGAATAGTGGTCATACAGGTGTGCTCACCTTGAGAAAATTTATTGAGCTGTTTATGTATGAACTATGTACTCTTTTCTCAGATATATTTCAATAAAAGCTTATTTAAAATAAAAAATGTTGAGTATAGATGAAGATTGACCATTTAAGTCCCCATGGTTTCAGATTTCCAAAGGGCTTGATGGAGAAATGGCATTCCTTCCTCGTGGGGAGCCCTGAGAAACAATTGCTGTCTGAAGACCAGACCAAGGAGCATAAGACTTAGAGGCTGCCTTCCACCATCAGGACCGTCTAAGTCTCAACCCCCAAAATATTTCTTTGTTCGTGTCAGTGTTCTGACCAGTGTGATATAGGTTGCAGTTAAAAAAAAAATAATGATAAATAAAAACAACTTTGCCCACTGAAATGAGAGGAAGCCAAGTCAAGGGGGAAGCTGTTCCTGTTTTCTTTCCGGTCACTGAGAAACCTAACTGTGAACACGAGGAGATGGTGCTGAGGGCGATAGATTATGCATTTGCACTTGGAGTAGTTATGGGGGATGAATCAACCATAATTGACATTGAATAAACTAACCATTAACAAAAGAAAATTTTCCATTTGAGGGAATTCTGGGAAGAGACAATTCATTAGCTTTTGCTACTCAACCCTGGTGGGATCATTGCAATATTTACCCCAGTGCTTGAAACTTTTCTGTGGTTTGTGGGAACTACTGCATAGTCTACCAGTTATTTCCCTTTTGGCTTTATGTCAGCTGGAGTTAGTTTCTGATGCCTGCAACTCAAGAACCCTAGTTGATACACCATGTCACCAACTTGAATATCATGAAGACGCCTGGCTTTTGCACAGTGAGTACTTACCTGGCAAGCACACTTGGAGAAAAAGGGAGTGAGAGCTGAACCTCCCATGGCTTCCTCAAACCCTGTGATTCCCTTTAGTTGACAAGGAGTGTTTCCACTGTTGAGTTAATGTCATTCTTGCTTTACCTTTGTATACATCCCATGCTGTGCTGTTTTTTTCTGCACAGAGATAACACCCCAAAATGGGGAGCTTTGAGGGGAAAGAAACTTTCATTTCAGTGAGTTAGTGAGGGAGTCATCAAGTCTTCAGGGATCTCTGAGACATTCCAGCAAAAATGACTAACTTGTAGGTTTGCTAAGATGCAGCATGGGATTTGGGAACTCGAGTTTTCATCAGAAGAGAGTGCCAGGTGGGAGAAATATACCCTTGTCATAGCAGTTATAAGGACATAATTAACTATAACTAGCAATAATAGCACCAACAAATGTTGACACTGGTTGAACACTTATTATATGCCACGCACATGTGTGTGTTAGTCACTCAGTTGTGTCCGATTCTTTGTGACCCCATGTATTGTAGCCTGCCAGGCTCCTCTGTCCATGGAATTCTCCAGGCAAGAATACTGGAGTGGGTTGCCATTCCCTTCTCCAGGGGAACTTCCCAACCCAAGAATCAAACCCTGCATTGCAGGCAGATTCTTTACCGTCTGAAGCACCATGGTCTAGCACAATGCTACAGATTTTATAGGCATTATCTCATTGAATCCTCCCAATATCATACCAAGGTAGACTAGAATATCAACTTCATGAGAGCAGGGAGTTTGGTCTGTTTTGCTCCTTGTGTCTCAAGGCATATAAAAGTGCCTGGTTTGTTAGTAGATAGTTAATGTTCAATAATAAGTTGGTCAAATGAACGTGTTGACTCTCTCTTCTTACTGTCTCCACTGTATAGATAATATGGGGATTAAGCAATTTATTACGGTAAATCTTCTGTCTACAATGTGGGAGACCCGGGTTCGACCCCTGGGTTGGGAAGATCCCCTAGAGAAGGAAATGGCAATCCATTCCAGTACTATTGCCTGGAAAATCCCATGGACAGAGGAGCCTGGTAGGCTACAGTCCATGGGGTCACAAACAGTCAGGCACAATTGAGAGTCTTCACTTCACTTCACTTCACTTCACTTCAAGTAGTGATAAAGCAAGGATATTTTTCAGGTCATAAGACTTGGAGGAGCACAACTCTATTTTGAAATTTTAGGAAAAATACAAACGATCAGAGAATGGAAAAGATCTTGGTGGAGCTTTGCATACAAAGGTCGTTGCTGATCCAAATCTTCTGGCTTTAGAGCTGGTCCCATGCCTTAAAGCCAAGTAGTGATGCCCTCAGGATGTCATGGAAACAAGGAAGGAAAACAAGTGTATTGCTCAAAACTTGCTCACACAGGATGGAATGAATGACTGAAGGGAACTTTTCTGATTTAATTGATGATTCCCTTAGGTAGTCATTGGAGAAGGAAATGGCAACCCACTCCAGTACTCTTGCCTGGGAAATCCCATGGATGGAGGAGCCTGGTAGGCTAGAGTCCATGGGGTCGTAAAGTTGGACATGACTGAGCGACTTCAGTTCAGTTCAGTTAGGTAGATATAGAACATGTTTACTATTCACTTTTCATAATCACAAGAATCTTTTCATATTCAGATTAATTATAAAGTGAAGACTCATGAGTTTAACTAAACCCTAAATTGTATTGAGGAGAGAAGGAATGCAGACATCAGTGGTCACTGGTTCCTCAATAGCCATTTCCTTTGAAGGTCTAGTCCATTGTGACTGAACCGCCTGAATCAGTGGCAATTTTATTCTACCAGGAAACATTCCCCTACATTTGAATAAAGAAGTTATTTGATCTCTTTTACAAGAACAACCAAAAGAGATGTTAACAAATCTTATGAAAACATTGTTTATAATGCTGTGTCCAATGTGATCTGGTAGCCAAGATTTCATGAACTGAAATGTTAAAAGGAAAAATAAAATCTATAATGTATTAATAGATTTATTCAAAGAATACACCTCTGAGAATGTTTTAGGGAATTAGTGAATTCAGGTAAATGTCAAACCCTGCTTTTAGAAACCATTGATGTTGGTTGATATTATTGATGCTTGTTTCTGTATTTTTCTCTGTATTATTCTGATTTCCCTCAGATGCAAGTGATAGAAACTTGATTTTAACAGTGTAGACAAAAATGGCAATTCAGTTGTTCACTTAACTGAAAAATTCAGGGATAGGTGGCTTCAGGTAAAGATATATTCCAGGGTCCTAATAATGTCATGAGGATTTATTCTCTTGCCCTCATCTCTTAGTTCCACTTTTATATGTGCTTCATTTTCAGGCAAGCCCTCTCAAACCCATGGTCTTCAACAGCTCCAAGCAGCTCCTCTGTCCATGGAATTCTCCAGACAAGAATACTGGAGTCGGTAGCTGTTCCCTTCTCCGGGGGATCTTCCCAACCCAGGGATCTAAGCCAGGTCTCCCACATTGCAGGTGGATTCTTTACTGTCTGAGCCACCAGGGAAGCTCTACATCATCCCTAGAGCTCCCAATTTCATCAAAGTCCAGGAATTTAGTATCATTGATCTGCTTTGAGTAACATGCCCATCCCTAAACCAAAACCATGGTTAGACAGAAAAATAAAAGTAACTGCTCTAAAAATTTAACTTTCTAAAAAGTGTATCTGACAGCATAGACATTGTAGAAGTTTTCAAAATAATTTGGGTGATTGCTTTTCTTTTCGTGTTGTTTTTTTTTTTAATTTTTATTTTTACTTTATTTTGCTTTACAATACTGTATTGGTTTTGCCATACATTGACATGAATCAGCCACGGGTGTACATGAGTTCTCAATCCTGAGCCCCCTCCCACCTCCCACCCCATATCATTTCTCTGGATCATCCCCATGCACCAGCCCCAAGCATCCTGTATCCTGTACAGAACATAGACTGGCGATTCGTTTCTTACATGATAGTATACATGTTTCAATGCCATTCTCCCAAATCATTCCACCCTCTCCCTCTCTCACAGAGTCCAAAAGTCCGTTCTAAACATCTGTGTCTCTTTTGCTGTCTCACATACAGGGTTATCATTACCATCTTTCTAAATGCCATATATATGTGTTAGTATATTGTATTGGTGTTTTTCTCTCTGGCTTACTTCACTTTGCATAATAGGCTCCAGTTTCATCCATCTCATTAGAACTGATTCAAATGTATTCTTTTTAATGGCTGAGTAATACTCCACTGTGTATATGTACCACACTTTTCTTATCCATTCATCTGCTGATGGACATCTAGGTTGTTTCCATGTCCTGGCTGTTATAGACAGTGCTGCGATGAACATTGGGGTACACATGTCTCTTTCTATTCTGGTTTCCTCGGTGTGTATGCCCAGCAGTGGGATTGCTGGGTCATATTTTTTAAGGACTCTCCACACTGTTCTCCATAGTGGCTGTACTAGTTTGCATTCCCACCAACAAGAGTGTAAGAGGGTTCTCTTTGCTCCACACCCTCTCCAGCATTTATTGCTTGTAGACTTTTGGATCGCTGCCATTCTGACTGGTGTGAAATGGTACCTCACTGTGGTTTTGATTTGCATTTCTCTGATAATGAGCGATGTTGAGCATCTTCTCATGCATTTGTTAGCCATCCGTATATCTTTGGAGAAATGTCTATTTAGTTCTTTGGCCCATTTTTTGATTGGGTCATTTATTTTTCTGGAATTGAGCTGCATAAGTTGCTTGTATATTTTTGAGATTAGTTGTTTGTCAGTCGCTTCATTTGCTATTATTTTCTCCTATTCAGAAGGCTGTCTTTTCACCTTGCTTATAGTTTCCTTTGTTGTGCAGAAGTTTTAATTTTAATTAGATCCCATTTGTTTATTTTTGCTTTATTTCCAGTATTCTGGGAGGTGGGTCATAGAGGATCCTGCTGTGATTTATGTCGGAGAGTGTTTTGCCTATGTTCTCCTCTAAGATTTTTATAGTTTCTGGTCTTACATTTAGATATTTAATCCATTTTGAGTTTATTTTTGTGTATGGTGTTAGAAAGTGATCTAGTTTCATTCTTTTACAAGTGGTTGACCAGTTTTCCCAGCACCACTTGTTAAAGAGATTGTCTTTAATCCATTGAATATCCTTGCCTCCTTTGTTGAAGATAAGGTGTCCATAGGCGTGTGGATTTATCTCTGGGCTTTCTATTTTGTTCCATTGATCTATATTTCTGTCTTTGTGACAGTACCATACTGTCTTGATGACTGTGGCTTTGTAATAGAGCCTGAAGTCAGGCAGGTTGATTCCTCCAGTTCCATTCTTCTTTCTCAAGATTGGTTTGGCTATTCGAGGTTTTTTGTATTTCCATACAAATCTTGAAATTATTTGTTCTAGTTCTGTGAAAAATACCACTGGTAGCTTGATAGGGATTGCATTGAATCTGTAGATTGCTTTGGGTAGTATACTCATCACTGTATTGATTCTTCCAATCCATGAACATGGTATATTTCTCCATCTATTAGTGTCCTCTTTGATTTCTTTCATCAGTGTTTTATAATTTTCTATATATAGGTCTTTAGTTTCTTTAGGTAGATATATTCCTAAGTATTTTATTCTTTTCGTTGCAATGCTGAATAGAATTGTTTCCTTAATTTCTTTTTCTACTTTCTCATTATTAGTGTATAGGAATGCAAGGGATTTCTGTGTGTTGATTTTATATCCTGCAACTTTACTATATTCATTGATTAGCTCTAGCAATTTTCTGGTGGAGTCTTTAGGGTTTTCTATGTAGAGGATCATGTCATCTGCAAACAGTGAGAGTTTTACTTCTTCTTTTTCAATTTGGATTCCTTTTATTTCTTTTTCTGCTCTGATTGCTGTGGCCAAAACTTCCAGAACTATGTTGAATAGTAGCAGTGAAAGTGGGCACCCTTGTCTTGTTCCTGACTTTAGGGGAAATGCTTTCAGTTTTTCACCATTGAGGATAATGTTTGCTGTGGGTTTGTCATATATAGTTTTTATTATGTTGAGGTATGTTCCTTCTATTCCTGCTTTCTGGAGAGTTTTTATCATAAATGGATGTTGAATTTTGTCAAAGGCCTTCTCTGCATCTATTGAGATAATCATATGGCTTTTATTTTTCAATTAGTTAATGTGGTGAATTACATTGATTGACTTGCCGATATTAAAGAATCCTTGCATCCCTGGGATAAAGCCCACTTGGTCATGGTGTATGATCTTTTTAATGTGTTGTTGGATTCTGATTGCTAGGATTTTGTTGAGGGTTTTTGCATCTATGTTCATCAGTGATATTGGCCTGTAGTTTTCTTTTTTTGTGGCATCTTTGTCAGGTTTTGGCATTAGGGTGATGGTGGCCTCATAGAGTGAGTTTGGAAGTTTCCCTTCCTCTGCAATTTTCTGGAAGAGTTTGAGTAGGATAGGTGTTAGCTCTTCTCTAAATTTTTGGTAGAATTCACCTGTGAAGCCATCTGGTCCAGGGCTTTTGTTTGCTGGAAGATTTCTGATTACAGTTTCAATTTCCGTGCTTGTGATGGGTCTGTTAAGATTTTCTATTTCTTCCTGGTTCAGTTTTGAAAAGTTGTACTTTTCTAAGAATTTGTCCATTTCTTCCACATTGTCCATTTTATTGGCATATAACTGCTGATAGTAGTCTCTTATGATCCTTTGTATTTCTGTGTTGTCTGTTGTGATCTCTCCATTTTCATTTCCAATTTTATTGATTTGATTTTTCTCCCTTTGTTTCTTGATGAGTCTGGCTAATGGTTTGTCAATTTTATTTATCCTTTCAAAGAACCAGCTTTTGGCTTTGTTGATTTTTGCTACGGTCTCTTTTGTTTCTTTTGCATTTATTTCTGCCCTAATTTTTGAGATTTCCTTCCTTCTACTAACTCTGGGGTTCTCCATTTCTTCCTTTTCTAGTTGGTTTAGGTGTAGAGTTAGGTTATTTATTTGACTTTTTTCTTGTTTCTTGAGGTATGCCTGTATTGCTATGACCTTTCCTCTTAGCACTGCTTTTATAGTGTCCCACAGGGTTTGGGTTGTTGTGTTTTCATTTTAATTCATCTTTATGCATATTTTGATTTCTTTTTTGATTTCTTCTGTGATTTGTTGGTTATTCAGAAGCGTGTTGTTCAGCCTTCATATGTTGGAATTTTTAATAGTTTTTCTCCTGTAATTGAGATCTAATCTTAATGCATTATGGTCAGAAAAGATGCTTGGAATGATTTCGATTTTTTTTAATTTATCAAGGTTAGATTTATGGCCCAGGATGTGATCTATCCTGGAGAAGGTTCTGTGAGCACTTGAGAAAAAGGTGAAATTCATTGTTTTGGGGTGAAATGTCCTATAGATATCAATTAGGTCCAACTGGTCTATTGTATCATTTAAAGTTTCTGTTTCCTTGTTAATTTCCTGTTTAGTTGATCTATCCATAGGTGTGAGTGGGGTATTAAAGTCTCCCGCTATTATTGTGTTATTGTTAATTTCCCCTTTCATACTTGATAGCATTTGTCTTACATATTGCAGTGCTCCTATGTTGGGTGCATATATATTTATAATTGTTATATCTTCTTCTTGGATTGATCCTTTGATCATTATGTAGTGTCCTTCTTTGTCTCTTTTCACAGCCTTTGTTTTAAAGTCTATTTTATCTGATATGAGTATTGCTACTCCTGCTTTCTTTTGGTCTCTATTTGCGTGGAATATCTTTTTCCAGCCCTTCACTTTCAGTCTGTATGTGTCCCTTGTTTTGAGGTGGGTCTCTTGTAGGCAGCATATATAGGGGTCTTGTTTTTGTATCCATTTAGCTAGTCTTTGCCTTTTGGTTGGGGCATTCAACCCATTTATGTTTAAGGTAATTATTGATAAGTATGATCCCATTGCCATTTACTTTATTGTTATGGGTTCGGGTTTATACACCCTTTTCGTGTTTCCTGTCTAGAGAATATCCTTTAGCATTTGTTGGAGAGCTGGTTTGGTGGTGCTGAATTCTCTCAGCTTTTGCTTGTCTGTAAAGCTTTTGATTTCTCCTTCATATTTGAATGAAATCCTTGCTGGGTACAGTAATCTGGGCTGTAGATTCTTTTCTTTCATCACTTTAAGTATGTCTTGCCATTCCCTCCTGGCCTGAAGTGTTTCTATTGAACGATCTGCAGTTATCCTTATGGAAATCCCCTTGTGTGTTATTTGTTGTTTTTCCCTTGCTGCTTTTAATATTTGTTCTTTGTGTTTGATTTTTGTTAATTTGATTAATATGTGTCTTGGGGTGTTTCACCTTGGGTTTATCCTGTTTGGGACTCTCTGGATTTCTTGGACTTGGGTGACTATTTCCTTCCCCATTTTAGGGAAGTTTTCAACTATTATCTCCTCAAGTATTTTCTCTTGGTCTTTCTTTTTGTCTTCTTCTGGGACTCCTATAATTCGAATGTTGGAGCATTTTATATTGTCCTGGAGGTCTCTGAGATTGTCCTCATTTCTTTTAATTCATTTTTCTTTTTTCCTCTCTGATTCATTTATTTCTACCATTCTATCTTCTATTTCACCAATCCTATCTTCTGCCTCTGATATTCTACTATTTGTTGCCTCCAGAGTGTTTCTGATCTCATTTATTGCATTATTCATTATATATTGACTCTTTTTTATTTCCCCTAGGTCCTTGTTAAACCTTTCTTGCATCTTCTCCAGGCTATTTATCTGTGATTCCATTTTGATTTCAAGATTTTGGATCATTTTCACTATCATTATTTGGAATTCTTTCTCAGGTAGATTCCCTATCTCTTCCTCTTTTGTTTGGTTTGGTGGGCATTTCTCCTGTTCCTTTACCTGCTGGATATTCCTCTGTCTCTTCATCTTCGTTATGTTACTGCGTTTGGGGTGGCCTTTCTGTATTCTGGGAATTTGTGGAGTTCTCTATATTATGGAGTTTCCTCACTGTGGGTGGGGTTGTATCAGTGGCTGTCAAGGTTTCTTGGTTAGGGAAACTTGTGTCGGAGTTCTGGTGGGTGGAGCTGGATTTCTTTTCTCTGGAGTGCAATGAAGTGTCCAGTAATGAGTTATGAGTTGTCTATGGTTTTGGAGTAACTTTGAGCTGCCTGTATATTGAAGCTCAAGTGTGTGTTCCTGTGTTGCTGGAGAATTTGCGTGGTATGTCTTGCTCAGGAACTTGTTGGCCCTTGGGTGGTGCTTGGTTTCAGTGTAGGTATGGAGGCATTTGATGAGCTCCTATCAATTAATGTTCCCTGGATTTACAGTAGCCTCAAGACTTCTCCATCTATACAGCACCGATAATAAAACATGTAGGTTAAAGATGAAAAGTTTCTCCACATTGAGGGACACCAAGACAGGTTCACTGAGTTACATGGAGAAGAGAAGAGGGAGGGGGTAGTTAGAGGTGACTGGAATGAGATGAGGTGGGATCAAAAGAGGAGAGAGCAAGCTAGCCAGTAATCACTTCTTTATGTGCACTCCACAGTCTGGACCTCTCAGCGATGGTCACAGAGTTATACAGGGAAGAGGAGAAGGAGGAAGTAGACAGAGGTGGCCAGGAGGATAAAAGAGGGAAATGAAAAGGAGAGAGACAGATCCAGCCAGTAACCAGTTCCCTAAGTGTTCTCCACCGTCTGGAACACACAGAGATTCACAGAGTTGGGTAGAGAAGAGAAGGGGGAGGGAGGAGGCAGAGACAACCTGGTGGAGAAAAAGGAGAGTCCAAAGGAGGAGAGAGTGGTCCAGCCAGTAATCTCGCTCTCAGGTAAAATTGGGTATAAAAAAATAAATAAATAAATAAAAGTAAAAAATAAAATAAAATAAATGTACAAAATTGACAACAAATACCAAAAAGCAAAGATTAAAAGTCTAGAGTAGAGGTTGGATTTTCAAAAATACAATGTTAAAGAAAAGAAGAAGAAGAAAAAAAAACCAAAGTCACGAGAATTATTAAAAAACAACAACCACAATATATATATATATGGCGTTTGCTTTAAAAATGGGGTCTTTTTTTTAAGTAATAGTAGGTTATAAAAATTAAAATTAAAGGAGAAATAGAGGACTTACAAATTTTAAAAAGTTTAAAAGAAAAGAAGAAGAAAAAGTAAAGAAGAAAAAACGATCAAACAACATCAACAACAACAACAAAAAGAGAATGGTCATAAAAATAGTAAAGATATTTCTGACACTTTCCCTGGTGTTGTGGGCAGTATGGGGTCACCTCCAAGATGGTTCCCTCTGTTTATCTTCTTCTGTTTGCTGGTCTCTTCAGTGTCTGATTTCTGCCCTGACACAAGGGGGGCGGTGGTGGACACTTTTTTTTTTTAGGCTCACTTGTTCAGTCGCGCTGTGGGGAGGGAGGGATGCTGCAAACAAATAACACTGGTGTGTGCTCGCAGTGCCTCAGCCACACCGGGCATGCCCCTGCACAAGGCGCACACCGCTCAGGCTCTACATTGCTCTGCCGGGAACCGTCTGAGGCCGGCCCTAGGCTGCGTGCACCTCCCTGGTCTAAGCCGCTCAGGCTCAGCTCTCAGGTAGCCCTCAGAGGCACAGATTCGGTTGGGCCTGCGTTTTGCACCCTTCCCAGGACCGAGTAGCTCAGGTGTTTGGTGAGCTCAGTTGCTGCGACTTATCGCCTTTCCCATCTCTGCTGCTCAGTTTTCTGGGTGTACCGCTGGTGCCCCTTGTCAGGCAGATGGTGACTGTCCAGGACCCCAAGAAGTCTTAGCAAAGAAGCCTGCTTGCAGTTTGGTAGGTAAATTCTCTCCAGGGCTGCAATTGCCCCTTTCCAGCCCTTACAGCTCTGGCTGCCTGTCACCAGAGGGGGGTGGTCTGCAGTAGGCTATTTCTGTTCTGTCCTTTGCTCTGTGCGCGGTCCTGGCGGTGTCTTATGTTAGAGCTTTTCACCTGGTAGCTATCCCACACTCTGGTATGCTAGCCCAAGTTAGTTCGCTCTGGTTACACTTGCGGTGTTCTGGCCCAATTCTTGAAAAGCACTGAAGCCCCGCCTCCCTGCCCAGCCCCCGCTTGCTAGTGGCGGATGCAGGCGTCTGCACTGCTTCTCTGCTGGGGGGTGGGGGGAGGGGGTTACCATTGGGCTCGTAATCTGTTGGTTTTAATTATTTATTTACTTTTCTTCCCTGTTATGTTGCCATCTGTGCTTCCAAGGCTTGCCACAGACTCAGCAGCGAGAGTGTTTCCTGGTGTTTGGAAACTTCTCCCTTTTTAAGACTTCCTTCCCAAGACAGGATTGCCTTCCCAGGACGTAGCTCCCTCCCTACCTCCTTTGTCTCTTTTTTCATCTTTTATATTTTTCCTACCTGTTTTTGAAGACAATGATCTGCTTTTCTGGGTGCCTGATGTCCTCTGCCAGCATTCAGAAGTTGTTTTGTAGAATTTACTGAGCATTGAAATGTTCTTTTGATGAATTTGTGGGGGAGAAAGTCGTCTCCCTGTCCTATTCCTCCACCATCTTAGGACCGCCTCGGGTGATTGCTTTCCACCTCTGAGAGCTAGTCTTTTAGATGGTATTACAAAGTGAGACCCTTCTTAGTCATAGTCTACACTCATTTTGCTGGTTCAGACAAGGTTGGTTCCTTGCACCATTGCAGGTTTGACTTCTACAAACTGCTATTTCTGTTCTTTCAGAAACTAGTGAGGGTGATCGTAGATACCTGAAGACCATAGTTTAAAAGACTATAAGACTATGGTCTTAAAAGAGTGGCTTCCATGTGGCTGGAAAGTGAGGGCTCTGTATCCCCAGCTGGTGCATCAGGTGTTGTTGTTCAGTTGCTAAGTCGTGTCTGACTCTTTGTGACCCCATGGACTGCAGCACACCAGGCTTCCCTGTCCTTCACCATCTCTTGGGGTTTGCTCAAACTCATGTCCATTGTTGCCATCCAACCATCTCATCCTCTATTGCCCCCTTCTCCTCAATCTTTCCCAGCATCAGGGTCTTTTCCAATGAATTGGCTCTTAGCATCAGGTGGCCAATATATTGGTCTTTGATTTTGGTATATCAGCATTTACTTATAAATCTTTAGGTCTTATGGTATAGGGGTTAATAGTATAGGCTGAGGAATGAGGTGGACCAGTATTTGTGTGTCAGCTCTAGAGCTAATGCAAATTAGTTAATAGATCTACAAAAGGAAGATATTAATAGTATCTATCCCCCCAGGGTGTGCCTCTTGAGAAGACATGGAACAACAGACTGGTTCCAAATAAGAAAAGGAGTACATCAGGGTTGTATATTGTCACCCTGCTTATTTAACTTCTATGCATAGTACATCATGAGAAACACTGGGCTGGAAGAAACACAAGCTGGAATCAAGATTGCTGGGAGAAATATCAATAACCTCAGATATGCAGATGACACCACCCTTATGGCAGAAAGCAAAGAGGAACTAAAAAGCCTCTTGATGAAAGTGAAAGAGGAGAGTGAAAGAGTTGGCTTAAAGCTCAACATTCAGAAAACTAAGATCATGGCGTCTGGTCCCATCACTTCAAGGGAAATAGATGGGGAAACAGTCGAAACAGTGTCAGACTTTTTTTTTTTTTTGGCTCCAAAATCACTGCAGATGGTGATTGCAGCCATGAAATTAAAAGATGCTTACTCCTTGGAAGGAAAGTTATGACCAACCTAGACAGCATATTGAAAAGCAGAGACATTACTTTGCCAACGAAGATCCATCTAGTCAAGGCTATGGTTTTTCCAGTAGTCACGTATGGATATGAGAGTTGGACTGTGAAGAAAGCTGAGTGCCAAAGAATTGATGCTTTTGAACTGTGGTGTTGGAGAAGACTCTTGAGAGTCCCTTGGACTGCAAGGAGATCCAACCAGTCCATTCTAAAGGAGATCAGTCCTGGGTGTTGTTTGGAAGGAATGATGCTAAAGCTGAAACTCCAGTACTTTGGCCACTTTATGCGAAGAGTTGACTCATTGGAAAAGACTCTGATCCTGGGAGGGGTTGGGGGCAGGAGGAGAAGGGGATGACAGAGAATGAGATGGCTGAATGGCATCACCGACTCAATGGACATGAGTCTGGGTGAATTCCGGGAGTTGGTGATGGGCAGGGAGGCCTGGAGTGCTGCAGTTCATGGGGTCACAAAGAGTCAGACATGACTGAGTGACTGAACTGAACTGAAGTGAACTGATCCCCCCAGGGTGTGCCTAGCTCATGACAAACATAGCTATTACTATTATCCTGTTCACCCAGTACTTACCTTCATGCCCAGTACCCTCCCCCTTTTCTATGAGTTGCAGGATTCCCAAAATGAAGAGGTTTCCCTCTTTTAACTCATAGACTATTTTTCCAGCCCTCCCAGTCCTATGCAATAACTTCTGAGATATTTTGAGTTCAAATCTTTTATCTCCTGTATATTAATTGAGGGAGACTGACCAAAATGAATATTCTGGGCCTCAGTCTTCTCATCTGTAAAATGAGGTTATAACACTAACGTTACAAGAAAGTCGTGTAATTTAAATTAAATAATACAAATAAGGCATCTGGTTTGCCTTGGAAATGAACAGAGATCATTCTGTTGTTTTTGAGATTGCATCCAAGTACTGCATTTCGGACTCTTTTGTTGACCGTGATGGCTACTCCATTTCTTCTAAGGGATTCCTGCCCACAGTAGTAGATATAATGGTCATCTGAGTTAAAGTCACCCATTCCAGTCCATTTAAGTTCGCTGATTCCTAGAATGTTGACGTTCACTCTTGCCATCTCCTATTTGACTACTTCCAATTTGCCTTGATTCATAGACCTGACATTCCAGGTTCCTGTGCAATATTGCTCTTTACAGCATCGGACCTTGCTTCTATCAGCAGTCACATCCACAACTGGGTATTGTTTTTACTTTGGCTCCATCCCTTCATTCTTTCTGGAGTTATCTCTCCACTGATCTCCAGTAGCATATTGGGCACCTACTGACCTGGGGAGTTCCTCTTTCAGTATCCTATCATTTTGCCTTTTCATACTGTTCATGGGGTTCTCAAGGCAAGAATACTGAAGTGGTTTGCTATTCCCTTCTCCAGTGGACCACATTCTCAGACCTCTCCACCATGACCCATCCATCTTGGGTGGCCCCACACGGCATGGCCTAGTTTCATTGAGTTAGACAAGGCTGTGGTCCATGTGATTAGATTGACTAGTTTTATGTGATTATGGTGATAATCCTAATCATAATTTTCTGTGATAATTGTGACCTCCTTCAGAAGGTCCCATGCTGCACTCAGTGCCCCAGGCTCTGCAGCAGGCCTCTGCTAACTTACGCCTCTGCCGGAGACTCCTGGACACGCACGGGCATGTCTGGGTCAGTTTCTTGTGTGGTCATTGCTCCTTTCTCCTGGGTCCTGGTGCACACAAGGTTTTGGTTGTGCCCTCCAGAGTCTGTTTCCCCAGTCCTGTGTAAGTTCTGGTGGTTCTATGCTGGGGTTAATGGCGACCTCCTCCAAGAGGGCTTATGCCATACCCAGGTCTTATTGGAAAAGACCCTGATGCTGGGAAAGATTGAAGATGGGAGGAGAAGGGGACGACAGAGGATAAGATGGTTGGATGGCACCACTGACTTGATGGACATGAGTTTGAGTAGGCTCTGGGAGTTGGTGATGGACAGGGAAGCCTGGAGTTGCTGCAAGCCATGGGATTGCAAAGAGTCAGACACGACTGAATGACTGAACTGAACTGAAGGCATCTGGAGCACAATAGATGCCGAATAACTTTTCTTTATCAATTACTTATATAATATTTTATATCTACTATGCTGCCATCCTTGTTTTAAGTACTTTGTAGCTTTTAGTTCATTTAATCTTAATTTTTAGAATTAATCCTACCATTATCATCTTTTTACAAATAAGGAAAGAAGTGTCAAGAAGTTCAACAAGTTGCTTGACCTTACAATGCTCGTATATGGTGGAAGTAAGCTTTGAATCCAGGCAGTTTGGTCCAGGTTCCATTATCTGAATCACTTTTTCCTCTCTGAACTACCTCTTACCAAAAAAAAAAAAGAAAGAAAAGATGAATGCTATGATCAGAATTAATTGAGAAGATAGGATGCCATCCGACATCTTCTTCCTGGAGCTTGAGTCTATCCTACTCTTCATCAGTGTGTTTGCCCAAGGAGGTATTTAGTTATAGGCAATTGCAAAATTTTCTCTAAGAGTTGTCATTACTTATTGTGCCTTACTCCAAGTAGTAAAGACACTGATTCTTCTTCATGGAAGGCTCACAGGTACCACATTGAACTGCTAATCACACACCACGGAAGCTTCATGACACCCCAGTGAGGCAGCACTGAACCTCCAGGGTCACCCAGCTAAATGTGACAGGTTCATTATTTGAACCCAGGACCCTCTGTCTAACGGGCTTGCTTTTCATGGACATGTCATGCCATCCTTGATGTGACAAAGAACACTTAGAATATAGAATAAATGTCCTCTGGGCTTCCCAGGTGGCACTAGTGGTAAAGTACCTGCCTGCCAACTCAGAGACCTAAGAGTCGCAGGTTCAATCCCTGGGTCAGGAAGATCCCCTGGAGAAGGGCATGGCAATCAACTCCAGTTTTCTTGCCTGGAGAATCCTATGAACAGAGGAGCCTGGTGGGCTAAAGTCCATAAGTTCGCACAGAGTCAGATATGACTGAAGCGACTTAGCATGCATGTCTGTGATGTCCCTTGTTGTTAGAACCCATGTCAAATCCTTAGCAAAATGAATACTTTCACTCACTTTTTTCAAACTGCTTTCATTGAGATATTATTGTATCCCAGCAGTGAATATGTGAACCTTGAAAGAGATATCACAATTGATTTCTTGTACCCCACTTTGGGGCATTACTTAGGTCACATCAGCTTGCTTTAATTTCAGCAAATTTTGCCATGATTGGATGCCCTGGTTTGACTTTTGGATATGATATCAATGTCATCGATCATTCCAGTTGCAAAATCTAAAATAGATCCATGTTTCGAGTTCCTACAAAGCAAAGACTAGAAAGAGAGATAATTTTGGACTCGCTTTCCTAGTGGTGGTCACTAAGCTGTCACCAGAAGCCTTTTTGCAATATGGATGAAGAAGGTGATGGTTAAATTTACAAATATTGGACTTTAAGTGGCCCTCATTGTCATGCAGTTTAGATAATGTGTAAGACACTTTAGATAAGGTATATGACACTTTAGCTAAGGTGTAAGACATGAGGGAATCATGGTTTTCAAGAATTTAAGAATGAATGTAACTAACACTAATGAAGGAGTTATAACTTAGAACCAGATTTAGAAGGTAAATATCATAGCAGTAAAATCTGGCCAACATTAATGAGCTCTGTCTGCCAATTCAACAATCAGAACATGCCCCTTTTCCTATTCTTTATCTCCTGAGCTTTATTTGTTTATTAGCCCACTTGGACAACAACATATAAATTTGGGGAAGACAACCAATAAAATTTGCCAGAACAAAAGGCTAGTTTACTAATTTCCCCCATGGCCCTGTGTAGGATTATAAAATTTCTTCCTGTTGAAATCTGGGCTCTGCTGTCTCAGGAGTGACCCCTCTGGTTGAGAAGACCATCAAGAATATGCAACATCTCCACCATCTCCTGCCCACAGACTGGCCTGATTAATCCCGATTGAGTCTTTGGAAAGCACACAAATATAAACTATTCATTTATTTCAAATCGGTGGGCGCCGTGGGGAAGTTATCTCATATAATCTAGTGTTAGTCTATCCACTGCATCATAAAAATTAATTTGTCTAATTAATGACATTAGTACTTTTATACATGCATAATTCATATTAATTGATAGGTCTGCCTAAAAAGAATACCTTTTGGAAGAAAAATGATCCCATTAGTGCAAGTTTAATCCAAATCAGGGCTGACAAAGCATGGAGCCTTCAAGGCGTATCTTCAGCTTTGTTAATTGTCATAAGCATTCTAAATTGATTATTCTTACATTAGCATGAGACATTTCATTCATCAATGCTTTGCTGTAAAGGAAATTTGTCTAATGGATTTGGGTAGCTCAACTAAATAAGTAGTATTTTTTTTTCCTAGGGTAGCTAGAGGGGCATTTGAAGCATATTAATTCACTAATACTGGAGGGAAGAAAAATTAGCAGTGGAAATATATAGAAATATCATACAAAATTAGATTTCTGACACTGAATAATTTTTGTGATATCTATTTCAATGGTAATTGAGTGAGTGTGCCTGCACTTTTATTGCTTTTCTGTTTTGCAAGCTCCATGATAAACAGCTAATGTTAATATTTCTTATGAGTTATGTTCCTGCACCTGGTAGGGCCACAGGGGTATGAAATGGAGGATGAATGAGACAAATATGCATTTTGCGGGGGTGGGGGGTGGGGGGGGTGGCGGGGAACTGCTAGAAGACACAGGGATTATACAAGGATTGACCATAGCAACGTTTACCTTGGGCTTCTGGGAAAACCATTTCCACAGACACGTGTGGCCAGGTAAGCCATGGGGGGACAATAAACTTAGATTCGATTGTGTCCCAGTCCACACACACTAGAGAGCAGGCAATCCATTCAACTTGCTGTCTGCCTCTTCATTTCGGGGCAGTCATCAGAGAATTCTTTTTAATGGCCAGAGCCAAACTTCTTGGTTAACGTCCAGAGATTCACACAAAGCCTGGTTGGGATCCTCTGTTTGGGAAGCAATAACCTGACAATGAGCTAGGAAGATATATTTTAACAGCTGTTCTATACTCTTTTTCGGCTGTATAGACCAATCCCATACGGTTGATTTTGGGCAGAGCTGAGGAGTTCATTTAGATGCAATGGTGCTTGTGCTATAAGGATCTTCGTTGGAAATTGTCCACCATGTTCTTCTACTTTGGAGTATCTCCTTCTACTCCTCTTCTTCTTCTCCTCGCCAGGATGGATTTGAGAAATTTCCAATACTTTAGACCATTCTTGGGCACTGGAAAAAAATACACCTGTGTTAAAGTCTTAGCAAGTTATTTACTCAGTAAACGAGTGACCTTGGCCAAGTAGCTTAATGTCTTTGAGGTTCCATTTCCAATAGTAGCAGTTTCAATGTGTTGCTGTGATGGACATGTACATGCCCTAAGGGCTTAGCAGTGTGACTAGCATAACAGCTGTCAAATAAATTGGAACACTTATGAGCTATTAGCTGGTGGAATTAAATAGAGACAAAAAGAGTCTTTCTTGCATTCTTACTTCTTTTTCTTATTTCCCTTCTCTTCTTTCTCAAAGGATTTTTGTCTCTAGGTGACATTTTTTTCGTCATCCCAATTACCCTTGAGTTTCAGAGTGGACTCTTTGGTCACATGGCACTCACAGAAATTCTAGCCAGGGAAAAAGTGCTAACAAACTCCCCACCAACCTTCCAGAACATGGTCACAGCAATTGTCCCAAGGGTATCACTTACTTCAAAGCGTCTGGGCTCATATTAAAAGAGACTATGTTGTGGAGTAGATTAAGCTCAGGTTTCAGATTTAGATAAACCTGAGCTAGAAATCTCTCTCATTCAATCATTCATTCATCTATTTGATAAATATCGAGTACCCAGTATTTAGATCTTGGGGATACTGATGTACATTTAAGGAGTAGGCATTCTAGTCAAGTGAAATTTGCTCAGTCATGTCCAACTCTTTGCAACCCCATGGACTGTATAGAATTCTCTGGGCCAGAATATTGGAATGGGTAGCCTCTCCCTTCTTGAGGGGAATCTTCCCAACCCAGGGATCGAACCCAGGTCTCCTGCATTGTAGGCAGATTCTTTACCAGCTGAGCCACAAGCTGATTGACAATTCACCAAAAAGCAGACACCTACAGAAGAGAATTCAGAGAAAGAGAGAGAGAGAAGTGCTAAGAAGGGAAGGAGACCAGGAGTGTGGTGCAGAGTGGTTGGGCTGTGGGCAGAGGAGGTAAGAAAGTACTTTAGCGAGGGCGAGGATGGACAGGGACAAACTCTGATATGTAATCAGACCCATGAAAAGCATCCTTCCAGGTGCCAGGTGAAACGATCCAGCAGAAGGAAGGCCCTTTGCACATTTAAGGCAAAGAAAGAAGGATATGACTCCACTGCAGGAAATGAGTCTCAGGGTAGGCAGGGGCTTGAATTAAAAACCATGGTGGATCACTGGAAAATAATCCACCTGCAATGCAGGAAACATGGGTTCAGTGCCTGGGTCAGGAAGATCCCCTGGAGGAGGAAATGATTACCCATTCCAGTATTCTTGCTAGGAAAGTCCCATGGACAGAGGAGCCTGGCAAGCTACAGTCTATGGGAGTCACAAAGAGTCAGACAGAACTGAGCAAATAAGCACATGCCGTGCTCAGTCATGCCTGACTCTCTGTGACCCCCAAGGACTGTGGCCCACCAGGCTCCTCTGTCTACAGGATTTCCCAGGCAAAAATACTGGAACGGGTTGCCATTTCCTCCTCCAGAGCACAGCACAGCACCTGCCTTTTACTCACTGTACATTCTTGGGAAGTTTCTATAGACCTCTCTCCCAGCCTCAATTTTCTCACCTGCAAGATAGGAATTAGCACAATTGCTTCCTCATATGTTTCTCTTCATGAATAAATGAGACATTTCAAGATTATCGATAAATCTGGACTCATAAAATGTTGCTCCCTCATCTTCCTTCTCCTCCTTGAATGCCATTTGTTAACAAATACTGAAATATTCCTGTTCAGTTGAGTGACCCTCACCCAATTTATTTTGGAGATTTTACACAATCCAGGAGATAGGTACGTATTTCCTCTACCAAGAAAAACCTTCCTTTGTTTGGTGGTGACTGTGTGTCCCACTCAACAAGGCTGTGAGAGTCTGGAATAAGCCACAGGGGGCAGAAGGAAGCCTGCTCTCCCCTTCCGGTGAAGAGCTATTGCAGCCTGTCTTCCGGCCACATCTTTAGATCCGTTCACCTTCCAGCATCCTGTACTCTCTGCTGGCAATTCTTCTGGGATGTTTTCAGTAGACTCCCTCCAGATCCCATGTATCCCATGATGTGCTCCCTGACCCTTCAGGACCACATTAGGCTCTAATCTCTCATCTCCTCGCCCCAATAAGTGTTGATTTTTCCGCATCCATTTTCAATCCATTCCTCAAGCTCTCTCTTTAGGCCTCAAGTTTCAACAGAAAGGAAACACTTCCTAAAGTTGTTCATTTTGGTTTCCAGCAGACAGAATTTGGGAAGGACAGAGATATTACATATCCCACAACTAAAATATACCAGATGTGTAGCTTTATTCTGGTTTTTAACATAGAATATTCCTGTTTTCCTAAATGTAACTTAATATTGCTTTCAACATGGAAAGTGATACTCTAATTATACAAAACATAAGCCATGCCATTCCTCAAATATATATTTATACATAGACTAATGGAAGGGGCCAGGACAAATGATCTGTGTTAGATATTCCAAATGTGAAAAAATGAGGTTCATAGAGATTTAACAGCTATTGGGGGAGTGCTTGCAATAATTGGTTATTGTTGAAAAGAAATGTCAGATATCATTATTGACATTTACAATTTTAATTAGCTTGATCTCGGAGTCTAATACATTATATTTTCCTCTTTTCAATTTTTTTTTTTCTGAAAGAATTAAAACCAATAGGCTTTCACAGTTATTTAAGGAAATGTTATTAAGACCCACAATGCTGGGATGTACTAATAGTTTAATGGATAAAGAATATGGGTCATTTTTCATGTTAAAACACAGCCCTGAAATGAAATAGTTCTCTCATTTGCTACAGAACCAGAACAGCAGATTGCACTGTTTCCTCGAAGTCTTTAGTTTGTTCAAGGGTTCCTGGAGGTTTTGATTTTTGTACTGTTCAGTCTCTGTCCCCCTCAACCTTTACTCCAAGGAAAAGGGTGAGTGGAGGCTCCAGGAGATTTTGAGCAGAGAAACGGAACTCTGTGTGAAGTATGGCTCTGCAACTTACAAGGCAAGGCATCTTTCTTTCCAGACACCCAGGGAGTCTAATGTTTCTTATTTATCTGCAGGTGGCTCTAGACATTTTTGGTGGCATCCTACAAAGGTGGCATCCTTCATTCTGCAATGTGTTTAATGAGACCAAAGCATATGTAATTATTAGAACCAGCTCTAATTGTCTCCTGGAGAGAATTTCACTGGTGATGTGTGATGTGTAGTTCCTGCATGCTAATTCACTTCAGTCCTGTCCGACTCTTTGTGACCCTATGGACTGTAGCCCACCAGGCTCCTCTGTCCCTGGTATTCTCCTGGCAAGAATATTCAAGGGAGTTGCCATTTCCTTCTTCAGGAAATCTCCCTGACCCAGGAGTCAAACCCATGTCTCTGACTCCTGCATTGGCAGGCGGGCTTTTTACCGTTATCGCCACCTGGGAAGCCCGTGTAGTGCCTGCTTCTCCCAGTTGGTAATACACAACTCACAAGGTTATCTCTTTTCTGAAGCAAATATCATTTGGAACATAGATGGACTTTCAGAGACCATGTAACCATTTAATTATTGTGATATAATGATACAATAAAAAATATGTTTTGGTGTTCACTTGATTCTAGCCTGAGCTCCCAAAGTCTTTGAGATTTCCTGAGGGTAAAATCAATTGGCCAGTTTGCAACCCCATGAACTGTATCCCGCCAGGCTCCTCTGTCCATGGGATTTCCAAGACAAGAATACTGGAGTGGGTTGCCATTTCCTTCTCCAGCGGATCTTCCTGTTCTGGGATTGAACCTGCTCCATCTTCTGCATTGGCAGGCAGATTCTTTATCTCTGAGCCACCTGGGAAGCTAGGAGCATCTTTTGTTCTGGTATATGGTCTTTGATTTTGGTTTTTGACACAGTACTCCTAAATCCCTTGGAATTTCTAGAATGATAAGAGAATATTTGGTTCTAATGAGTTGACACTTAATGGGCCCCTGGATAACTGCAGGATGGCGGCTGCTCACTGGAAAGACAGAACAATTATCAGAAGCTTAGAACTTTCAGCACCACCCACTAGCCTCTGGGGAGGGGAGAGAGGCTGGAAATTGAGTTAATAATCATGTCTATGAGATGAAGCCTTCATAAAAATCCCTGAACTACAGAGTTGGTGATGGGCAGGGAAGCCTGGCATGCTGCAATCCTTGGGGCTGCAGAGTTGGACACGACTGAGCGACTGAACTGAACTGAACAGAGTTTGGAGAACTCCTGGGTTGGCGAATGCATTCACATGCCAGGAGGGTATATGTTCCAACTCCATGGTGAAAGAAGCGCCTGTGTTCGGGACCCTTCTCTCCTTGCGTACCTTTCCATCTGCTCTAACCTTTATCATATCCTTTATAATAATGCATTTACCTGAGTTCTGTGAGACATTCTAGCAAATTATGGAAACCAAAGAGGGTCTTGGGATTGGTTGGAAATACAAGTGAAAGCCTGGGACTCCCTACTGGAGCCTGCAGTAGGGGGAGTACTGTGGGTCTAAGAACTTGATCTGGGTGGGGAGAGGGGGTGTGTGCTAATCCTGGGTAGGGAGTGTTAGAACTAAACTGAATGGAAGGACACCCTGCTGGTGTCAGAGAATTGGTGGGTGTGTGGGAAAAAGTCAAAAATTCTATAACCAGAAATATTGTGAGCATTCAGAGAGTAGAGAACAGAGGAAAACGGAGTTTTTCCTTTTATACTTGTGCATAATTTATATGTTATATATATATGTATGTATAATGTTTGTGTGTGTGTGCTAAGTCTCGTCAGTGATGTTCACCTCTTTGCAACCCATGGACTATAGCCCTCCAGGCTCCTCTGTCCATGGGATTCTCCAGGCAAGAATACTGGAGTTGGTTGCCATGCCCTCCTCCAGGAGATCTTCCCAACCCAGGGAGCAAACCCATGCCTCTTATGTCTCCTGCATTCGTAGGTGGGTTCTTTACCACTAGTGCCACCTGGGAAGCCCCATATATCTTGTATACCATACACTTAAGTACTCTATTTAAACATAATCATACATGGAACTTTAAATACAATAAAATTCTGAATCCAGACAGAAAAGTTTTTGAATCACTCTTTCTTGAGGATGATCAGTGCTTTGGGATTAGCTGTGCCAACCTACACAGGCAACTAAAGATGATATACCTTTATAGTTATATAAACATAAGCCCAACTGTCACGCTTGCTGGAGTTCAGGAAAAGAGACAAAGGAGGCACATGTACCATATATTTAAATACTTAAAAATAGAAATCAAGCTAATAAACTATTTAATATGATGTATTCTTGACAATACAATGGGCCGTAGGAAGCATCACTATGAACAAAACTAGTGGAGGTGATGGAAATTCCACTTGAGCTATTTCAAATCCTAAAAGATGATATTGTGAAAGTGCTGCACTCAATATGCCAGCAAATTTAGAAAAGTCAGCAGTGGCCACAGGACTGAAAAAGGTCAGTTTTCATTCCAGTCCCAAAGAAAGGCAATGCCAAAGAATGTTCAAACTACTGCACAGTTGTACTCATCTCACATGCTAGTAAAGTAATGCTCAAAATTCTCCAAGCCAGGCTTCAGCAGTATGTGAACCGTGAACTTTCAGATATTCGAGCTGGGTTTAGAAAAGGCAGAGGAACCAGAGATCAAATTTCCAACATCCAGTAGATCATGGAAAAAGCAAGAGAGTTCCAGAAAAACATCTATTTCTGTTTTATTGACTATACCAAAGCCTTGACCGTGGTTGGCAACAAACTGTGGAAAATTCCTCAAGAGACTGGAATATCAGACCACTTGACCTGTCTTCTGAGAAATCTGTATGCAGGCCAGGAAGCAACAGTTAGAACTGGACATGGAACAACAGACTGGTTCCAAATAGGAAAAGGAGTATGTCAAGGCTGTACATTGTTACCCTGCTTATTTAACTTATATGCAGAGTACATCATGAGAAATACTGGGCTGGAAGAAGCACAAGCTGGAATCTAGATTGCTGGGAGAAATAACAATAACCTCAGATATGCAGATGACACCACCCTTATGGCACAGAATGAAGAGGAACTAAAGAGCCTCTTGATAAAAATGAAAGAGGAGAGTGAAAAAGTTGGCTTAAAACTCAACATTCAAAAAACTAAGATTATGGCATCTGGTCCCATGGCAAATAGATGGGGAAACAGTGGAAACAGTGACAGACTTTATTTATTTATTTGGCTCCAAAATCACTGCAGATGGTGACTGCAGCCATGAAATTAAAAGGTGTTTGCTCCTTGGAAGAAAAGTTATGACCAACCTAGACAGCATATTGAAAAGCAGAGACATTACTTTGCCAACAAAGGTCTGTCTAGTCAAAGCTATGGATTTCCAGTAGTCATGTATGGATGTGAGAGTTGGACTATAAAGAAAACTGAAGAATTGATGCTTTTGAGCTGTGGTGTTGGAGAAGACTCTTGAGAGTCCCTTGAACTGAAAGGAGATCCAACCAGTCCATCCTAAAGGAAATCAGTCCTGAATATTCATTGGAAGGACTGATGTTGAAGCTGAAACTCCAATACTTTGGCCACCTGATGGGAAGAACTGCTTTCATTTGAAAAGACCCTGATGCTGGGAAAGATTGAAGGCAGGAGGAGAAGGGATTGACAGAGGATAAGATGGTTAGATGGCATCAGTGACTCAATGGACACGAGTTTGAGTAAACTCTGGGAGTTGGCAATGGACGGGGAGGCCTGGTGTGCTGCAGTCCATGGGGTTGCAAAGAGTCAGGCATGACTGAGTGACTGAACTGAACAGAATTGATTCTTGACAAATGGGCTTTCCCAGGTGGCACTAGCAGTAAAGAATCCACCTTACAATGCAGGAGGCATAAGAGACCTGGGTTTGATCCCTGAGTCAGGAAGCTCTGGAGGAGGGCGTGGCAACTCATTCCAGTATGCTTGTCTAGAGAATCCCATGGACAGAGGAGCCTAGTGGGCTACAGTCCACAGGGTCACAAAGAGTTGGACATGACTGAAGTGACTTAACACACACAAACACACAGACACACACATGCATTCTTGACAAATACACATCAGGAGCCCTCTGAGTTGCATGGTAGAGGATAGCCATTCCCCAGGAAGGAACCTCTAGCTTGGCCTGTGGTGCCCAGTCGGTCCACTTCCTCTTCCATCGCCGCTTTCCTCCACATCACAGGGGGCCTCCAGCTTTCAAATATGGACAATCTGGTCTCATCTCTTATTTCTCTCTCTCTCTTTGAAGTACTACCCCATGGCTTCCCCTCAGGCCGGGGAGTGTGCATACTAAGTGGTAACATCCACCCTTGGAAAAGCTGAGCATGGGAAGCAGACTCAGGGCTGACTGATGGGCTGTTTCACAGTCTTGGCTTGTGGAATATGGTCCAGGGGAAAATCAGAGCTCTGCACAGGTCCATCTCCTTAGTTCCATTGGTGCTTTGGTCAGAGGAGGCCAGATGAGAGACACTGTGAAGCATGAGGCCGAGGGCTGAGTCAGTGGTATTGCTTGTCTCTTTGTGTGGTTAAACTCATTATCTGGAAGCTTTAGCCTTTAAAATTCTCAGCTAAATAGGTGATAGTAAAAATCAGAGATGAATTTAACTTTTACTAATAGCAAATTATCCAGTAAACGAGTTGTTTCTTCACTCCTCTTTCTTCAAATCAACCCAACTATTATACTGCTGATTCATTCCCTTTTGGTTGGGAGGATATAAAAGTTCACTTTATTGTACTGGCCTTCAACAATCCTAAACTTTATTGACTGGCCTTCAACAATCCTAAACCCTAATCCCAGTCCTGGAATTAATTTCTGGGTGATTTTGAAAAGGGTATAAGAAGAAAAAGTGCCTCAAAATTCCTAATATCATGGCAAAGAAAGATAGTTAGAGCTACCTGGCTCAATCATATTAAATTTACTAGTATTTGACTTTTTTTTTTTTAACTCTCCCCCAAAGCCCCTTTCAGCTCTGTCATGGGGTCATGGAGTTTTGTCTAGAAGCCTGGGAGCCCGTTCTGAGTGTTTCCTTTCAGGATGGTTGGGTCAGATGTTGGGGAAGGACACAGGCAGCTGGCTCTAACTCGTCCTTTTGGCAAAGAAGGTGGGCTACGGTAGCCACTGCCTTGTAATCACACTGCCTCACTCTGAGTCATAAACCCCCAGTGCTTCACTTTTCACGTGCTTGGCAAAGATTATATTTTTCCATGTTCTCACGCCTGCCCCTCGGCCTTTGTGAAGCAATTTCCACAGAAACGATGTTCTGCCACCAAATAAGAGTTTACTAAGAATAAAAATTGAATTTCGTCTGCCTGTTGACAAGCTGATTGATCTGGGGGCTCTTGTGACTGAATCCTCTCCTAAGCACATTCTCATTTATCATGTGCGAGATTGTTTCAGAATCAATAGCAGCCCTGAGCACACACATCTCTGCTGGAGACCCATTGGGGCCCACAGCCTTCCCTGTAACACTGCTAATTTTTTTGACAGAATTATTTCAACAGTTAAATTGTTCTAGGCCTGTTGTTCCCAGCCTTTCACTAGAATTGTTTGTTAAGGTCATAATTTTTAATATACTTCCTGTAAACGCTGGACCTTGAGGAGTTTGCCCTTTTTCTCATGAGGTTGATTTCTCACCCCTGCTCTGAAAGTGGAAGTGTTAGTTGCTCAGTCATGCTAAGAGTCAGTTGTGTCTGACTCTTGGCGACCTCCAGGCTCCTCTGTCCATGGAATTCTCCAGGCAAGAATACTGGAGTGGGTAGCCATTCACTTAATCTGTGGTTAAGTGATGTTAGATTTTAGGATATCACTGAGGTGCAACTCTTTATATATAACCTGTGTCAAAGGATAAGAGCTGGAGAAAGGCAACTTAACTGCCGTCCTAGGGCTTCATGGCCCATCTGTGTGGCTTTGACAATGATCTTTCCCTCTCTGAGCCTCATGTTAAGAAATTGGGTCAAGTAGTCTTAAGTAGAGTCTATCTTGGATAGTCTCTTTGTCCAAGTCAGCAGTTGTGAACTGGAGGTTCATGGGTAGAGTCTGATCTGAAGATGGGGTTCATTTAGCTTCCAGAGTATCTGCTTTTTGTTTGTTAAATTTGATTCCTTTTTTTCTTACTTTATTTAAAAAATTAATTTGTTAATATGTTAAATTTATGTAAATACAATTCATTCTTTCTGTGACACACTATTTTTGGTATGAGTTTTGACACGTGTAAATGCTTGTACCCACAGTATAGAGAACAAGCCTAACATCCCAAGAATTCCTTCATGTTCCTCCCTTATAATCAAGCCCTGCCCCCACTCTTAACCCCTGACAATCACTGATATGTTCTCTGTTCCTATAGCTTTGTCTCTTTCAGCATATCACCTGAATGAAATTATATGATTACATAACCTCTTGAAACCAAGTTCATGAGCAAAATGCATTTGATATTCATCCATGTTGTATGTGTCAATGATTTGCTCCTTTTATTTCTGAATAATATTCCACCAGTGCTTCATTGTTTGTATGTATGTATGTATCACCATGTGTTTATACATTCATCTACTGAAGGATGTTTGGGCTTTTTCAAGTTTTGATGATCATGAATAATGGTCCCATTAGAGTTTGTGTGTAGTTTTTATATGAACATAAGTTTCCATTTCTACAATAAAATGACTGTTTCTGGTGGCATTTTTTTAAAAGAACTTCCAGGGTACTTTCCAGAGTATTTATGCCATTTTATACTCTTTCCAGCAATGTATGAGAATTCTCTCTACATCCTCATTGACACTTGATATTATCAGTAACTTTTAAAACTTTAAGGATTCTAATAGGTGTATAGTAATATCTCATTTTAATTTGCATTTTCCTAATTATTAATCACATTGAACATCTTGTGTTTATTTGGCATCATATATCTTCTTTGCTGAAATGTTTGTTCCAATATTTTTCCTATTTCTTTGAATAGGTTGTTTATTTACTTTTGGGTTTTAAGAATATTTTTAAAAATATATTACAGATACAATTTTTTGTTCAATATATGACTTACAAGTAATTTCTCTCAATATATGGTTTGTCTTTTTATTCTGTTAATTGTGCTCAGTGTGGAGAAGGGTGCTTAACTTTGATAAAGACCCATCATTTTTTCTGTTTATCATTTTTCTTTTGTGTGTTTTGCTTTTGATGTCATATCTAAGAAGAATTTGCCTTACCCTAGAGATTTAGTTCCGTGTTTCCTTCTAAGAGTTTTATAGTATTATGTTTTAATATTTTTGTGTCTATGATACATCTCAAGTTAATTTTATATTTCTTTTACATATTGATATCCAGTGTTTTACAGCACCATTTGTTGAGAAACTACCTTTCTCCTTTCAAATTATCAAAAATCAGTCAGTGATATTTATGTGCACTAGAAAATTTCTGGATGTTTTTGTTCTATTCCGTTAGACAAGCGTCTATTCCATTTCACAAGCATCACATTGTCTCGACTATCATAGCTCTATGCTGCTGCTGCTGCTGCTGCTAAGTCACTTCAGTCGTGTCCGACTCTGTGCGACCCCACAGACAGCAGCCCACCAGGCTCCACCGTCCCTGCGATTCTCCAGGCAAGAACACTGGAGTGGGTTGCCATTTCCTTCTCCAATGCATGAAAGTGAAAAGTGAAAGTGAATTTGCTCAGTCGTGTCTGACTCTTCGAGACCCCATGGACTGTAGCCTACCAGGCTCTTCCGTCCATGGGATTTTCCAGGCAAGAGTACTGGAGTGAGTTGACATTGCCTTCTCCACCATAGCTTTATGATACATCTTAAAATTTGGTTGTGCACATCCTCCAACTTTTTTCTTTTTCAGAATTGTTTTGAATATTCTGGTTCCTTTATCTTTTCATATAAATTTTGGAATTAGCTAGTGTGAATCTACAGAGAATCCTGCTGGGATTTTAATTGGGATTGCATTAAATGTATTAGTCAATTTGGGGAGAATTGACATGTTGACTGTATTGACTCTTTTACTCCCTGGGCACAGTGTGTCTCTCTGCTTATTTAGGTCCTCTCTAATCTCAGGCATCAGCGTTTTGTAGTTTTAGTTACACATCCTGCACATATTTTTGTTAGATTTATATTTACAATTTCATTTCTGGAAGCTCTTGTAAATGATACTGTTTTCAAATATTTTACTTACAATAGTCTGTTCATTGCTAGTATATAGAAATGCAATTGATTTCTCTATATTGATCTTTTATTCTGCAATCTTGTCAAGCTCACTTAGTTCTAGTGATGTTTTTTGGTAGATTCCCTATGATTTTTTTCACGTAGAAAATCATAGGGATTTTTTACATAAGGATATTTTAATTTTTAAAAATCTGAATGCCTTTTATTTATTTTTCTAAACATATTGAGTTTGCTAGGACTAATAGAATGACATTGAATAGGAGTATAAAAATGGACAGCTTGACTACTTCCCAATCTCTTATGGAGAAAACATGTGATATAATGTTGGCTGTAAGTTTCTCTGTTAACTTTCCTCCTATTTTCAGTTTTCTGAGAGTTGTAATTATGAAGGGATGTTGAACTTTGCTGCCTTTTTTTGCTATTGGTATAACCATAATGTGATAAATTGCAGTGATTGATTTTTGAGGATGATTCATGAATCAGCTTTGCAATCTCAGGATAAACTTCACTTGGTCATCAATATATTTTTTAATGCAGCAGATTTTAAATGAACACATGGACTTTTTAGTTGCTCTGAAAAATTCAGAACATCTGGCAAACCTGAGTTAAAAATCCTGCCTGGTGCCTCAATTATAAAATTCAGACAACATTCCTATACCAACATGAACATTAGTGTTAAGTGCAGCTCAGTTAACTACGCAGAAAAAGCTATTCTAGGACTTCAGAACAGAAGCACGGGAATGAAGTACATGTACTAAAATAACCCCAGCATGATTTCTGATATACCACACTAGGAACAGAAACCTACTTTAATAAATGAACTCTTGAAACTGTATATAGGGCTAACAATGTTAGCTAATCCAGATTCCTATGCTCTCCTGATGCATATAAAGGTTTCTCAGTTATTGGATAATCTAGTTCAGATCATGGACGCATTATCTTTCTTAAGACCCACTGATACATATTGCACTGATGCAAATATTAAGTAGGGCATAAAGATAAAATTTATCTTAGAGAAATGAACTATTCAGGAATTCTCTGCACTAACAGTGCAGGAGAACAGATAGCTAGTGCTGCTGTGGCATTGACCCCAGGAACCACTAGCAGTAGCAGGGCGCTGCCAATCTAACATGCGCACAGGTGCTTCGTGACAAACAGTACCAGCACACTCATCTGCATCATATTCTGGCACTGTATTTTGAATGATACTAATTTATTAAATAAATCTGTGTGCATATATATATGTGTGTGTGTGTGTATATATATATATATATATGTAGAGTTGAAGAAGCTGGTTTCCCTGGTGGCTCTAGCCATAAAAAATCTGCCGGCAATGCAGGTACTAGGATTCAACCCCTGGGCTGGGACGATTCCCTGGAGAAGGAAATGGTAACCACTCCAATATTCTTGCCTAGATAATCCCATGGACAGAGAAGCCTGGCAGGCTACAGTCCATGGGGTTGCAAAGAGTTGGACACGACTTAGTGACAGACACACACAGAGTTGAAGAAAGGCCATCCTCTAGTAGGCTGGTCAGTGTCCTTAAGAAACTACAGTAGAGATCAAAGTAAAACTTACTAATCACAGCATGTGGACTCTCTTTTGTTGTTGCTAAATTTTATGTATTTATTTATGCTGTGCCGGGTCTTTGTTGCCATGCGAGAGCTTTCTCTGGCTGCAGCAGGCAGGAGCTACTCTGTTGTGGTGTGTGGGCTTCTCATTGCGGGGGCTTCTCTTGACTCTTGTTTCAGAGCATGGGTTCTAAGGCATGAGGGCTCAGCAGTTGTGGCACATGGGCTTAGCTGCACCAAGGCATGTGAGATTTTCCCAGACCAGGGATCAAGCCCATGTCCCCTGCCTTGACAGGCAGATTCTTAACCACTGGACCACCAGGCACGTCCCTGTTTTATTTATTTATTTTTTTAAGCAAAGAAATCTCCATGTCTCTCAAAAGAGTAGAAAGCAAATGATAGACAAAATGCTGTGCATTTCATGGAAAATGGAAGAAAGCATGTAATTTTAGGGAAACATCAGTATTCCTGGATATTTTCTTATCCTTGCCAACATCCATCCCAGTTAGTACCACGTTAAGCTCTGTCGGCATTTAGATTTGAAACTGTAAATGAATAGTATGCATAACACTCCCTGTACTTGTCCAAGACATAACCATGCTAGACCTCTGAAGGGATGCAGGTTTATTGCAGGGGAACAAACAGCACAGAGTTCTTTACAAGATTTGCAGCTTGGTGAAGTGACTTACCATGAAGCCCCATTCCATTCCTCCTGTAACCCAGCATCACCCTGATTCCCAGGTCTTAGTTTGATGACCTCTGACTTCCTCTCTTTATTTTTAACCCAACTGCCTATTTATTTACCATGTATTTGATGCCGGAGGAAGGACAATGAATTTGTCCTGTTGAGTGATTCCCCTGGAACCTTCTCTGAAGTCTACAATAAAAACCACTCCCACGAACAGATATTTCTCTTTTGTGCTGTTATCTCACTCATGTAACTCCTTCTGGCTGGAGCGTCCTTTCTACTACTTTTATACTTGACCGTAACTACTAACCCCCCAGCCCTCTAAGCAACCCTCCTGACGCTCAAAGGAAAAGCTAATCATACTCTCCTCAGGGCCGTGTGACCCTATTTTTCCTTCTTTTGAAGCTCATAGTATGTCACCATTTGATAGTTTTCATCCTGATTCTAAAACTAATTTTATTTTTAAAATCGAAACGAGGTTGATTTCTAATAATATTGTATTTGTTTCATGTGTGTAACATTGTAATTCAGTATGTTTGCTGGTTGTATTTCATTTTAGGTTCTTAAACAAGATAATGGGTATAATTATGCTATATAGTAAGCCCTTGTTGCTTATCTATTTTATATATAGTAGTTTGTATCTGGTAATCACATACTCCTAATTTGTCCCTCTCCCTTCCCTTTTCCCTTTGGTAACCACAATTTATTTTCTATGTCTGTGAGTCTGTTTCTGTTTTGTATATAGATTCATTTGGATTATGTTTTAGATCCCACATGTAAATGATACCAGATAGTATTTGTGTTTCCCTGTCTGACTTATTTCACTAAGCAGAATATCCTCTAGGTCCATCCACCTTGCTCCAAATGACAGTATTTCATTCTTTTATTAAAAAGCAAAATGCATGTGTAGTAAACAGAATAATCAAGGTATCTGAAAGCATATGTGGTAAAAACAAAGTCATCCTGCCATGCTTAACCCCACATCTCCTGGTACTTCTCCCCAGGGGAGACCACTTTCCCAGTCTCTTGCATATCTATTTAGAGGTCTTTCGTGAAGTATATACATGGCCAACACTGGTACACAAATCAGCCTATTATACACAGTTCCTCACTGTGCTTGTTACTTGAACTATATTTTGAAAGGTTATATCTTGAAAATATATCTTAAAGATTATTCTACTTCAGCACATCCATTCATCCAAAAATGATTGAACGCTTACTGTATGCCAGCACGGTTCTAGCCTCTAGGGATAAAGCACTGAACAAACAGATATAATTGCTACCCTCAGTGATTCATTCTACTTATTGTTTTGGATGATAAGTCAAAACAATACAAAATAAAAATATTACATATATATCGAATGTATATATTTTATATATACACATTTATGTATATCAATATATTATGCTAGGTGACATACATTATGATAAATGGTACTGAGTGTTATGATAGAAAATAAAGTGTAGTCACTTAGCAGCAGCAGCAGCAGCAGGAGATAGGAACTGTTGGGAGATGGTGTTGCTGTCTTAAATAAAATGATCAGGAAAGTCCTCTCTGAGAAGATGACTGTTTTCTTGGGGAGACAGTCCTGCATCTGGTGTACACAGATAACCTCCTTCTTTGAAGTCCAGCATAGTGTTCTAAGTGTATGGCATGTCCACAATAAGGGACTTCTAGATTGCTACCATTCTATGGCCAATAAACAAAGCTACAATAAAGAACAGAAACAGTACGGACCTAACAGAAGCAGAAGATATTAGCAAGAGGTGGCAAGAATACGCAGAAGCACTGTACAAAAAAGATCTTCATGACCCAGACAACCACGATGGTGTGATCACTCACCTAGAGCCAGACATCCTGGAGTGCGAAGTCAAGTGTGTCTTAGGAAGCATCACTATGAACAAAGCTAGTGGAGGTGAGAGAATTCCAGTTGAGCTATTTCAAATCCTGATAGATGATGCTGTGAAAGTTTTTCACTCAATACACCAGTAGATTTGGAAAACTCAGCAATGGCCACAAGACTGGAAAAGGTCAGTTTTCATTCCAATCCCAAAGAAAGGCAATGCCAAAGAATGTCCAAACTACCACACAATAGCACTCATTTCACATGCTAGCAAAGTAATGCTCAAAATTCTCCAAGCTAGGCTTCAACAGTACGTGAACCGTGAACTTCCAGATGTTCAAGCTGGATTTACAAAAGACAGAGGAACCAGAAATCAAATTGCTAATATCCACTGGATCAGAGAAAAAGCAAGAAAATTCCAGATAAATATCTGCTTCTGCTTTACCAACTACACTAAAGCCTTTGTGTGGATCCACAATGAACTGTGGAAAATTCTTCAAGAGATGGGAATACCAGACCACCTGACCTGCCTCTTGAGAAATCTGTATGCAGTCAAGAAGCAACAGTTAGAACTGGACATGGAACAATGGAACAACAATACAAGCCTTGACGTAATAAAGGAGTATGTCAAGGTTGTATATTGTCACCTTGTTTATTTAGTGTCTATGCAGAGTACATCATGTGAAATGCGGGGCTGGATGAAGCATAAGCTGAAATCAAGATTGCCGGGAGAAATACCAATAGCCTCGGATATGCAGATGACACCACCCTTATAGCAGAAAGTGAAGACAAACTAAAGAGCCTCTTGAAGAAAGTGAAAGAGGAGAGTGCAAAAGCTGGTTTAAAATTCAACATTCAAAAAACTAAGAACACAGCATCAGGTCCCATCACTTCATGGCAAATAGATGGAGAAACAATGGAAGCAGTGACAGACTTTATTTTCTTGGGCTCCAAAATCACTACAGATGGTGACTGCAGCCATGAAATTAAGACGCTTGCTCCTTGGAAGAAAAGCTATGACAAACCTTGACAGCATACTTAAAAGCAGAGACATTATTTTGCCAACAAAGGTCCATATAGTCAAAGCAATGGTTTTTCCAGTATTCATGTATGGATGTGAGAGTTGGACCATAAAGCAAGCTGAGCACTGAAGAATTGATGCTTTTGAACTGCGGTGTTAGAGTAGACTCTTGAGAGTCCCTTGGACTGCAAGAAAATCAAACCGGTCAGTCCTAAAGGAAATCAGTCCTGAATATTCATTAGAAGGACTGATGCTGAAGCTGAAACTCCAATTCTTTGGCCACCTGATGCAAAGAACTGACTCATTGGAACAGACCCTGATGCTGGAAAAGATTGAAAGCAGGAGGAGAAGGGGGTGACAGGGGATGGGATGGTTGGTGATGGACAACCATCACCAGAATTGGTGATGGACAGGCAAGCCTGGCATGCTACAGTCCATGCGATGGCAAAAAGTCAGACATGACTGAATGACTGAACTGAACTGAAACAAAGCTGCAAGGATTATTGCAACCACTATTTGGACAAATGTTCAGATTTAACTGTAGTGGGAAAAAAAGTCTTAAAATTGTTGTATCAGAAGAGACTATTATCTGTGCACATTTCTATGTCACCCACAGACTAAATTTCTTGAGGACAGGGACCATTCCTGACACATCTTTGAATTTCCTGAGCCAAGAGGATGTTTGTGGTTTGAACACCTAAACAGTTCGGAATAGACAAGAGCAGAATGGTTTGAGCAGAATGGTTTTCATTCTTCTGGGAAGCATGTGAGCATCTTTAGTCCCTCAGATCATATCCTCCAGCTTCAATACACAGCTACTCCCTTGGATATGGTGATATGGCTGTGCTTACTTTGGGAACTTACCTAGGATAGAACATAAACATCTCTTCCCTTAAACAATGAACAGAATGTTTTCTCCTCTGGGTAGAACAGACAGTACATCCTCAGGGTGATAAGCCTTGATGACTCAGCCCAAAGAACAAAAAGAATAAAATTTACTCCACATACTCAAGCACTTTCAAACATATGAGTGTCTCCTTCCCAAAGCTTTTTCTTCGGGGGTATGTATCCAAAGGAGTCTACACAACCTCAAGTTCAAGGTAACTAAGAAAACTGGCACACCCCAAGGGCTATTAAAGTTTAAATTTAAAATCAGTCTAGTTTAGGGGGAAAAAACCCAAGTACTTATAATAAAAACTCTCCTGGAGAAGACATGATGGATATGTAGCAGCTTAGAGTCCTGATAATATTTTCAGAGGGTGTCAGAACATTTACAATTATTCAGCGCTGAGAACTCACTTGCTCCCTGACATTATCTTTGTTGGTCATAAACAGAAATATCCTTGAAGTAAATGGGGAAAGGTCATCACACAAATATGATAAGCAAGCTCGTTGCTCTTAGTTTGGTTGAGGAGGTAAGAGAAAAGTACACAAATAAGAAAGTCAACTATAGACAGCTGGAAGATATGCCTGAATTTGTATGGAAGGCGATTCTTGTTGGCTCCGGAGCCTGGTCTTTCTGGGTAGAACAACAAGAAGTGATTTCTATTAAGTCCTCATATCTTATTATTTTTATAACATAAGTTGCCGTTAGGCTTTCCCTTGGAATAGACGATGATGATAATTTACACATGCTGGACAGATAAATGATTCAATTCTTAGTTACAAGAGACTGTTGACAGTGATTACTGATGCTCATTTCATTCACGCACATTGTGTGGGGCAGGCAACTCCAGGTTTAGAGGCCTTTCATGTTTTTTCAAAGGAAATCAGTCACTCACATAATAATTATTTATTATTCCACATTGGCAGACAGTTGGATGCATTTATGACAGTTAAGAGCCTTAGACAAAATGCTGCAAAATGGTGCAACCGATAAAATATTTTACAGCACAGGAGATACCAACAATAATTAGAAGGCCTTGGTACATAATGAAAAAAAAAAAAAAAACACACCTCTGAGGTTTCCCCAATGACTCTTGGCTAGTTTTCACCTGTACGTTTGAATTGTTCCAGACTGAAATGCTGGTGTTCATCCAAGATTTGGATTCAGACCACTATGTTTCTTTGCAAAGAGTCTTCTTCCCTAAATAACATCTGCCTACCCATCTGTCCATGGGTTCCTTTTTTGATTCATACATTTAACTTTTATTAAGCATTTTCTATGTGCAAAATATCCTACTAAATCCTTCATAAAATCTTGTCTCCCTGGAAGGACATTTGACTGAGAACTGTGTGAATTCTAGTTTTAATTGTAAATAGTATACGTCTTCTAATTCTCAGCCTAGCTGTATTCCAAATGTTCATAACTGTCAAGTTTCTTTGAAAATAGAAAGTTTCAAATCTGAATTCTTTGGTTGCAGTATTTGGTTAATGCTACTTTATTTCTCAAATTTACTTCATTTTGAAAACACATTGCAAAAGAAGATATTGTGAAAAATAAGTTTCCCTCTTATTGCTGACTTCCAATTGCCTCTCTGAGGTACAGGTTTCTTACATAACATCTCAAAGGTATTATGTGAATAGTAAATCCTGCTGTGATTCAAAATATGGGTTCCTAAAAATCACCATACTGTGCAAAATCACGCAATAAAAACCACAGAGTTTCTGGGGAAAGTGGGGGTAAGGGTACAACTTTCTAAAATATCAAGAACATGTTTTTTGAAAAGTAAAAACCATAGGACTCTAATAAAAATAGTAGCATAGTGTTACACATATTAAATGTTACACATTAAGTGTTACACATATTAAATGCTACAATAAGTATGGTACTTTGGCTTGAAATAGACCTGGAGGTTTGCTTGTAGGAATGGATTTTGGAAGGGTTGTGGCTGGTGGGTTTCTGTGAATTAGTTAAAGGAAGATCACCTGGAATCTGTTGGAAAGTTCAAACAGCAGATGAAGATGGGTGCATCCCATAACACAAAGTGAGCTGAGGTAGCTGGTGGGTGTGTGAGGTGTTTGCGCGTGTCTGCTTTTCGCATTCCCACATGGTTCCCATCAGCAGGCTGTAGTTTTCCGTGTTCACCATGTGTTCATTCCATAAGAAACTGTGCATAAGCAGAATTCACATGATGTTAAAATTTTTCCCTAATAGATCAATCATATGAGTGATTTTTCAATCAAAACAAATATCATTGCAGAACTGACTGCATACATGAGAGTATGTGTTTTACTTTCAACATTAACATTAACGCAGAGTATCTTCTTTTTGTAAATGATGAAAATACATAAACATAGAAAAGACATGTTACCTTTAGCACCCAAGCAACCACAGAGATTTTTTTGGATCTTTCTCTATTTTTATGATAATTTACTTGTGCATGCAATGAATCCTGCCTGAGAGAATCTATCAGAAGCATTTACTGAATTCAAATAGAGTTGTTACCATGATAAGTGGTAAAATTTCCTCAAGAATCTGCTTTATATTTTCAGGTTTTGCATTTGTCTTTAATCCATTTTGAGTTTATTTTTGATCTGGTTTGAGAAAGTAGTACAGCTTGTTTCTTTTGCTTGAAGCTGTCTAGTTTTCCCATCACCATCACCTTTGAAGAGGCTGATTTTCCCTTATAGTGTATTCTTGCCTCCTTTGTCATAGATTAACTGACCATATAAGTGTGAATTTATTTCTCATCCCATCCCTGTGTTCTGTTCCATTGATCTGTGTTTGTTTTTGTGGCAGTATCATACTGTTTTGATTACTGTAGCTTTATAGTATAATTTGAAATCAAGGCACATGATACCTCCAGCTTTGTTCTTCCTCCAGATTTATACGACTCTCCAGGGTCTTTTGTGCTTCTGTACAAATTTTAGAATTATTTGTCCTATGAAAAATGTCTTTGATATTTTGATAGGGATTATATTGTATTGATTGTATTGTATTGAACCTTTAGATTGCCTTGGTCATTTGAACAATATCAGTTCTTCCAGTCCATGAGAACTGTATAGCTTTCCATTTGTTTGTGTTGTCTTCAATTGCTTTCATCCATGTCTTTGAGTTTTCAGAGTATAAATCTTTTACCTCTTTGTTTAGATTTAGTCCAGGTATTTTATTCTTTTCAATGCAATTGTAAATGGAATTGTTTTCTTAATTTCTCTCTTAGTTACTAGTGTACAGAAACACAACAGATTTCTATATGTTAATTTTAAATGTGAGACTGGAAACCATGAAACTGCTAGAAGAAAACATAGGCAATATGGTCTCTGAATCTACTGTGGTGATATTATTCTTTAGGTCAGTTTTTTAGATCTCTTTTTACTCGAAAAATAGAACTATCATATGATCCAGCAATTTCACTGCTGGGTATTTACCTGAAGGAAACAAAAACACGAATTCAGAAAGATATCTGCACCCCCATGATCACTGCAGTATTATTGGCAATAGCTAAGAAACGGAAGCAAACTAAATGTCCATCAATAGATGAATAGATACAGCAGCTTCCCACTAGCTATTTTACACATGGTAGGGTTTCCCCGGTGGCTCAGAGGTAAAGAATCCACTTGCAATGGAGAAGACATGGGTTCAATCCCTGGGTTGGGGAGATTCCCCTGGAGAAGAAAATGGCAACCCATTCCAGTATTCTTTCCTGGGAAATCCCATGGACAGAAGAGCCTGGTGGGCTACAGCCCATGGGGTCTCAAAAGAGTCAGACATGACTGAGCAACTAAGCAACAAATTGTATGCAGGTCAGTGCCACTCTCTCAATTTATCCCACATTCTCCTTCCCCACTGTGTCCATATATCCAATCTCTACACCTTTGTCTCTCTATTCCTGCCCTGAAAATAGGTTCATCTGTACCACACACACACACACGCACACACACACACACACACACATGCACACACACACACACACACACACTGGATTATTACTCAGCCATTAAAAAGAAACCTTGCTGTTTGTGATGATATGAATGGATTAGAGGGTATTATGTTAAGTGAAACAAGTCAGACAGAGAAAAAAAATACCATATGATCTCACATATATGTGGAATCTAAAAAACAGAATGAATGAAACAAACTCATAGGTATGAGAGGTTGCCAGAGGAGAGGGGAGTGGGGGATGAAATAAGTGAAGAGAATTAAGAGGTATAAGCCTTCAGCCATAAGTCACAAGGATGTAATATACAGCATAATAAATATGGTCAATAATAATATAATAACTGTGTGTAGGGGCAGATGGTTATTAGACTTACAATGGTGATCCTTCCATAATGTACACAAATGTTGAATCACTATGTAGTACACCAGAAATTAACATAATATTGTACATCAACTATATTTCAATTAAAAAATGAATTTGTGTTTTTTTAGGTGAAAACAACCCGAATGCCCACCAACTGATGATGACAATAGATAAACAAAGGTGATATATGCATACAATAGGATATTATTCAACCACAAAAAGAATGAAGGACTGAAGTACTGATACATGGTACAACATGAATGAACCTTTGAAAACATGTTAAGTGAAAGAAGATAGACACAAAAGGCCACATATTATAAGATTCCATTCATATGAGAGTTCAGAATAGGGAAAGAAAGTAGATTAGGGGTTATCTAGGGCTGGGAGTTATTGATATTTCTCCCGGCAATCTTGATTCCAGCTTGTGTTTCTTCCAGTCCAGCGTTTCTCATGATGTACTCTGCATATAAGTTAAATAAGCAGGGTGACAATATACAGCCTTGACATACTCCTTTTCCTATTTGGAACCAGTCTGTTGTTCCATGTCTAGTTCTGACTGTTGCCTCCTGACCTGCATACAGATTTCTCAAGAGGCAGGTCAGGTGATCTGGTATTCCCATCTCTTTCAGAATGTTCCACAGTTTATTGTGATCTACACAGTCAAAGGCTTTGGCATAGTCAATAAAGCAGAAATAGATGTTTTTCTGGAACTCTCTTGCTATTTTGATGATCCAGCGGATGTTGGCAATTTGATCTCTGGTTCCTCTGCCTTTTCTAAAACCAGCTTGAACTATCAATAACCTCAGATATGCAGATGACACCACCCTTATGGCAGAAAGTGAAGAGGAACTAAAAAGCTTCTTGATGAAAGTGAAAGAGGAGAGTGAAAAAGTTGGCTTAAAGCTCAACATTCAGAAAACTAAGATCATGGCATCCGGTCCGATCACTTCATGGGAAATAGACGGGGAAATAGTGGAAACAGTGTCAGACTTTATTTTTTTGGGCTCCAAAATCACTGAAGATGGTGACTGAAGCCATGAAATTAAAAGACGCTTACTCCTTGGAAGAAAAGTTATGACCAACCTAGATAGCATATTCAAGAGCAGAGACATTACTTTGCCGACTAAGGTCCGTCTAGTCAAGGCTATGGTTTTTCCTGTGGTCATGTATGGATGTGAGAGTTGGACTGTGAAGAAAGCTGAGTGCCGAAGAATTGATGCTTTTGAACTGTGGTGTTGGAGAAGACTCTTGAGAGTCCCTTGGACTGCAAGGAGATCCAACCAGTCCATTTTGAAGGAGATTAGCCCTGGGTGTTCTTTGGAAGGAATGATGCTAAAGCTGAAACTCCACTACTTTGGCCACCTCATGCGAAGAGTTGACTCATTGGAAAAGACTTTGATGCTGGGAGGGATTGGGGGCAGGAGGAAAATGGGACGACTGAGGATGAGATGGCTGGATGGCATCATTGACTCAATGGACGTGAGTCTGAGTGAACTCCGGGAGTTGGTGATGGACAGGGAGGCCTGGCGTGCTGCGACTCATGGGGTCCCAAAGAGTCGGACATGACTGACCAACTGAACTGAACTGAACTGAGGGCTGGGGGTAGTGATGGGAAACACAGGATTGATAGCTAATGGGTGAAAGAGTATTTTTTTTGGAAGATGAAAATGTCCTAAAACTGACTGTAGGGATGGTTGCACATATCTATGAATATACTAAAACCAATGAATTGCACACTTGAGGTAGATTGTACGATATGTGAATTATATCTCAATAAAGCTGTTAAGAAAAAAATTCATTTTATTTTAGGTTGTATCCCTATAACGTTGTGAGAGAAGGCTCCAAGATCTCCATGTTCTTGGAAACTCCTTATTGTGATATGCTCAGCTGAGTGTGGTGTGCAGAGGTGGTGATCTGCAGAAATCTAGAGGTTTGGATGCTCTGCCCTTCTTCCACAAAGAAGTCTGCCGGTTCCTTTCTGCTATCATCTCTCTACGGAGATCTTATCCATCCTCAGTTTGATATGTTCTGTGGCTGACAGGGGTTTATCACCAAACAGTCTTTTTAAGAAAAGCACATGGGAGGATTGCTCTTTGAACACTTCCATATCTGAGAATAATACTTTTTTTTCATCTTTCCCTATGACAGAAAGTGGGTAGAAAAATATTAGGTTATTATCACCTTTTCCTCTCTGAAGTCTGTAAATTTGCTAATGTTTTTGAACTTTAGAAGTTTTAAAGAAGTTCAAGAGTAGCTTGATTTTCTTCCTTTGAAGAAATCGTAAGTTTTCTGCTTGGACACTAGTAGTGTTTTTCCCGTGTACCTAGAATTTGGAAATGTCATCAGGGCAAGATTTATTATTGGCCTTTTTCACTGATTTTTGCTGGACTGTGGTGAGCCATTCTAATATGCCTATGTTTTATCAGCTCAGAGACTTATCGAGATGTGTGTGGGTTTTGTTTTGATTTCTTCCTTTAGAAGACTTGAATTTTTAACACTTTAAAATTTGTATCTCTATTCTTTATCTTCCACGTCTATTATCTTGAGCATGTTTTTGTCCCTGTGTTGTGTCCATTTGCATTTTCTAGGAAAATTTCTCAATTTCATCCTCCACCCACTGACCATCTCACACTGCCCCCTTTCTGCCTTCACTACCCTTTGTAAGAGTTTGTGGTGCTTGAGTTTTAATTTTTCCTTTCATCCTAACATGTTCTGGGCTTTATGACTTCATCCTTCAGTTTCAAAGAAGCTCTGACTTATGATTTTTTCTAAACAGAAAATCATTTAAAAAGGTTACTGGGTTTTTATAATAAGTACTTTTCAAAATTTTGTTTTTCCTTTAGGTCGTCAGAATAATAAAGCTTTATTTTCTCTTCATTATTTCACAGGTGTTAAGTTTTCCTGTGGATTCAGGGGACAAATGGGATAATGAAGAGAAATTCTTACAGACAGATATTTGACAGTCTGCATGCAAATCCTAGCTCTCCCAATTACACTCTATGTATCTTTGGGCTAGTTAATTACACACTTCCTGTTTAAGTTTCATCATTTGTACAACAGGAATAGTTATATACATAATGGAGCTGTTTTCAATATTAAATGGGATAATACATAGAAAGCATTTAACACAGTGCCTGACACAGAGTGAATGCAAATAAAAGTTTTGGATTTTTTTTTTTAATATATATAAAGTTATCTAACAAAGTGTATGAACTTTCTCCTTGGCCCAGCTTTCTTCTCATATGAGTGTGTGTTGGATTTCTTTCATGAGTCTAGAGCTGGAGAGTAACTTGCTGTTCCCTCTGCTGCTGAACAGGTGTTTATCAACTATGACTCTGCCTCCCAGGTTTCTTTTCCTTCCTTCGGTGCTTCACGCTCAGGTCTGAGCAGATGGGGTCCATGGATGTTACTGACACAGATGGCCCCGTCTTCCCTCTATTTATGGCTACTGCATGGGTTCACGTATTATTTCCATTCTTCCATGTCCTTTTATACTCAGGAATTTTCCAGAAGTTAAAATCTCTGAATAGAGATCAAAGGAGAGTCATTCACAGGTCCACAAGAATGGCTAATAGAAGGTCCACGAGGCTGGCTATCTCAACTGGAAACACTGATGGAAGTAAAGAAACAGCAGTTTCCTGATTGGCATTGTCCTTGTAGTTCTGAACCAGTGAAAGGCAGCAGAAGCGGGATGAGGGTCTCTTTGGGTGCTTCAGTCCTGTTGTGCTGCCTTTACGTTATGAAAGTTTCTTCTGAATTCTGTCTGCAAAATGTTGACGGAGGGGTTCCTGATTTCTCTCATGTTGTGTTCTAACTCCGGGCCAGCAAAAGGCCTGTGGAAGCCTAACCACATGTGCCATTGGGTCTCTGATGTTTGTTGAGGCCTGGGAATTACTTGGAGTGGCTGATTGTCTCATTCTTGCAACAGCCTCACTGGGGTCACATTCAAAGGGAATCAGATGTCCCAAGATCAGAGACTCTCAGAGTTGGACGGGATGATGAAAATTATAGAGCCTAAGCTACTGCCTGGGAGTCAAACTCTCTTCACAACACTCCTTTCCTATGGGTTGTCTGGTCTCTTCTCTCTCTCTCTCTCTCTCTCTGTCTCTCTCTCTCTCTCTCTCTTTTTAGAATAGTTGCTTTACAGTGTTGGGTTGTCCAATCTCTTCTTGAACTTCCTTCTGTGACAGCAGGCTCACTAACCACCAACCAATATGGCCCATGTCATTGCTGGGCAGCTCCTTTAACCAAACTGAAATCTGTCCCCTATATATGGTCTTAGAATAAAAGGAGAAAACTATTGTGCTTATGAACGATCCATGAAGGAAGTAGAAAGCACTTTATTCATTATATTTTGAGAGCTATTTAATAAAGAGACTTAGGTACTTCAGAATAATTTTTTAAATTAAGTGGTTCAGAAGTCAGATGGTTGATATTGATTCTTTTTTAATTTTTAACTTTTACTGAATTATAATGTACATACTGAAAATGTTATTGATATTTTTTACTTTAAGATCAACTGACAGAAGTTTTTTCTGCCACCACGTCCCCACAGTGTCTCACACCCACAGATACAGTTTCAAGACAACGGAACCTAAAAGCGGGCAACGATAAACACACAAGCCCATGGTAGGTTGTCTGTCAGCCGGGGTTGCCAAAGAGAGTTTTCTCTAGTCTCTACCTTTCATATCCCAGAGGGAAACATCTCATTCACAGAACTCAAATTGCAGTGCGTGCTCTGACTCTGAGGTGATCTTGGAAAAATAGTTTTTTAACCTTACCAGACTCTTGAGAATGCATATCAAGGCACCATAGATAGTATTAAGTAAGGTATCTACTGGAAGGACAGAAGTTTCTTATCAAAAGTATTTCTTCCAATATTTTTATTCATATCATCTACAATAGTGGGGCTCAAGAGAAAAAGATCTTTGATAAGTTATCAGTATCTTCTGGGTAGGAGAAATAAGCCATTCTAGGACAGTAACATCTGAGTTTAAATATTTTTGCAGATTTGTGTTAACCAATTATCAGGGTCTGATGAGTAAGGTATTATTACCAGGGTCCTGAGATTCAATAAAGAAAGTGGGGAAAGGGCCAAAAAGGAGAATTGAATGGTGATGAATATAAATGTGGTTTTGTTCCTCAAGAAAGGATTGCTCCTGTGTTTTACTTTGAGAATGTTCAGGAGAACGAAGGCAGAAGGCTCCAAAAATGGAACACCCCATAGACTCAAGAGCACTCCTCAGTAGTGGGCATAGCCTTCAGCTTTGTAGCAACGGGCAAGGAGAGGCCACCATGAGTAACTCACCATGACCACACTTGCATGTATATGTGCTAAGCCCTGTCAGTCGTGTCCAACTCTTTGCAAGCCATGGATTCTAGCCCACCAGGCTCCTCTGTCATGGGATTCTCCAGGCAAGAATACTGGAGTGGGTTGCCATGCCCTCCTCCAGGGGATCTTCCTGACTCAGGGATCGAACCCATGTCTCCTGCTACTCCTGCACTGCAGCAGATTCTTTCCCGCTGAGCTACTGGAGAAGCCCATGACCACACTCGATCAGTGAAAAACGCAGTGAAATTCATGGGATGCCAGGGCCCTTTGCTTGTTCCCTATCCATTTCTCTGGAGAGTAGCAGTATGATCAGGAAGTTTATTCACTTGTAAACACACCTTATTTTTAACATCTTAGTCATATTCAACTGAGTTATCACTGCTTATGTTATTTGAATGACTCATTTCCTCTCACAGCTTGCAAATATTAGACATTATCATATCCCATATCTGTCTTATTTTTTGTCTCCCTGAGGACCATCATTTAGTTTTTCCAAAAGAAGAGTTTTAGAGAAAAAAATTTACCAAAGACCAACAAGATGCAAGACAGGAAAAAGCAAATTGCACATGTAGCTTTTTATTTGAAGCCTCAGCACACTAGAAAGGTCCTGTTAGTGTCTATTGTAGAATGTAGATGGATGGCAGCAATAAAATCAGATATAGGGGGAAAGCAATCAGATCATTGAGTAGGTCACATTCAAAATATATTATATCAGGATTCGAGGGGGACTCTACCTTAGGGCATGTGTTGCTTCCCACAAAACGCTTCTGAAAAGTGTTCATGTATCCTTTCCTTTTCTATATATGCCTGAGTTGATACATTTCAAATTTTTTTCTGTACGCAGACTGTTTTCTTATTGTTCCATGAAAATCTTCTGTTCACTTACACATTTTTGTCTTAGCTGTTCATAACAGAGGCTAGTGGGGATCTCACCCCCATCCCCTTTATCTGGGCAGTGCACCCATCCTCCACTGAGCTACCTTGCCCATGAGGTCACCCTCTTCAAGGGACAGTCCATAACCAATGATTGACAGATGTAGGGTCGAAAGGCCTGCTCCTTTACCTTGAAGGGGAGAAATTCCATAATGCAATTTACACACCAGAATCCGTATCTCATCCTTTCCTTCTATGGAACCTGACCTAAGACGCTGCTAAGGTAGCTTTTTCTTCTGCTTGAAACTCTGAGTGCAGGTCCTTTCTGCTTCTCCAAGGCAGTCAAGATTCACCTTAGTTTCCACTTTCTTCCAAAAAACTTTCCCTGCTCTTTCTAATTCTTTCTCTTCCCTTCTCTGTGCTGCTGAGTCATTCTCAGACAGTGATACTTTGTTAATGCTCTCATAGACTCATAGGCAGCTGTGTTATTGAGTTAGCTGACAGCTTGCCATATATATATATATATAAATCCCTCAAGGTGGACACTCCTAAGATGAGCTATGTGTGGGCAGCAAGTGGTGTCCTCTAGCCTTGTCTGCAGTAGTTCCCTAGGAGGGCTTGAGCCTTTAAATGAATATTCGTAAGCTGAGACATTAGGCCAAAGGACATGTGTCTAGGATTAAAAGCAGATTATGCATGGGGGATCTTCTCCAAGTATCTGGATTGTTCCTTTTGAAAGCAAACTAGGGCAATCACTTGTCAAAATGACAATGACTTTTTTTTTTTTACAATGATTTTTGCTTTTTACTAAAGTTTCTCAAGCTATTTTTTGAAGTATTATTTTCTTTAGGTAAACTGAAAACAAAAGATTCAATCTTCAAATGAATTTAGATATAAACATATATAGTTCATGGAAATTCCCAATACATTTCAAAGGCTCCAAAATATCCTGTAAGTTGGGGAAAAAACCTCTCACTTTGCTTAATGTAGCATTTTTCTGTATAATGGAACATGTGAGTATAGAATTCATATCCCTGGGATAGCAAGAGTTATCCCAGGGAAATATTCTTCCATGGAATTCCTTAGGGAAATGCTAGAAGTGGTAGTGGTGTGGGTGAGGGGGTAAGGGGATTAGTGAGGGCCCTGGTCACCTGTAATTATTAGTCCCTCAATCATATCTGACTCTTTGGGACTGCATGGACTGTAGCCCACCAGGCTCCTCGGTCCATGGGATTCTCCAGGCAAGAATACTGGAGTGGGTTGCCATTTCCTTCTCCAGGGGATCTTCCCAGGGAGTGAACCCATGTCTCCTGCGTTGCAGGCAGATTCTTTACTGTCTAAACCACCAGTCCTAGTCACCTAAGAGTATGTGAAATTTATGTAATTCATTTTAAATTGGTGGGGGTTGAGTATGAATCCAGTTATCTTGTTTTTCTGTTTGATATTTATCAGGAGGAAAATAACTTGTCTACAAGCAGCATGGGGGGTTTCAGCATGTCTTTCATCCTATAGATGAGACACCAGGCAAGAGTAGGATGTGGAGGGGTTCAGAGCTTGGAACACCTCACTCCACTCCTTCTCCCTGAGTGCCAGAGATGCCGTGGTAACTTGGAATTGAGATCCTTCTTTGATGGGCAGAGTTGTTGCTTCCTAACTTAGTGAAGGATGTTCATTGGTTTGGTGTGGAATCGACTATGGGAGGCATCAGCTGAGTGACGGTCAAATGGAGTCTATTTTATTTCAAGGACCACCGGTCCCTAAACCCAATTCTCAATATAGCATTCCAGGAATCACATAATTTCTTCCTCACAAGAATTCAAAAAGGCCTATGAAACAGGTGTTAGCACTATCCTCACATTATAAGAGGGGAGAAGGAGGCCCAGAGAAAAGTCAGGAGTCTTGACTAGATAATACTTCATCCAGTTTTCCATCCATCCGTCCATTCACTCAGGAAATATTGATCAAGTACTCAAGTGTTGATTGACTAAGTCTTCTGGAATGTGAAGTCAAGTGGGTCTTAGAAAGCATTACTACGGATAAAGCTAGTGTAGGTGATGGAATTCCCGTTGAGCTATTTCAAATCCTGAAAGATGATGCTGTGAAAGTGCTGCACTCAATATGCCAGCAACTTTGGAAAACTCAGCAGTGGCCACAGGACTGGAAAAGGTCAGTTTTCATTCCAATCCCAAAGAAAGGCAATGCCAAAGAATGCTCAAACTACCGCACAATTGCACTCATCTCGCATGCTAGTAAAGTAATGCTCAAAATTCCCCAAGCCAGGTTTCAGCAATACATGAACTGTGAACTCCCTGATGTTCAAGCTGGTTTTAGAAAAGGCAGAGGAACCAGAGATCAAATTGCCAACCATCCTCTGGATCACTGAAAAAGCAGGAGAGTTCCAGAAAAATTTCTGCTTTATTGACTATGCCAAAGCCTTTGACTGTGTGGATCACAATAAACTGGAAAATTCTGAAAGAGATGGGAATACCAGAACACCTGACCTGCCTCTTGAGAAACCTGTATGCAGATAAGGAAGCAACAGTTAGAACTGAACATGGAACAACAGACTGGTTCCAAATAGAAGAAGGAGTTCATCAAGGCTGTATATTGTCACCCTGCTTATTTAACTTATATACAGAGTACATCATGAGAAAGGCTAGGCTGGAGGAAGCACAAGCTGGAATCAAGACTGCTGGAAGAAATATCAATAACCTCAGGTATGCAGATGACACCATCCTTATGGCAGAAAGTGAAGAGGAACTAAAAAGCCTCTTGATGAAAGTGAAAGAGGAGAGTGAAAAGGTTGGCTTAAAGCTCAACATTCAGAAAACGAAGATCATGGCATCTGGTCCCATCACTTCATGGGAAATAGATGGGGAAACAGTGGAAACAGTGTCAGACTTTATTTTTTGGGGCTCCAAAATCACTGCAGATGATGATTGCAGCCATGAAATTAAAAGACACTTACTTCTTGGAAGAAAAGTTATGACCAACCTAGGTAGCATGTTGAAAAGCAGAGACATTACTTCGCCAACAAATGTCCGTCTAGTCAAGGCTATGGTTTTTCCTGTGGTCATGTATGGATGTGAGAGTTGGACTGTGAAGAAAGCTGAGCGCTGAAGAATTGATGCTTTTGAACTGTGGTGTTGGAGAAGACTCTTGAGAGTCCCTTAGACTGCAAGGAGATCCAACCAGTCCATTCTAAAGGAGATCAGTCCTGGATGTTCTTTGGAAGGAATGATGCTAAAGCTGAAACTCCAGTACTTTGGCCACCTCATGCGAAGAGTTGACTCATTGGAAAAGACCCTGATGCTGAGAAAGATTGAAGACAGGAGAAGAAGGGGATGACAGAGGATGAGATGGTTGGATGGCATCACCGACTCGTTGGACATGAGTTTGAGTGAACTCCGGGAGTTGCTGATGGGCAGGGAGGCCTGGCGTGCTCGACTCATGGGGTTGCAAAGAGTCGTACATGACTGAGCAACTGAACTGACTGAACTGACAAAGACTCCACAGTGGCATTGACCATCATGGATGGTTTGTACTAAAGTGTGTGCCCCTGGCATCCAGGGGGGGAGAGGAAAAGTGACAGAAAAGTCCTGACTCATAATTGGAGAGGACCATATGACTTGTTCCTTGGAAGAACAGCTATGACAAACCTAGAGAGTGTTAAAAAGCAGAGACATCACTTTGCCAACAAGGTCTGTACAGTCAAACTATGGTTTTTCCCATAGTCATGTATGGATGTTGAGAGTTGGACCATAAAGAAGGCTGAGTGCTGAGGAACTGAGTGCTTTCAAACTGTGGTGCTGGAGAAGACTATTCTGAGTCCCTTGGACAGCAAGGAGGTAAACCAATCAATCCTAAGGGAAATCAGCTTTGAATATTCATTGGAAGGACTGATGCTGAAGCTGAAGCGCCAATACTTTGGCCACCAGATATGAAGAGCCAACTTGTCGGAAAAGACCCTGATGCTGGGAAAGATTGAGGGCATGAGGAGAAGGGGGCGACAGAAAGATGAGATGGTTAGATAGCATCATTGACTCAGTGGACATGAGTCAGGGAGATAGTGAGGGACAAGGAAGCCTGGCCTGCTGCAGCCCATGGAGCTGCAAAGAGTCAGACATGGCTGAAAAACAATAAAATATGAGTTAATCTCTGGAAGTGAGGAGCCTATGATATGTGCTTCTTAGTTTCATCTAGAATTGTGCCTGTTTCTACATGAGGAGTTGAAGAGTAATAACGCTGCTCTAGCGGGCTTGCCCTGACCCACCACGGGCTCTGCAGATAATGGGTGTCATAGACAAGCAAACTGCCCTTCTCCAGACTCCAGCTCAAAGATGGTCAGTCAAGTCGACTCTTGTGGGCAGCAGACTAAATGTTTCTCCTCTCTTGCTCATTGTATCTGTGTACATCCTGCCTTGAGTTAAGAAAAACATTGGCTGGGTAGGACTTGGGGTTAGTAGGGAGCCGTGGGGCCTAAGCCACTGTTTATGACACATGTCATATTTCATGGACCACGTCTGGACCCCACCTGCCTCCTTAATCTCCTTGGAATGCTGACACTCCCTCTGTGAACTGTGTGTTATGCTGATGACTTCAGTGGGTACTGCAGTTTCCAATTTCCTAACCTTTCTATTAAAATTAATATTTAGATTTTATAACTTTAAAACTAGAAGAATGATGGAAGCAGTATTTGATGTTTATGTCTCTCAGTCACGAAAATGCTCCCAATTTCACTAATGCCGGGCCACACACATGTAGTCACAATAAATAGCATTTAACATGTTTACAGTACGGAGAGGATGAGGAGGACTTCTGTTTTTATATTGATGGGCTCAGCTGGGCTGGGGATACTATTGTTTACAATGAGCTACATTTTTTGTTGTTCTGATTTACCCTCAAATTAAATCTTTATTTCAGAAACCAACCCCAGGGAGTCCCCATAACGAGGGAATGTAATAAACAGCATTAGGAGAGGGCCCATAGCCGCTGCTCCTTGGTAATTAGTCCAAACGTCTCAATCGGAGTGGTTTTCTAAGTTTTATGGCCGCAGTTTGGTCACAGGTTTATTTGTAAAGAGCCGCTTTGGCATTTTGCTCGGAGTGGCCTCTGCCCTTTGGGGAGAGGTGTTGGGGGCTTGGCGACGTGGACCACAGGGAAGCCAGACTTTCAGATCTGCTTGGAGGTGATGCCCGTGTTTCTTCTTACCATCTGTTTTCAAATTAAAAATTGTCCAAATTTAAAGAAACTGGAAAAGGGAAAGAAAGAGCTGGCCTTGGTTTTGGAGGACACGCATGGGAAGGGGAAGGGCCAAGGCTGGGACTGAGCATGTGGGAGAATTCCCACCCAGGGGGGGTGACTGTTTTGTAAACCCTGATAGGAGGGGAAAGGTCATTAAAAAGTCCTGGGTGCCTGGGGTGGGGCCAAGAGCCTGCCCGGCGCACCTCCCAGTCTCCTCTAGTTTGGTGGGAAGAAGGAAGCCAGGCCTTAGCAAGGCCCCCACCCCACCCACTCAGAAGTTCCCTGGGGGCCTGTAAGCTGCTGAGACCTCCAGTGTTCCCAGAAAAGAAGTCAGAATGCTCCCAGATACAGGGGACACTCTGGTCAGCCTCCTGTTTCAACCTCACTGTGGCAAAACCACGTCGAAAATGCAGGCCCCGCACAGCTGGTGCCTCAGCCTACATCTCTTCTACCATCCTGACTGTCCCCATAAGGCCTGTTGATTCACTCAATATTAGCTGAGTGCCACTGGGCCCCCTGGTGCCTCAGATGGTAAAGAATCTGCCTGCACTGCTGGAGACCTGGGTTCGATCCCTGGGTTGCGAAGATCTGGAGAAGGGAATGGCTACCCACTCAGGTATTCTTGCCCGACACTTCCTTGGACAGAGGGGCCTGGTGGGCTAGTCTATGGGGTCGCAAAGAGTTGAATACAACTGAGCGATGAACACTTTCATGATAAGCTTAGAGACAATGTGGCCCTCTCATTTTCTGAGCCGGATGGTGAGACAGGACCATGGATAGGTAGGAGGCTTCTTAGAGCTTGAAGGGTGGGGCCAGATGGATGCACCTCTGTGTCTAGTGTGAGAACAGTGAGAGGTCAGAGGATGGGGAAGTGTGCAGGGGAAGGGACCTCCACTGTTCCCTTCTCTCACATGCTGCCATGTTATTTGATTTTCTTCCTTTGTTATTATTTTTAAAATAGCATTTCCTAAGTCTTAGCTCTTAAGGAACCTCATCAGTCACTGAGTCCAAGGGTTATGCAAGGGACATCCATGGTGGCCCAGTGACTATGACCCCATGTTTCCAGTGCAAGGGGCCTGGGTTCGATCCCTGGGCAGGGAACTAGATCCCACATACCGCAAATGGGAGTTTGCATGCCACAACTCAGATCTGGTGCAGCCAAATAAATAAATAAATATAAAGAAATGGTATGCAAACTTTTTCTGAAAGGCCAGATGGCAAAAATTTTAGGTTTGGTGGACCACACCACTACTTACTCTGCTGTTTGGGGGAAAGCAGCCATAAGCTATACCTAAAGCAATGGGTGTGGCTGTATTTCAATAAAACTTTATTTATTTTGTTTTTTTTTTTTAGGTGTAAAAATCATTTATTCAAGTACACATCTCTGAGTATACAAGTTCAAAACAATAAATACTCCAGTCAGTGGACATATGAGCCAAGTGCTATCTTGGGCTCTTGGTATATAGCAGTGAGTGGGTACTCCTTCCCCAGTGGCTCAGCAGTAAAGAAATCTAGTGTTCAGTAAATATCTGTAGAGTCTAAACAAGAAAATAATCATAATCACTCTCAGACCTCACCTCATTCTGTGTATCTCAAAACTTATCAACAGTCTTCCTGTAACAAAAGGATGAAAATGTGGCCCCTTACTGGCAATCCAGCTCCAGCATAGTTTTACAGCTGATTCATGGCGACTGAGTTGTTTACTAAGTCTGGGGCACTAGCGCAGTACATTTAGATGGGAGGGAGGGGGCTGGTCCTTGCTCAGTTCTAGAAACTTCCCGTTACAGAAGTCTTCTTTCTTCACGGACTCAGTCTGAATTGTCAACAGGGCCACTGTATTGATTGTGCCTTGTGACTATCCGGCATGTGGCATCTTAACAACATTAGTAAATTAAAAATGCTGTGAGTGTGAGGTATTGGTGTATATATGTATGCTTTGGGGGGATAATGCTAATCGTGACCACAGCTAGAGAGTATCTTTCATCAGCTTCAGAAACACTATTTAGTAATTCTCAATAAAGCTTTCAATCATGAACTGAAGCCCCTAGCTGAGGCATATGTTCCAGGATAAAGCGATGTATAAATGTACAAATCTCCTGGTTGCTAGTGGATATCAGTGGGTTGAAGAACCATTGGCATGATACTTAACTCTCAGAACTTGAAGTACACAACTCAAGTTCATGTATTATGGGGGAGGAGTGGGGTAACTTAATGTAGGGGGCTGGTGAAATGGAAAACTAGATAGAAGATTCCTGGAAGGAATTTTGTTCAAAGGAGAATTCTGGAAAGGAGGCCCTCACTCTACCTACTTTTGACTGAAGCTGAGTGACACTGTTAACATGCTGGAAACATACTCACTTTGATTCTGTGACACTAAATTTTCAGTTTTTAGAAATAAGGTGACTCGACGGTAAAGAATCCGCCTGCAATGCAGGAGACCTGGCTTTGATCCCTGGGTGGGGAAGATCCCCTGGAGATGGGAATGGCAACCCACGCCAGTATTCTTGCCTGGATAATTCCATGGGCAGAGGAGCTGGCAGGCTACAGTCCATGGGGTCACAAACAGTGACACATGACTGAGTGACTAACACATTTAAAAATCAGCGCCTTGGCTTAACTGCCCATGATTTAGGTACTCTTATCATCCATGGCTGTGCCTTTGGTAGCCAATAGCCCTCAGGCATTGCTGGTGCTTTTTTAGTCCGCTTTCTCTCCTCTTACCTTCTTTCTTGGTCTGTTGAAGTACAGAACACACCTTGGCTGCTAAGCATTGCCGGCATGCATGTTTTTTAAGCAGAGAATTGTTGCGCCATGCTGCAACTGGACTGCATTCAGAAGCTTTCTAGGAAATCTCACTGCACTCTGAAGAAGCCCTGAGCTTTTGGGTCAGCATTTTGGAAGGGAAGACAATTGATTCTTTCAGCCCTGCTGATGCAATTCCTTTTGATGTGTATCAAGTGTGTTTTGACACAATCCCCCGAGTCATTGTGGTTTTCAATATTCCTGGCCTCTAATGAAAGTCAAAGAGAGGGGAATCTTTTCACTTAATGTTGATTTCTAATATTGATGGTGCGTTACCCATTTGTGTCTCAAAAGCTTCTCAGGATGGATTTAACCCCTTGGATCTCAGGGTAAGCCCGTGTCTTGTGGGACTGTGACTGTCAAAACCTGATACTGGAGACAAAAGACATTCTTGGGGAGGACATATCATCCTTATACAGGTAACAACTTTTTATCATTATCAATTTTTGGTAAATGGAACAGCTGCAGAAGAATTTGTGGGCTTTTTTTTTTTTTTTTTTTGCTGTAAGGCATCTTAGAGAGTGTTTGCCAATTTTCTGTCTCTGTCTCAAAAAAGGTGTCTTCGCATCTTCACTTAGCCCTGAATAATTCAACAGAATCTCTAATAACAGACTTGCGTGTTGTAAAGCCCCCAAATGTGTTGTAAGCTAAAAGAAGAAGAAGGAAATTTAGCATCACAAACAGAAGTCAAAGAATCAAAGCTAGGGGTCAGTGTAGGAGTTGGTGCTTCACACATATGCTGGATGCTTATTTTTGCTTATAGTTTCCTTGTTTTTCATAGAGCAGTGTCTCTTAAAAAGGACAAAGAACATTCCTGGAAGTTGGCTGTTGCTCCTAATTCGCTTTTTATAAAAAGTCCCTTCTCATGTCCCCTCCCATCCTCCTTCTCTTCCTTCCTTCCTCCTTCTCTTCCTTCCTTCCTTCCTGCCACCCAACACATAGCTATTGAGTGACTACAACTTTCCAGTCACTGCGTGAAGCCTTGAGGATTCAATGATTAGTAAAGACAAGCCTAACCTCCCATCTGGATTAGAATCCCCTCTTGTCCTCTCTCCTGAAGGCCAGGAAGCTTTAGAGTTCACTGGGACTCTGAGATACACCAATGTCTTTCCAACAATTTCCATGTCATCCTACTAACCACCCCCACCATTGTCCCATGAATTTACTGAAGTGGCTTTTATTTTTTTATGATTTTCCACTGAAATCATAATGTGTGTATTGTAAACCCTGACATATGGGAAACTCTGACATCCATATGGAAAGGAATGAGGGGTGCTTGGCTTGGGGAGATTGTGACTTTGGAAGATGTCTTACATGTTTGCTTCATTTTAGAGGAAAAAATTAAACTTCATCTTTATTTTTTCAAAGGGCAGGGATTAGACTAAATGGCTTAAGGGAACCATACATGTTCTAACAATCAGAGTAAAAGTAACTGTGCCTGACACTGGGCTAAATAAGTGTGTGTTTGTGTTCCCATGTTTTTCTCTGTATGTGTAGGTTGTGGTTTCTCAGCCTCAGCACTGTTGACATATGGGGTCAGATAATGAGGATTTTGTGGGAGGTTTTCCTGTGCATTATAGGATGCTTAGCGGTATCCCTGACCTCTACTTACTAGATGCCCATAGCATACTCCAATTATTACAACCAAAAATATCTCTAGTCTTTGCCAAATGTCCTTGGGAAGGAGAGAGGCAGATAGATAGAAGGTTGTTCAGTCACTAAGTCGTGTGTGACTCTTTGTGACCCCAAGGACTGCAGCATGCCAGGGTTCCCTGTCCTTCACTATCTCCTGGAGTTTGCTCAAACGTATGTCCATTGAGTCGATGATGCCATCCAACTATCTCATCCTCTTTCACCCTCTTCTCCTCCTGCCCTCAATCTTTTCCAGCATCATAGTCTTTTCCACTTAGGATAGATAAATAGAAAAGCAGGTGGATAGATGTAATAGATGGATCTAGGATTGAACTAGTGCTTTGACTTAAAACCTACAGGTTTCTTGGCAAAGCGTATAGCTTCCTTAGGTTGAAGGGCTTCTCAGCACTTGATTTATTGAAGTAGGACAACCGTGTATCGAGTAGAGTAGGAGGGAATACTGCTTCAGGGACAGGGTCAGACTCTGTGATCTTTAAGACCCTCCACTTCCAACTAACAGATTTGATAATTCTGTGAGACCAGATCTGGATTAATAAAATTGGTGTCAGTTTCTAAGGGAGTATACCAAACTTAAGTTGTGACCGAGGGCCCCACAGTGATGTTTGACATAGAATGCAAAGTGGCAGGGTGGGATGAGTGGAAATGTCTTGAGCTTATTTGGGGATGAATTGGCAATCAAAAATCTGCCTCCTAGATGCAGGCCTGTCACTGTAAAAGCACATACAGCACATTACTTCCTCTGGCTGAAGTTATTAATATGTGTTGATTGATGTCAAAAGGAGAATTAAATCATAAATATGCTCCAGGGTCTCAGGCTGGTGGCCTGGCAGCTTCCTCAGCCTTGTCAGTTTGGAGAGACAGCTCACATGGCCCTGCCTCATTTTTTTTTGATGATTTCTTAAAGATTTCACTTTATCATCATTTGTCTATGAGCAGGCTTTCCTCTCCTTCCTATTAGTATTACCTCCACCATGGCACAGCCTGGATAGAGTTATTACCTACAAACGAATCCTACTTGAGTGAAACAATGGAGTTGTACACTCTATAAATAAAACAAAACAAAATGTTCCCAATTAGTGCTATTTACAGACATGTAACACCATGGCTGCTGATGGGGAGTGTATGTTCCTTCCCCATGGGGGTCCCAAAATTCCTAGCACCCTCTCACAGACATAAAAAAGCATGGTCTTTCTCATTTCCAAGTTAATCCAATTTGAGTGTGGGTTGAGAGGGACCAGAGCTTCCCAAAGGGCCTGGCAGAACCGGGCAGCTCAGCATCATTACCAGACCACACACGTTATGTTTAATAGCCAGACTCTGCCCTGGACCAGAGAGGAGGAAAGTCAATGAATTACAAAGTCCTTGGGAACAGCCACCCTCCTCTTCCTCTACAACGTGGGGGCTTTCGTTCCCAGTCCATCATCTCTCACTTGAATTTCAATGAGTCTCCTACAGGGTGTGTCAGGGTGTCTGCATGAAGCGTGTGTCGATCAGCTTGCCATAGTGTTGGTGAAGCGATCTCTTTCAGCCCCAGTACAGTCGTGTTGTTCCCTCACTGGAAACTATCTTGGTTCTTCTATGCTTAAGGGATAAAATTCAACATCCAAATGATTCAGATGTGTGCATGTGTGTGCAGTCACTCAGCCATATGTGACTCTTTGCGACCCCATGGACTGTAGCCCTCCAGGCTCCTTTGTCCAGGGAATTTCCCAGGTAAGAATACTGGAGTATATTGCCACTTCCTTCTCCAGGGAGACTTTCTGACCCAGGGATTGAACCTGTGTCTCTTACACTGGCAGGCAGATTCTTTACCACTGAGCCAGTTGGGAAGCCCAAAGATTGGGATAAATGACTGTTAAAACCATCATGCCACCCTTCAGGCCCAGGCTCTTCCATCTGAGCCATCCTGTCTTTAAAGATCTTTTGTGGTTCATCTCAAATGTCCCCTTTGCTGTGAAGGCTTCTTCGTATTCCTGGTTGGAACATATTTTCCACACTCCAGAGATCCCTCCATATAGTATATCCAACTCATGCTACATATTTCAGTTTTGTCTATTTTTATATTTGTTCATCTACCTATTTATGACTCTTTTCTTTTCCCTCTAGCCTTGATAGGTAGAGGATAGCCCACACAATACTTGGAACATAAACAGTTGCTCATTAAAATCTTCTGGAAGGAATGCACAAATATACGACTGAATGTAAATGTGAATAAATAATCAGGTCCTCCCCATTTCCAAATCATTTCTTAGAATAAATTGAAAAAAAAAAACCCTCAATATTATAGCACATAGTAATGATAGAGAAAACAGATTCTAGATGGAATTCTAGCTCCACTACTTACTTACTGTATGACCTTGGCAATTTACTTTCCTCCTGCCAGCCCTCAACTAATTTACCTGTAAAGTAGGATAATAATAGCAACCTGTCTCTTAGCTGTTATAAGGATGAACTGTATCAGTATATTTACAGAACTGTACCTAGAACTTGGCCCACAATAAATGCTGTGTTAGCACAAACTATTTGGGGAGATACCAACTCTTCCTAGAATGTCTCTCATGCAGAGCTTCTCCACCTTGTGCAACGGAATCATCAGGAATGGTTTTTAAAAATCCACCTGCTGGGGCTTCACCCAAGGCCAACTGAATCACAGTCTCTGGAGTGAGACCTGGGCATGGATTCACTATCATATAATTTAATGGAGAAGCATTCATGAAGTGGTTGTTGGAGGAGAGAGTAGGATTAAAGGACCAGACAGGGACGGTGAGGTACCCAGAAGCAGGCAACAATGAGAAGCCACCAGTCCCGCTGAGCTGAAGGATGAGGGGGATCAGTGTCACTGGAGCCAGTGGGCAGCGGGGTGCTGGGAGATGAGCTGCCCAAGGGGACCGTGGTCACTCAGGAGGAACTCAGTCTCAAGGAGAGACACTGCGCTGAGGCAGGGAAGGCATGGGAAACACAGCCCTGACGCCGCCTGCCTATCCATCTCTGGCTTGATGCCTCCCCCATGCAGGATTCAGTTGACCAGGGAGCCAAGAAACCCCACCATCATCAGAGGTCAGCATCCTTGGGCACAGATCAGGATGAAAAGGGCCGCAAGTGGGTTTGAGGAGATAATGGGGAAAAAGCCAAAACATTGGATTTTAGAAAAAAAAAATCCCTAGGTGTTTCTGATGCCCAGTGAGGAATAAGACCCCTGTCCTGAATGAGGCATCCTCATCAGCTATCTCTTCAAGTCCTCCCGCTGCCAGAGAGGAGAGAGGTTCACAAAGCACACAGCATTCCTTTGCTACAGTCCTTAGGATGTGCTGTCCATTGCAGTCTCTCTCCAGGACACCGGGGACTGAGGAAAACGGTTTCTGGGAAGAACCCTGGCCGTGTAAACCAGCTGGATTTAGGTTCAAGGTAACAACTGGCTTTCTTTCTCGGAGCTGCCTCAGTCCATGGGAGTTTGTTATACACCCAATGCAGTTTGGGAAGGAAGCACACACAACTCCTGCCTTTTAGGTTTTTATCCAAGCAAACGTACCAGAAGAAACCCCCGAGATTTCCACCATATGCCATATCATATGATTCAATCTCATTTGCATAACCCCAAGGTGGATTTTGCAAGTGCGAGGGTGCTCCGGTGCCCCAGACAAAGTGCTTCAGTTTGCAATGAACCCAACAGCTTGTTTTCCCATTGACTGTGTCGGCACGTTTCAGAAGACTTCATTTCTGCTGCTTCCTTTCCAAAAGGAGGAAGATATAAATCACAGGCGCAGAAGTAACTAGCAGTTGTGACATTTTGTTACAGAGTTTAATTACATGAATCATAAAATATTGCTACAATTTTCCAAACTGTTAAACCTTAATTAATATGAACCCACAGGGAGCACCTTGATCGTTCTAAATATTCTGAAGCACAACTCCTACAGTAGTGCTTCCATCCGCCTGAAGTGCTTTGTAATTTGCAAAAAGTGATTAATTATTAGAAATGAAACTAGACAAATTAATTTAATATAAATGAGGCTGTACATGATTTGATTAATTCTTTTTAATTACCTATATGTTATTTTTTTCAATAGCTGAACAAAGGACTCCATTCTTCTCCTGCATGTTCATATTCATTAATCTCATTAGCAGAGAGTATTAATATAATTTTATCACACGTTCCAGAAGTACGGCACATTGACAAACCGTAATGAATCGCGGCATTAGTGTCCTATCACTACATTAATTTCAAGACATGCCTGGCTCATCTGCAATTTACTTTGAGGCTTACTTTAAAATGAGCTGAATAAGCGTGTAATTATGACATCTGCTTCTTTTCAGGTACCTCCTTTGTAAATTAGTGACAAAGGAATAGCAGGTTTAAATATGTGTTAACACTTGGATAGCATGTATAATTGCAATATGGCGATGTGTAATGAAGATTAAATTAGACCATACTATACCTGACATATGCAAGGACATAATTGAACTATTGTCATTATTGCTGTAGAAGCAGCTGCAAAATGCTAATACTGGAATTGAGGAAAATGAAACCATGCTGGAAAAGAAGGCTGAAGAAGATAGTCTCAGAAAAAGTCACCAAGAAAAAACCATATCAAGATTGGATGCTGCAAACTCGAGGATTTTAGCCTCTTCCCCCTTTGTGGCTGATGACAGTTGGTCATGAATTTCATGAAACTTTCCAAAAGGGTCCATTTCGGATGTCACTGGGGCATGACCTCACACTGCATATCTTGTATGCTCAGCACTTCTGCTCTAGGAGGGCTATATGGTGGGCACCCTGCCCAGTGCTTCTTTCTTGAGCCTCAGGCAGGGACTGGAATCCTGGGATTGAAATCCAAACTCTTGGCATGGTTATCCCTAGATTTCCCAGAGCAAGACATCGAGGATAAGAGAATGCTTTGAGATCACCTGGGAAGCAAGGTGACTTTGGGAAGGGTTTTAGGGGTTTGCAGTCATCAGAGGCCCCTGGAAAGCTGGGACAGAGAAGAAAATTGCATCTTCTCTCTCAAATCCCCCCTATCTTCCCTGAAAACAAATGCTTAGGACAGCCTTTAGGATTTATTCAGTTTCAGAGAAGGAATTATCACAAGCTACACTTACTGTAGACCTCATATCTTCCTGGGCCAAGTGGGTCGGCGGCGGGGGGACACTTAACCATATCTATGGTTTTTTCCTCTTGAAAACACAGTCCCTGTGATGCTTGCACATAGAGCTTGACAGCAGCCCTGAAATATTGCTTTTGAATTTAACAAATACTCTAAAGGAATTTGGGGCTCTAGCTCAAAACAATGTTAAGGAATTGGCTTTCCTCAACAAAAATCCCCATGCCAGCCTTTTTAAGTTGATGGTAAGGGAATGTGAAGAGAAACTAAAAAGAGATGAAAATAAGACTACTTCATCTGAAGATGCTTGTGGTGAAAGGCCAACACAACTTTTTTGGCAGAGTTGACAAGAGGAAGTGGGGAGCATTGGTTAATTGATTGAGATGTTCAGCTACTCAAAGTCATTTCATATCAGCAGGGATTGACATGATGCCTGATTGACTAAAAAATAGTTTCTGAGAGAGGATGCGATATTTATAAAATTATTGTAATAGAACCATTTATACAAATGTGGTACATTGGAGGCAACTTAAAGATCCTATGTTTCAAAGTGTGGTTTCAGAAGATAAGCATGGTTGGATTATCTGGGAGGTTTGTTAAAGCATGGGTTCTTAAGATCCAACTCCAGAGCCTAGGGATCAGAAACCCTGGAAGAGCCATTTGGGAATCTACATATTTAAAAAGCTCCTGGTGAGTTTTAATACATGATTCCTTATCTAACATAGCCACCTCTTTTTACAGAGGAGCAGGAAACAAAGACCCTGAGAACTGGGACCAGAGCCCAAGCAGCCTCTCTCCCGTGATGCTCAGTGTGCATGGAAAGGAAAAGGTGGGATCTGGCTTTCAGCAGTCGACAGGTACTTACACCAGCATCACTTGGTCCATTGAGTTTGTGCTTCACCAGATTTAGCAAACAGGTGTTATAATGCTACCTGACTCCATCCACTGAGGCCTGTCACAAACCCAGGACTTCAGACCAGCTCCACTCTCCAGGGCTGATCAGTAGAGAGAATGATCATGGGAGAGTTTTCTGCAAAGTTTTAGAACAAGAAACAGGATTATGACTTTCAACTTGCAGTGAGGACTGTTTCAGTGTCAACTTTCCCCCACACTCATTCATTTATTCCCTAATGTATCCATTTATCTTACAACCCTTATCAAGCTCATGCCAGGTATTGATGTTAAGCACCTAGGTTACAACCTTGAGTAAGAAGGAAACTGTTCTGGTTCCCAGTAGGAATCAATTAGATCCAACCTGTTTGGCTCTCAAAGGTGACGTGAAATGAGGTGATCGTACTACATGGGCTGTTTCCCCTCTTTTCTGAGCTCTGTGTATACCTAGAGTTCCAGGTATATAAAGGATCATTGAGGGATATTCATTTTTTCCTCATCCTCTTCCTTCTTACTTTCCCTTTAATATGAGTGAGAAATCAGCTTGTGGGATAAGCCTGAGTAATTGATCCTGTGCTTTCTAAATCCTCCCCACTTCCTCTCATCAGCTCTTGCCAAGAAGCCCCTGTGTCAGCAACTCCCCGCCAAGCATCTTCAGATGAAACCATGTTCCTTTCATCTCCTTTTAGTTCCTCTCCACATTCCCTTACCTGTTACTGACATGATTGCTTAACAAATGTATACCACTTATTGGTTAAATATTAAATAATTGATGCCAAACTAAGTACAACATTTAGAACGACATGGTTTTCATTCCATATTATAGCTCCTTGTTGGAAAGAAACCCTATTTCAGAACCTCTAGTTCCGTAGGGATTGAAAGAAGTCAGCCAGGACACATTTAAAGAAGGGTGTCAGCTGAATGAGAGAGCGAGTGTATCAGCTAGCATAGACGAGGCTGTGTTGCAGTGACAAATAATACAAGCGTCTTGGTGACAACAAACCACAAAGGCTCTGATCCTCATTTTTTGAGCAGCCTCCACCTTGAGAGACGCTGTTACCACCCGGAGACTAAGAGTGAGCTCTGAGACCACAAACTAAAGCTCTAGAATGAAAGGGGCCCGTGCCATTTTCACTCATTACTCACTGGTCAGAGTTAGTCCTCTGATCCCACCGCAACTGGAAGGGCCGGGAGGTGCAATCCTCCCCCACGCCTGCAGGGAGATGGATGGAGAGATTTGACAGACAGCTCTCATGGCAGCACAAGGGGTAATCGAATGTTATCATCCTTGCTCGAGCTTCAAGTCAGCCTGCTTAGAAGGAGGCTGCAAATTAGGTAAAATGTGTAGCCCCCAACCTGAATTCCTTGGCTGAAAATTGAGCACCTCACCTGCCCAAATAAAGTTACTTGGCTGAGCTATTCTCTGTCTGTGATAAAAGTGGAGTTTCTTGGAGAACTGCAAGGAAAAGGCAGGTCCCTCGTGTTCCTAACTATGAATTAGAGCGAAGGATGTGAAGAAGGTGAGTTCCCTGTTGGCTTTAAGTCATCTCTTCTTATGTATGAAAACTAGAGAGAGCCCCGACTTTGATATGGGACACCTCTTGCCTGATGACTAGTTTTGTCTTGCAGATTGAGGTGATAAATCAGCAGGTCAGATAATATAAAAATGGTGCGATGGAGCAGTAAAACAGGCTTCTTCGCTCTTTGGAACTTTAAGAGTTCTTCTGAAACCACAGGGTTCTCTAAACAAGGCACCCCCTGACAGCGGGTGCTATTTCTGCCCAGAAGACGAAAGGTTAACGTTTTTCATAATAATGGGTTTCACCCTCATGACACAGATGAAACCTGCAATTGTTTTGCGTCTCCTCCGGCTCGCCTCGCTGTCTAAAAGTCACAGCGGTGGGAGGGAGCTAGTGGGAAGTCACCACGGAGCTGGAAGCCAGAGCCACTAGCCTGGGATTGTGTGTGTTCAGCAGGGAAGGTCTGTGATGTCGTTCTTGTGGATGTCTCTCTGTACACGAGCTAGTCTTAATATTTAAACTCCCTGAAATGCCTATGTAAATAAGATGTCAAAGGAGACACTGGGGTCTCATAGGCTGCTAGCCAGGACTGTAATTTTATACAAGGACTTTGGATAACTATAGTAATATATATTATAGCCAAACATATGCTTTACCTTTGACTCAGTAGTTCCACGCCCAGGTATATTCTTAATAGAATTGAGTGACATGCTCAGCAATAGATGTGTCTGAAAGTTGTACATAGCGACAGTAGGTATCAAAGTCCCAAACTAGAAATGACACAAATCCCATCAATGGTTGCATGAATAAAACGTGTCCTTTTCATGTAATGGAATGTGGCACAGCAAAACCAAGCAAAACTAGTAGAGCACCATCACCTTTGAGGAGAAGGAGGGGGCAGACAGGAGCCTGCTGGGATGCTGAGATGTCCCTGTCTTCATCTAAGTGAGGATGATGTGAATGTAAAAACATGAGGGTACATGCACTTACTGTGTATACATTATGCTTGAATTGCAAAACTGAAATAGGTATGCTGGTTTGCCTGAACAGTCTTTTAGTTTAATCTGTGCCAAGCACACAGATACACAGGGATATGTGTGTGTATATATGTGCAGGTATGTAGGTTCATGCATACCAAAATTAGCTATGTGACCTGAAGATTTAGTAATGGAACCAGTCAGTTACTTGTTCAGTTTTCTTAACTGTAAAATGATTATGATAATTTTTGCTCATAGGATACATATGTACCATACACACTCACACACACACACACACATACACATATATATATGTATATATACACACATACATAGCTGTCCTGGTAGCTCAGCTGGTAAAGAATCTGCCTGCAAGGCGGGAGACCCCAATTCAATTTCTGGGTTGGGACAATCCCCTGGAGAAGGGATAGGCTATCCACTCCAGAACTACTGGGCTTCCCTGGTGGCTCAGATGGTAAAGAATCTACCCATAATGCGGGAGACCTAGGTTCGATCCCTAAGCTTGGAAGATCCCCTGGAGGAGGGCATGGTTACCCAATCCAGTATTCTTGCCTGGAGAATCCCCATGGACAGAGGAGCCTGGAAGGCTACAGTCCATGGGGTTGCAAAGATTTAGATATAACTGAGCAACTAAGCACAGTGTTTAAGGGCTTTTAAGCATTTAAGCCATTATGCACAGCATTTAAGCATATTATTTAAGGGCTTCCCTGTTGGCTCAGATGGTAAACAATCCACCAGCAATGTGGGAGAACTGGGTTCGCTCCCTGAGTTGGGAAGATCCCCTGGAGGAGGGCATGGCAATCCACTCCAGTATTCTTGGGCTTCCTAGGTGGAGCTAGTAGTAAAGAACCCACCTGCCGACGCAGGAGACACAAGAGACACGGGTTTGATCCCTGGGTTGGGAAAATGCCCTGGAGGAGGGCATAGCAATCCACTCTAGTATTCTTGCCTGGAGAATCCCATGGATGGAGGAGCCTGGCGGGTTACAGTCCATAGGGTCACGCAGAGTTGGATATGACTGAAGCAACTTAGCATGCAACACGCGCTCATACATAGACATACACACACACACACACACACACATCACAAGGTTGTTGCCTGGGTAAGTATTTTCTAAGTTTATACAATCAGTGACTGCTACTTATAGACCATATAGTGGGTGACTTCAACCTATTATATACAAATTGCATACAATTTTTGGTAGCTAGAATTCAGAGAACAATCCCATTTTCCTCACTTTTGCTTTTAGAGTGTGTGAAAGAGTTGAATCGCTGTCTTGCCTCTCTTGTACACTCAGCAAAGATCCATTCCAGAGTCAGAAGAGGACAACTGTCAAGTGAAGGCTGCCTTTTATCCACTGCCTAATGTGAAATATGAAACTCTTCAAGTCTTGGAATAGGTTAAAGAAAATAAGAAAGAAATCCAACCAGCTTACCAACATTTAAAACTAGAATAAAGAGGAGAGAGAAGGGAGGAAAGCAAACACGGCCGAGAGCTGGAATAGAAGGCCTGTGTCAGAGTGAGTGGTGAACACTGCATCTTATTGAGCAACTTTAATAGGCTCTGGGGGCCCCCGAATTGGGGTTAGAACACAGTTTAAAAAGGGAGAGAAAATGAAACTCTGATAGACTGTGTAGTGAGGATTATTCTTTGCCTCAAATTTTATTTAAAAGAACTGAAAGACAGGGTCCAGAAACCCTAGGCTTTGGCTGATGAAAAAATAATCAAACGAAACATTTATTTTCACTGATTTAAAGGGACTTGCATGACTCTGAAGCTGAGAAATAGGCAGGCATCTGAGGCCCAAGGCAGCCTAGCCTGAGTAGGCTGGGCATGGAGGTTCAGGGGAAGAGCTAAGAGCTTGTTGTAGAGAAAAGTTACCCCACCCCTCTGCTGAGGGCCTCTTGAAGGCATGTCAGCTGCTCCATGTAGGCGGAAAGGTGACTCTTTGGTCATTGCCTGGTAGGTGAGGCCCCAACCCATGGGTAGGTGAGGTTTCTCAAGAAAAGGATGGACATTCTCATTGTCCATCTCCCAGTTGTGAGGACGGTCGTGACACTGAGAATCAAAACCCAACAGCTGAGAATTCAGAAGGCCAGAGAACGCCTCTTGGCCTCCTGTGTCTGCACTGAAGAGCCTGTAGGGCCCTGAGGAGGCCTTAAGGACAAGTCTTTGCAGTAATGGTCATGCTGGAGTCACCCCGAGCATGTGCATGCCTGCTAAGTCACTTCAGTCACGTCTGACTCTTTGCAGCCCTGTGGACTGTAGCCCACCAGGCTCCTCTCTCCATGGGATTCTCCAGGCAAGAATGCTGGAGTGGGATGCCATGTCCTCCTCCAGGGGCTCTTCCCCACCCAGGGATCAAACCTGAGTCTCCTGTGGCTCCTGCAGTGCAGGTGGATTCTTTACCACTGAGCCACCAGGGAAGCCCACTGGAGCCGCCCTATGAATGGCCCCAAATGGAAGAGGCGGTGCATCTGATAAGCCAGTGAGCTAGTATGAGGTTTCTCTCTGCTTGTTTCCTTTCCACAGCACCAAGCTGGACACGGTGATGTACCACTCTATGAAGGCCAGCTTCTTAGGTTCACAACCAGTGCAGGGTCCAGTGTGTAATAGGGCCACATGCTCTGTTTAGTATGTGGTGCTGCCATCTCGAAATTCTCAATAATTTTGAACAAGGGCCTCCACAAATTATGCAGTCAGTGCTGCCTCCCACTTGGGGACCAAGGCACTCCTTCTCCCCACTGCTGGGAGTGTTGGCTAATGAGAGCTTGCAGCTGAGGCATTGCCCCTGTCTGAAGAGAACCACTTTACCCAAGGTTGAACCTTCTTCCCAAGGGCATGAAATGTAGGGAAGACTTAAGGATACAGAAAGACAGCTTCTTTGCTCCAACCTGGACAACTGGTAAGAGCCAGGCTTGCTCTGGAGCTTCCCCAAAGTCAGACTGAGACCTCTTTAGCTACTGCATCAGAGTTCAACATCTGCTTTCCTCACTCCCTTGCATGTGTTATTTACAAGAGGCCTCTCAATAAGCCTCCTGCATGCAAACCTCTGCCTCAGACTCCAGCCCCAGGGAACTGGAACTAAGATGCCAGGTTTCTAGTACTTTATGTTGTTGAATCACTCAGTCATGTCCCACTCCTTGTGAACCCATGGACTGTAGCCTGCCAAGCTCCTTTGTCTATAGGATTTCTGAGACAAGAATACTAGAGTGGATTGCCATTTCCTTCTCCAGGGAAACTTCCTAACCCAGGGATTGAACCCACGTCTCCTGCATCTCCTGCATTGGCAAGTGGATTCTTAACCACTGAGTCACCAGGGAAGCCCTGGGCTTACCTTTGTGCTCCATTCTCCCTTCAGGTGTGTTGCAGGGAATCAAAAATAGAATCTTGGTCCACACGTGGGCCAGGAAGCCAGCATGGTGGCAGCAGCAATAAGCAGTGAAAAGTTCCCCTGGGTAAGGTAGAGAAAATGGGGTCAGAGAGGTTAATGAATCACCCTCCCCAAAGACCACACAGATGGTAAGAACCTTAACTGGGATTCAAGCTTGGGCTTCCTGACCTCTAATTAGATTCCTCTACCATAAGCTGTCACACTTCTTAACCCCACAGGGAGCCTGGCAATACTGATTTAACACTACATGCAAAGAAGTTATGTGTGTTCTCTTCTTCTGTGAACTTCCACAACATTTTGTTGGCAACTAGATGGTGACTGTTTATATTATTGTTGTTCAGTCACAAAGTCACGTCTAACTCTTTGCAACCCCGTGGACCGCAGCATGCCAGGCTTTCCTGTCCTTCACTGTCTCCTGAAGTTTGTTCAAACTCACGTCCATTGAGTTGGTGATGACTCTTTGTATACTACTCGTTTATAACTAGGAAGTCATCCTTTCCTTTGAGACTCAGACAGAATTGGGTCATTTCCTCCCCTACAGTGAGTAAATATCACAGGATCCCTCCAAATATGTTTAGGGTTCTTCCAGGGTGAGCCATTCACCTGAGGGTATCAGAATGACAAACTCTCAGATCCCACCCCAGACTGGCCGAGTCAGACCCTGGACGTGGAGTCCAGCAGTGTCTCAGCCAGACTCCCAGGGCACTCTGCCATGCTAGTTTTGCTGCTCCAGGGAGTGGCCTTGGGGGTCTTACCTAGTCAGACCTGATTCTGAGTTTCTGCATCTGTTCCACATCTGTCTCTCTCACCTCTCCCCTCTGATGGCTATTCCTTAAGTCTTCGTTTTTTGCAAACTCAACCTGGAGACTCAGCCCCATTTTCTTGATTTCCCCAAAATGTCATTTACACAATGCTATGGGAAGTCACACATTTTACCAAGAAAGAAAAAAAAAAGTGAGAAAAATGGGAGAGATGTTTATCTCCGTAGCACCACCGGTTGAAACCTAAAGGACATCATTAGGCAGCTCAGCTCCTTTGACTTTCTCAGTCATGGATGATTTTCTCTGGTTGCCTCTTTCATTCACATCTTCCTGCCAGCTTCCTCTCTCATCACTCTTGGGTCTCTTCTCTTCTATTTATTTTGCAGGCCTCCTCTTCCTCCACTCAATTCATCTTCCCTTGTTTTCCTCTTTATTTCTTTCCAGGCTCTTCATTTCACCCAAGGACTCTCTCTTCACCTGGATCGCCCATCCATAGGAGTTTGACATCATTGCTTTCAGTAGCTGTGGCCCCTGGTCTCTCTCCCCTTACTTGTCCTCTAGCACCAACCAGACTGGGTCTTTATGCCACCCTTGTACCCAGGGCAGGTGCTACCACTTAGCTGACCCTTAAATGCCCATCAGCTTGGGCTGACCAAGACTGAATGCTTCTGGAAATGGCTTTTGGTTTTGACAATCTCTGAGTCCAAGGCTTTAACTAAATGACCCCTGGAGCTCTCTGGTACCTGATGGACTGTAGAACCTGAGAATATCCAAATCAAGGAGATTCTGGTAACATCCTCTCAACAGGAAGAGTTGAGAAAAAAAAAAAAAAAACACTTTTGAATCAACAGGGCCAGCCTTTGTTAAATTGTGGTGGAGACACATTAAAACTTTTCAGTCTTTTCTTGTCCTTCTTCTCTAACCCCATTTCTCCATAATTCTACTCCAGCTGCCTCTTTTTGGTTCTCTGGGTTCTCGTTCACTCTTGAGAATCATAGGGAATTCTACTTTTTAGAGAAAAACTCTTCCCACCACCATCCTAATTCCACTTTGCTCAAAAAGGAGCTACTCTGAAGAAACTAATTCATGCTCTGTAGCCAAGACTGCTAAGAGCTTAGATAGGGACCCTCCTGGAGACTCTCTGTTTTAACTCAGGCCTTCAGAGTCTTCCATGGGAGACCTTAGCTGGCTCGTGGCCCTTTGGGGAATCACGTTGATCTTATGTCCACTCTTTATTTAAGTGCATTCATCAGGCGTCAGCACAACATGGAGATTAAGTCTTCAGGCTCAAACTCCCACTGCCAGAATCTGAACTTTGCCTCCACCTCCTGCTAACTGTGCAATTATGGGTAAATATCTTAATCTCTCTGTATCTCAGTTTTCTCACCTATGAAATGGACCTGATGATGACATGTGATTAAAATGTAAATCTGCAAATGAAATTGGATTCAATGAATTCAATAGGATTCACTGAAGGTAGGCGTTCATTATTTTTATGTGCATAGGTGCCCTGTTTGCCAAAGTCAGTGCTGTTGTGACCATAGGATTTCAGTTGTTTGGGAATATAGTCCCATCCAAGATTATGCAGTGAAATCAAAGCAACTGCATGCCATTCTGGAAAGCAAGGGAGAACCTCAGTTTTGTTCATTTAGTGCCGGGTTTCAATAGGCCCTGATTTATTCCATCCTCCCAAGCCCAGCGGCTGAGCCACGCTGCCCTCTTTGTCCCCCTGGTGCAGCCTGTCTTCCTGCCTCTTACTACTCTGCAGGAGTCTTTCCCACAACCCTGCAGGGATGCTCAGAGTGACACAAGGCGTCAGTTGAGAAATGAGTGGTTAGTTGTGATGACAACCCAAACCACAATGCTGTCAAGAAGCCCTCCCTGGGGGAGCTCATGGGAGCTGGAGAGAAGTGCCACAGGCTCCCTCTAATTTGTACCACACCAGGGAAGGACAGACTGGCTCCCACATGAGTAAGATCCCTCCTGCGTACACACCCACAGCCCACTGACAGCATTCACTCAGGAGACTGACTCCGGAAATGTTTCCAAGGGAAATGATTAATAGTAACAGGTTGGAATGCTTAAGAACCTAGCTCCACACCCCGCAGATCAAAATCCAGTGCCTGAAGCAGCACATGAATTATATTCCCCAGCAGTAGCATACCATCTGCCTTGTTCTGGCCAAAATAACTGAGGCCGAAGAGTTGTTATTCACAGTAATATAGCTTTCATTTCTTTAGCTGGAATTATGAGCCAGGCGCTATGCTCAAATCTGCCTGAGCAACTTCTCCTGGAACCCTAACACTTGTCTTGTGAGGCACATAATGTTGTTATCTCATTTTACAACTGAGGGAATCATTCTGCAGAGGTTAAATGACTTGCCCAATGTCACACACTTCCTGGGGGTGCTGAGGCTTGAGTCTGCTTCTAAAATCATGTCTTTCACCACCTCTCTGTCTTGCCTTTTAATAGCCAGGACTCTGGGACCCAGTTCTTCCAGGGTCATATAGGTTTGGGAGGCAAGTCTACTGTCTCAAGAAGAAGCAAAACCTTCTTCCTTCATACTCCATAATATTCTTTTTCATCACTGTTCTTAATACACTTTACTATAATTTCTTGGTTGTGTCCTGGCATGTCCACCATAGCTTGAGCTGCCAGGGGCCAGATGGCTTGAGTGTTTACTTTCCAAAGTTGGTTTGCGCATGACAGACATGAATGAATGATTGAATGGATGAGCAAATGAGTGAATGCGAGCCCTTCTGACTCCCAGTCCAGTGCTCTATACCCTATTTTCTATAAACCACCTTCTTCATGTCCCTTAAATGGTTTTTCTCTTGAGATTTTCAACAAATTGACTAGAATGAACATTTCCTCATGATGTTTAGGACTAACCACAGTCATTTCCCCTGAGATCTCACAAGACCCTGATCAAGGTCACAAAGTAAACAAAAGATATCCCAGTTTCTCTCTTATCTCTTGAGATACAGGCAGGTCTTGCCTGTAGTGCAATTGGTAGAAAAGAGGAAAGAAAAAAGAAGCCATGGTGATGCTCTCAGGCTATTTGAAAATATTGGACAAAATGTCATCTTAAATGATTTTAAGCAAGACATATAACCCTGGGACTGACATTCCCCAGCGATGTATACAGGTAGGGGTGATTTTCCCAGAGCGGCTACTTAATATTTCTGTAATAGCCTGAGTGTGTGAGATTTGGGGGGCTGCTTGCAAGTATCACTGTGAGTTACATTAGTCTAAGGGGCGTGTCTTTACCTTGTCCTTTTCTGATCATTGTCATAGAAATGCACTCATAGGATTTAGTTTTGTCTACTGTGCTTTTCCATCAACATGTGTAACATAAGCATTTTCCATCGGGCTGTAAAGTGCTTGATGCCTTAATTTTAATGGTCTCTAACATTTTCCAAGTGAGTGTATCATAATTTATTAGCTAAATAACTAATAAGAGGCTACTTCCTCTATTGTAGGGCATTTATGTTGTATCCAATATTATGATCCTACAATACAGCAATGTGATAAATAACCCAAAGGAGAGAGCTTTCTGTGAATTCTCTCCTTGGACCATTTCCTTAGGGTCAGTTCTTAGCAGCCTGCCATTTGTTCTTGATAACTGGATTTGTGGGCAAGAGATGAGCTCATCAGGGGACATGGATCAAGGGGAGAAAGTTAACTCACTATTCCCTGAACACTCTGATGATTGTTCTCCAGCTGCTGAGATATATGCCCTATTCCAGGGAGAACCTTGCATTTTATATTAATATTTATTTTCTAATAAATTTTTATTCAAAAGCAATCCTCTTAAAGAGGGATGCAGAATAAATATGTAGAAAGGAAAGGTCAATTATTCCCTTTTACAGCCCCTCTCTTCTCACCCCTCTATGATGACAGATTTTTACAGCTTGGTGTGTATCCCTCCATACATTTCTCCATGCCCACACAAATTAACATGTTTTGGAAAATACAAACGGGCTCCTTCATAATTCTGGATGACTTATTTATTTATTGCAATTAACAATATATCATAGAAATACTTTTAGGTCAGTAAGAGCTCATTCTTTACAAGACATGAATAATATTCCCTAAGAAGGGATATGCCACAAGTTATCCAACCATTTTTGAATAAATAGAAATTCAGGTTGTTTCCAGACAAATGCAATTGCTATCAAGCTTTTAGAAGAAATATTGAGGTAAATTATCTGTAAATATCACTAGGATCATTTTCTCTTTATCTTTAAACCTTTTCAATTCCCAGATATTTTCACAAGGTGTATGCATCTTGTTAACTGTGCACAGCAGGGTCCATGTCTGAAGACTGTCATGGAAGGCAGAACTCAGTCCCTCCCTTCTCCAATTCCCAGGCCTCATTTCGGTTGCAATAAACATTTAGTGAGTGTCCACCATGGCCCTTTATCACATACAGGTGAAGAACAGAAATACAGAAGAGAGATGTTGGGATAATAATAAAACTGGTCTCTAGGTCACAGCGATCATATAATGCTCAGTCACTCAGTTGAGTCTGATTTTTTGTGACCCTCTGGACAAAAGCCTGCCAGGCTCCTCTGTCCACGGAATTCTCCAGGCAAGAATACTGCTGGAGTGTGTTGCCATTTCCTTCTCCAGCAGATCTTCCCAACCCAGGGATTAAATTCATGTTTCCTGTGTCTCCTGCAATGGCAGGTGGATTCTTTACCACTGTGCCACCTGAGACGCCCTGGTTCTATAGTAAACTATTTAATTTTACCATACAAAGGCTCAGTAGTACTAACTAGATACTAAATACCATGCTAAGTGGTGATGCCATCTAAGGAACGTGTAGTCTATTAGGAAACATATTCTTTTATATAAATGATACAAGGGAGAGATTAAAAATATGACATATATGCTAAGTGTAAAGACTGAATAAGGAAGTAGCTAGCTACAAACTCCCCCTAGAATGCCAATTATAATATTTGAAGTTTTTTTTAATCTGAAAGCAGAGAGTCCTATACATTAAAACAAACAAACAAACAAACAAAAAAAACACATGTGGAGATGAAAGTATAGGTCAGAGTGTGAAAGCAGTCACTGAGGGTATTAATGATTCCTTCACATCAGTGTCTAGCTTGTCATCACTGTTACGCACCCGGAAGACCAACTTTGGCGCTTCAGTCACCTGGGTTCAGTTCTATGAGTCATTGGTCCATCTATTCAGTAACCACCAACCTTAGGCAGGCCTTATGCATGCCTTATAGATACAGCAGAGGCCAAGATAAGTTTCCCATCCCAACGGAATGTGTAATCTAATGGAGACTGGGACAGTAAGCACGGACTCTCAGATAGCGACGAGAAATGCAAAGACAATAAAGAGGGTGATGTGACGGAGAGGGCATGAAGGGCAGTCTAGATTGGATGAGGAAATGCATGATATCTGCTACCTGCATGAACAGAAGGAGCTATTGACATACACACATCTAGGGGGAGACCCTTTCAAACAGAGGGAATAGGATTGGCATGCATAGGCACAGAGAGAAAGCCCGAGTGGCCGGACTGAGGGGAGAGAAGAAAAGTCCCAAGGAAGTCAGGGGCAAGCTCATACAGAAGAGTCTAGACTGTATTTTAGCTGCCATGGGACTCCACGGGAGGGTTCTCGTCAGGAGTGACGTCATCCAGTTTGTCAGAATCACACCCTGATCACTACTGGGGAGGCCAGCACAGAAGCAGGGCAAGCAGTGGAGAAGCTAATGCTATGGATAGCTGGTCCAGAGATGGTGGTGGACTCAGCCCATGTAGTGGCGGGAAAATGACTCCTGGACCTTCTGCTAGAAGCCATGAACTTCCCACAGGCAAGCTACCTCGCCTCTCAGAGCTTGATTGTGTTGGCTTGTGAAGTGGGGAGTGAGGTGGGCAGGACCATCCACAGGTTGCATGCTGGTGCTCAGCACAGTGTCATGCAGGGTTCACGCTCTCCAAAGGCCAGCCATCCATGCTCACTCTCCTTTACCTGCCTGCGCAGATACTGAAAACATCAGGCGGTCCACAGTGACTGTGGTAGACTGAAACAGTGCTCAACCCTTGGGTGGAGTCGCATGCGATATCAAAACGTAGGAGAAAGTAAACAGGAAAAAATATAAGGAAATTCCTGTGGAAGGGCTGAAGAAGCTAGCATGAGGCCCACGTGAATGGAAGTTTTGATTGTCGTCTATGCAATCCTCACACTTCTCAAGGGGACGTGCGAACAGTCACTGAATTTAGAGAATCCTATTACAAGGGCAGAGAGATAGCTGACAGAATGGGGCTTTTGTTTTTCTTCCCCCAAATGGTCTGTGGGCTGGGAGAGGCCCTTTATGTCCCTGGTAAACATGAGCCCTACTGCAGGTGTTTGAGTTTATCACAGAGAGGAAATGACTTTTTTTACACCTAATTTAATCTGAAGCTATTCACAGTTTAAAATGTTTAGTAACGGTGACCTTTTTAATGACTAACACATTGCAGGTGGTCCTGTTGTAGTCAGCAGTTAATGTTTGCCATCAGAAAGAGAGGGAGAGAGAATTAAATGACCACTCTGTCGCAATTGTCTTTGCCATGCAGTGTTCAAAGGACAGCTGGTTCTGAATGGAGCCATAGTTAAGGAAAAAGGATGGGGTCCCCTGTTCTCAATGGGAGAACCACTTTCCTTTTCTTGGTCTTTCTCAGAAAGGAGATGTGGGCAAGACAGCTCAGAAAGAATTGTAAACCAGACACCACTAGTTGTCTGGGCCCATCTATGGGAGTTTTTCTTTTTTTCAGAAGACAGAGTTGTCTGGTCCATTTCAATGGCTCTGAGTGGATAAGGAATTGTTTTGGTTCCTGGCCGTTGGCTGGATTCCTGGGCTTTTCATATCATTTTGCACTGAGACCTGGGAGGCCATAGAATGTCTTGGTGACAGCTATCATTTCAGTTGAGTGAAGGAGGTCCAGAGAGACAGAGAGAGGAAATAATGGACCCTGTGGGTAAGAGCCGATCTCATACCCCAGGCCAGCTCTCTTGGCAGTGCCTCGCCCACTACGTTCTGTGCACCCACAAGGGGCTTTTGTTCTGATCACATCCAAACGAGGAGATGATCCTAGTGGCCTGAGTAAGGGTCTCATCTCTAGTCACTTTTCAGGGCTTTAAAATCTGTGCTACACCCTGAAGGCCTCCTTTATGGAGACCACAGCAGCTCATACATCAGATCAAAAATACCCTGAGTTTGTACTCGGCCTTCCAGGCAGTGCAGCAGCACACAATGTCAGCAAATACAGCTGGGGAAGGAGATCCGTAATTCAGTGTCCTGACTCTCCCAGCAAGCCCTCTCTAGGAGTGGGGCTGAGTGAGCATGCCTTTGTACCTTGGCTTTTTTTTAATAGCTCAAAAAATACTTTTTATAAATGCAGTGCATATCACTGTTTCTGCCTTTCCCTTACCCCTCGTTGCTTTCGGAGGCTACAAACTCCCCCTTTCCCCACTTAGGTGGGAAAAAGCAGCAATAGGACCCAGGAAAGGAGGTTCTTGAAGAAGCACCACTCCTCAGGGGCAGCAGCTTCTCTGCTTCACAGACTGGTGCCCTGCTGATCACCAAGAGCCGGGCTCTCCAAGTCCCGGGTGATTCAGAAGGCACCTGCTTTGTTCAGGCTGGCCAACTCTGATAATTTCATTCTGAAGTTATGAATATCCCCCCAGTCATCCATGTTGGGAGGCAGACTTCTGAGACCTGTGCTCTCCAATCAGATTCTGCCTTTCCAGCTTTCCTAGGTTGCGGGGATCACAGGTGTGCTTACAAGGAAAGCCTGCTTATTACATATCCCTAAGGGAAAGTGTGGCGAACATGAAGACAGAGATCTGTTGCTACAGGTCAGGATTCCAGGGCTTCTGATGAGATAACAGCTGGTTCTAAGGAACCCTCATAGTCCTTAGTTCTTTCATGCAAGTGCCAAGAATTGAAGCTACTCAGTGTCACAGATTAGGCCTGGGTTCCAAGCTTACTCTGCTTCAGGCATTTTCTTACTTTTCTTGTCCTTTCCTCCTCTTTAATAATGCATATCATTAGAGTCTAAAACTACAGTGAATGATGATTTCATGACTCAAAACATCCACTAAGAACTACTAAATTTCTCTAGTTAAAATGTGTGAGGAAAAGTTAGGTAACCTCCAAAAATTCATCAAGCATAAGCAATTAGAATTTGTGTGCTTTTCTCTTTATCTTTGTGATACTTAAGCGATAGAGTCCTTTTCTAAGGACTAATCCAAGTATTCTATGTAACCTCCCAAACAAACAAGATAAAACCACAGTCTTTTATTTCTAAGTTTTTTTCTTACTTTTATTATTACAAATACAATTTTGTAACAATCTCAATCATTTGAGTTTATCTCTTGCTACAAAATGGGGTTGTATGCATCTTGTTATTTCACCCTCAAAATCTTATAGTTTAGGAAAATTACTAATTGTGGAAGAAATAGAACCAGATATATGGATACAACCATGTATACTAGAAATGCTTACAAATATTAACAACATTCCCATTGATAGGACAACCTTATACATCTTAAAGAAATAAACATATAGTGAGGGCTTAGTCCTAAAAACAGTAAGCATTAGAAAAACTCAGATCCCTATTTTATATCTTATTAAAATTATACCTTATTGACATAATATCAGAGGAAGAAAAGATGGTTAATTTATAGAGTATCTTTCCTATATCTTGCTAGTTATACCAGAATCTTTAAGCTACGGGGAGAACCCATTCACTTAATACACTCTGTCAGCAAATTTAAAATAGCAGTATAAAATAAAACCATACATTTCAGAATGTAAGGAGGTAACTGTTTTCCCTGGGTGGCATGTGCAAGGGCTTCTAAAGGCTATCTTAGGGATCTATGTGTCATTTATTCGTATTTAAAATAATGTGTGGAAAGAAATCTAAAAATATTTTAGTTCTATCTCCTTCATCCTAGAGCATTTTCACCATGAAACTTCTTTTCTGAGCTGAAGATCAGTTAAAGTTGGTACCTATATTAATGTGAGTACTTTATTGTCCTGAAATTACGGCTTTTGAAGTTTCTTCCTTTCTGAAACAAAAAAGAAAAGCCTCGGTTGACATCAAAGAGGAGGTATTCTCCTCACTAGCAATTATGGTCCCTTAATGTTACTCAATATCCACCCAGTTGCAAACTGCCTTTGCTTTTTTGTAACATGTACTTATTTTGATCAACACCTTTAGAAAAAAAGTACCTAAAAGTACCCAACTACCTATAAAATTCTTGCTGGATTCTTCCTGGTGGTGGTTGTTGTGAATCAAAATACTCCTTTAATAATGCATTCTGCCATATATGATTGTGGGTGTTTTTTCTTTTAAAGAAAACATTTAATTACTATTGGAGAGTTGTAACTGTTAGCTGTGAGTTACCAGATGTGAAACCAGACACAAGGGTGAGATTTTACAATTTCAGCACAGCTGCTTACAACCAAATCTGGTTTAGGACACCGTCGATGGATTTAAAAACATTACATTTATATTAAAAATAGCCGGGCCTCATATGCAGCCCAGCTGAAGGTCTTCTCGGCAAACTTGTTAAAATCGGAACAAGTCTCCCCAATCAAAGTCCAAAAGCAGCTTGTGCACACTGGCTAATGACATATGCTGTCATTCCTGCCCTCCCCACCCCCCACCCCAACATTCTCATAGAGACACATGTGTCTGGACCTTTTGTCCGAATTCTAAATTAAACCTCCAATTCTTTTCATTTGTATATTATGTGCACTCAACGCCAGAATGTAAAGGCTCAAAAGGCATTGACAGTTTGTGCAGGCTTGGAAACCTTAACTTACTGCACTGAAGATTTAAGACAAAGTACTGTTTTGTCTCCCTGCCCACCCTCAGCCCCCTGGTATTTGAGTTTTTACAGTGTAGGAAGAAAATAGCTCTCCAAAGCTTACTTTTTCTTCCTCCCCGCCACCCTACCCCCGTTCGTTCTTGAATCTGCAGCTATTATTCCGGGCCAAATTGTCGCCATGCTTAGTGGAGCGTGTGGAACCAGGCAGGACAGCTGAAATAACTGGGACATTGACCACCCCCCAACCCTGGCCTTGGCCTCTCCTCCGTTCCTGCCATTATTTTAACAGGAGTTTTGAGAGTTTCCAAAAATGTATCCAGTGAAAAATCTTTCATTTCTTAAGCCAAGGCAAGCTGGCAGAAGTGGAAGACTCCTGTCTATAAGTCCAAGGCAAGTTTGAAGTACTACTGGTGTTGAGAACTTGGCCTCTCTAATAAGTAATAAATGGACCTGTTTAAAATGCATTCACATTGTACAGCAAGGCATCCGATCGTGGGCTGACTTATATCCTTCATTCTCCCCAGGCCCTTTATCTACCACACCCCTTTTCAGTATTATATCATGGGTTCTTTGGTCACCTTCCAATTTTTTCCTATACATATAAGTGTGTGTGTGTGTGCGTGTGTGTGTAGATACATGCTTTGTGCTGGGCTTAGTCGCTCAGTCATGTCCAACTCTTTGTGACCCCACGGACTATAGCCTGCCAGGCTCCTCTGTCCATGGGGATTCTCCAAGCAAGAATGCTAGAGTGAGTTGCCATGCCCTCCTCCAGGGGATCTTTCCAACCCAGGGATCAAACCCAGGTCTCCCACATTGCAGATGAATTCTTTATCATCTGAGCCACCAGGGAAGCCCAAAGATACATAAACTGAGGCAAATTAAGGTTGTTCTGTACCTCTCTTGTCATTTCTAATAGGTCTTGGACATGTTCCCATTATCAGAACAAGAAACTTCCTCACTCTTTTTAATGTGATAGTTTTTAATCAAATAGATATGTTGCATACAATGTTGAATGTGAACATTCTTATTTATCTGCCTTTGCTCGTAGCTATAAATATATCTGAAGGATAAATTCCTAGAAGTGGAAAGAGTTGGCTGAAATGGTTTTATGCGTGCATCTTAATAAGATACACAAATCAATGCATGTGTGTGTCTACTCTCTTACAATCTTTTGCTTGGTTTGGTTTTAAAGCGTCAGGTCCAGGTTGAAAAGCCCCACAGTACACACACTACCCTCAGTTTGAAGTTTTGTGGTCTCCATCAACATGTGTCATGCACACACATACTCACTCATTTGCTCACTGTCTCGCTCACTCTCGTTAGTATTCTGGGAGTTCTTAATACAGTGTAGGTGGGCAGTATGCCTCATGGTGTCAGCCAAGGATATAGGAACTGCATTTACATTGTCCAGATTAGTGCCATCCACAGGTTGCAAATGCTTCCTATTCTGGGGACACTTTTTAGGCCCCCACCACTTATTCTAGATTCCGTATTTTGACACATACTCCCTCCCTCACCTTCCCTGCCTCCTCCTGCAACTGCGATGCACCATGAAATGGACCATCCTGGAGGTGCCAGCCCTGTGCTACGAACTGAGATGGGTAGGCAGTATAGTCGATCTTTGCTTGAAGTTACATTCAACATGGAATGTGCAGGAGGTGACATCAACTCTCTAGCTGTGAATCGGGAATGGATAGATTTTTAAGGCATCCCCTGCTTTCCAGTAGCCTTTATTGCATTCTGTTTACTATTAATGTTTGCAGGGATATTGTTTACAGTCATGAAGCCCATGGGGGTTTGTGGTAGGGTGAAGTGGGGGAGGCTGAGTGAGGGTAAGATGGTAAAATCTCACTTTGGTTCGAAGACAAACGCTCCATGTATGTCTAGTCAGTAGACTTGTGTTTTCTCAGGTAAATAGTAGGTGAACTTGAGGAAGTCACTTTTCTTCTCTTGACCTGTCTCCCCGTCTCTGTAAGGAGTGGTTGGACCGGATGAGTGATTCTTAATGTGCACTAGTCTAAGGCATTCTATCTGAGAACAGGATTTTATAGCCAGATAGTTTGGAGAAGACATCTACTTTCATGGTCTCCTAAAGATTCCTAAAATTTAGCAAATTAAAATTGTTGAAAAGTCCTTCATCAAAGAACCATTACATTGTCTTCAGTGTTTCCCAAGAGTATTGGGGGAAAAAAAATTTTATGGATTCCTTACTAACGTTCTGCAGAGTTCACCTTGGGAAATGCCAAAAGTTCTCTGCAGTTCTCTCCAGTTCTAATATTCTATGACTAACTGATAAGCAGACACTAGTTCTCATAGACCCATCCTCCCTTCTCCTCAGCTCCTACAATCCTCTCAGTCACCACTTTTCACTCTCTGTCCTATACCTGTCTCCTCAGCTAGTCCTCGAGGGTCCAGACTCTATGCAGAGCACAAGGCAAGCAACATGTATGCAGGCGTGGACAGTCTGCCCTCTTCCACCTGCTGAGTTTCCTCACTTCTTTCACATCCCCATTGCCCAAGGCTCCACCATTCACCTGACCTCCTTCTCCTGGGGCCTATAGCTTCTGCCCACAGGGCACTAGGCAGAGAAACCTCTCAGGGGAGGAGGTTTATGTAGAAAAAGCCTCCAAATTTCAGATTTTAAAAAAAATAAAAAGAGGAAGCATCCAAAATCTAAATTCTCAAAAACCCAGGTGCCTTGGCAGTGTCTGTGGAGAGTTAATTGGCCTCTCCCCACTGTAATTCCCATAGAATAATGCCCCAGTCGGACCCTCTGAGCTGTCTTGTCTCATCCCCCAACTTACTCTCAGACCCCCTCACTACCCTCTTCTCCAGCCTCAAGGAGGGGTCAATGTTAGCTCCTCAAGTACTAATCTTTTCATGTGAACATCCAGACCTGGAGAAGGAGGGCAGGGAATAACTTAAAGCAGTTCCCAGGTGTACTCCTTCTGCCCCTTCTGATACCTTGTCAGAAGCTTTCTCTATCACACTTATACTTTCAGTTCAGTTCAGTCGCTCAGTCATGTCCGACTCTTTGCGACCCCATGAATTGTAGCACGCCAGGCCACCCTGTCCATCACCATCTCCCGGAGTTCACTCATACTCACGTTCATCGAGTCCGTGATGCCATCCAGCCATCTCATCCTCGGTTGTCCTCTTCTCCTCCTGCCCCCAAACCCTCCAAGCATCAGAGTCTTTTCCAGTGAGTCAACTCTTCGCATGAGGTGGCCAAAGTACTGGAGCTTCAGCTGTAGAATCATTCCTTCCAAAGAAACCCCAGGATTGATCTCCTTCAGAATGGACTGGTTGGATCTCCTTGCAGTCCAAGGGACCCTCAAGAGTCTTCTCCAACACCACAGTTCAAACGCATCAATTCTTTGGCGCTCAGCCTTCTTCACAGTCCAACTCTCACATCCATACATGACCGCAGGAAAAACCATAGCCTTGACTAGATGGACCTTAGTCGGCAAAGTAATGTCTCTGCTTTTGAATATGCTATCTAGGTTGGTCATAAATTTCCAAGGAGTAAGCGCCTTTCAATTTCATGGCTGCAGTCACCATCTGCAGTGATTTTGGAGCCCAAAAATATAAAGTCTGACACTATTTCTACGGTTTCCCCATCTATTTCCCATGAAGTGATGGGACCAGATGCCATGATCTTCGTTTTCTGAATGTTGAGCTTTAAGCCAACCTTTTCACTCTCCTCTTTCACTTTCATCAAGAGGCTTTTTAGCTCCTCTTCACTTTCTGCCATAAGGGTGGTGTCATCTGCATATCTGAGGTTATTGATATTTCTCCCAGCAATCTTGATTCCAGCTTGTGCTTCTTCCAGTCCAGCGTTTCTCATGATGTACTCTGCATATAAGTTAAATAAGCAGGGTGACAATATACAGCCTGACGCACTCCTTTTCCTACTTGGAACCAGTCTGTCGTTCCATGTCCAGTTCTAACTGTTGCTTCTTGACCTGCATATAGATTTCTCAAGAGGCAGGTCAGGTGGTTTGGTATTCCTATCTCTTTCAGAATTTTTCACAGTTTATTGTGATCCACACAGTCAAAGGCTTTGGCATAGTCAATAAAACAGAAATGGATGTTTTTCTGGAACTCTCTTGCTTTTTCCATGATCCAGCGGATGGTTGGCAATTTTATCTCTGTTTCCTCTGCCTTTTCTGAAACCAGCTTGAACATCAGGGAGTTCATGGTTCACGTATTGCTGAAGCCTGGCTTGGAGAATTTTGAGCATTACTTTAGTAGCATGTGAGATGAGTGCAATTGTGCGATAGTTTGAACATTCTTTGGCATTGCCTTTCTTTGGAATTGGAATGAAAACTGACCTTTTCCAGTCTTGTGGCCACTGCTGAGTATTCCAAATTTGCTGGCATATTGAGTGCAGCATATTCACAGCATCATCTTTCAGGATTTGAAATAGCTCAACTGGAATTCCATCACCTCCACTAGCTTTGTTCGTAGTGGTGTTTCTAAGGCCCACTTGACTTCACATTCCAAGATGTCTGGCTCTAGATTAGTGATCACATCATCATGATTATATGGGTCGTGAAGATCTTTTTTGTACAGTTCTTCTGTGTATTCTTGCCACCTCTTCTTAACATCTTCTGCTTCTGTTAGGTCCATACCATTTCTGTCCTTTATCGAGCCCATCTTTGCATGAAATGTTCCCTCGGTGTCTCTAATTTTCTTGAAGAGATCTCTAGTCTTTCCCATTCTGTTGTTTTCCTCTATTTCTTTGCATTGATGGCTGAAGAAGGCTTTCTTATATCTTCTTGCTATTCTTTGGAACTCTGAATTCAGAAGCTTCTATCTTTCCTTTTCTCCTTTGCTTTTCCCTTCTCTTCTTTTCTCAGCTATTTGTAAGGCCTCCTCAAACAGTCATTTGGCTTTTTTGCATTTCTTTTCCATGGGGATGGTCTTGATCCCTGTCTCCTGTACAATGTCACGAACCTCATTCCATAGTTCATCAGGCACTCTCTCTATCAGATCTAGGCCCTTAAATCTATTTCTCACTTCCACTGTATAATCATCAGGGATTTGATTTAGGTCATACCTGAATGGTCTAGCAGTTTTCCCTACTTTCTTCAATTTGAGTCTGAATTTGGTAATAAGGAGTTCATGATCTGAGCCACAGTCAGCTTCTGGTCTTGTTTTTGTTGACTATATAGAGCTTCTCCATCTTTGGCTGTAAAGAATGTAATCAATATGATTTTGGTGTTGACCGTCTGGTGATGTCCATGTGTAGAGTCTTCTCTTGTGTTGTTGGAAGAGGGTGTTTGCTATGACCAGCGCATTTTCTTGGCAAAACTCTATTAGTCTTTGCCCTGCTTCATTCCGTATTCCAAGGCCAAATTTGCCTGTTTCTCCAGGTGTTTCTTGACTTCCTACTTTAGCATCCAGTCCACTATAATGAAAAGGACATCTTTTGGGGGTGTTAGTTCTAAAAGGTCTTGTAGGTCTTAAAACCATTCAACTTCAGCTTCTTCGGTGTTATTGGTTGGGGCATAGACTTGGATAACTGTGATATTGAATGGTTTGCCTTGGAGATGAACAGAGATCATTCTGTCGTTTTTGAGATTGCATCCAAGTACTGCATTTTGGACTCTTTTGTTGACCATGATGGCTACTCCATTTCTTCTGCGGGATCCCTGCCCACAGTAGTAGATATAATAGTCATCTGAGTTAAATTCACCCATTCCAGTCCATTATGACTTTTAATTTTGATTTTTAACTTGTTTTAATGACTTCTTTGCCTTACATCAGGACTTCCCTGGCGGCTCAGACGGTAAAGCATCTGTCTACAATGCAGGAGACCTGGGTTCAATCCCTGGGTTGGGAAGATCCCCTGGTGAAGGAAATGGCAATCCACTCCAGTACTATTGCCTGGAAAATCCCATGGACAGAGGAGCCTGCTAGGCTACAGTCCATGGGGTCGCAAAGAGTCAGACACGACTGAGCGACTTCATTTTCACTTTCATTTGCCTTACGTCTGGAACTGTGCAATTGAATTTGTTTCCAGTCACATGAAGGTTTTTAAGTTACAAATGGTTGTCCAAGCTCCTACGAGTGCCACAGCCTCCTCCAACTAGTACTTGGGGCCCCTGGATCAGAGAACCTCAATATGAGGGTTAGGAGAATATGTTGCCTCAACAATTCAGGGACCACACTCCTAAACAGCAGGTGTTCAGTTCAGTTCAGTTGCTCAGTCGTGTCCGACTCTTTGCGACCCCATGAACCACAGCACGCCAGGCCTCCCTGTCCATCACCAACTCCTGAAGTTCACGCAGACTCACGTCCTCAATGATGGAGGTCCAGTGATGCCATCCAGCCATCTCATCCTATATCATCCCCTTCTCCTCCTGCCCCCAATCCCTCCCAGCATCAGAGTCTTTTCCAATGAGTCAACTCTTCGCATGAGGTGGCCAAAGTACTGGAGTCTCAGCTTTAGCATCATTCCTTCCAAAGATATCCCAGGGCTGATCTCCTTTAGGATGGACTGGTTGGATCTCCTTGCAGTCCAAGGGACTGTCAAGAGTCTTCTCCAACACCACAGTTCAAAAGCATCAATTCTTCAGCTTCAGCTTTCTTTATAGTCCAACTCTCACATCCATACATGACCACAGGAAAAACCATAGCCTTGACTAGATGGACCTTTGTTGGCAAAGTAATCTCTCTGCTTTTGAATATGCTATCAAGGTTGGTCATAAATTTTCTTCCAAGGAGTAAGCGTCTTTTAATTTCATGGCTGCAGTCACCATCTGCAGTGATTTTGGAGCCCCCCAAATAAAGTCTGATACTGTTTCCACTGTTTCCCCATCTATTTCCTATGAAGTGATGGGACCAGATGCCATGATCTTCGTTTTCTGAATGTTGAGCTTTAAGCCAACTTTTTCGCTCTCCTCTTTCACTTTCATCAAGAGGCTTTTTAGCTCCTCTTCACTTTCTGCCATAAGGGTGGTGTCATCTGCATATCTGAGGTTATTGATATTTCTCCCGGCAATCTTGATTCCAGCTTGTGTTTCTTCCAGTCCAGCGTTTCTCATGATGTACTCTGCATATAAGTTGAATAAGCAGGGTGACAATATACAGCCTTGACGCACTCCTTTTCCTATTTGGAACCAGTCTGTCGTTCCATGTCCAGTTCTAACTGTTGCTTCTTGACCTGCATATAGATTTCTCAAGAGGCAGGTCAGGTGGTCTGGTATTCCTATCTCTTTCAGAATTTTCCACAGTTTATTGTGATCCACACAGTCAAAGGCTTTGGCATAGTCAATAAAACAGAAATGGATGTTTTTCTGGAACTCTCTTGCTTTTTCCATGATCCGGCAGATGTTTGCAATTTGATCTCTGGTTCCTCTACCTTTTCTAAAACCAGCTTGAACATCAGGGAATTCATGGTTCACGTATTGCTGAAGCCTGGCTTGGAGAATTTTGAGCATTACTTTACTAGAATGTGAGATGAGTGCAATTGTGCAGCAGTTTAAGCATTCTTTGGCATTGCCTTTCTTTGGAATTGGAATGAAAACTGACATTTTCCAGTCCTGTAGCTACTGCTGAGTTTTCCAAATTTGCTGGCGTATTGAGTGCAGCACTTTCACAGTATCATCTTTCAGGATTTGAAATAGCTCTACTGGAATTCCATCACCTCCACTAGCTTTGTTCGTAGTGATGCTTTGTAAGGCCCACTTGACTTCACATTCCAGGATATCTGGCTCTAGGTGAGTAATCACACCATCATGATGATCTGGGTCGTGAAGATTTTTTTTGTACAGTTCTTCCGTGTATTCTTGGCACCTCTTCTTAATATCTTCTGCTTCTGTTAGGTCCATACCATTTCTATCCTTTATTGAGACCATCTTTGCATGAAATGTTCCCTTGGTATCTCTAATTTTCTTGAGATCTCTAGTCTTTCCCATTCTGTTGTTTTCCTCTATTTCTTTGCATTGATGGCTGAAGAAGGCTTTCTTATATCTTCTTGCTATTCTTTGGAACTCTGCATTCAGATGCTTTTATCGTTCCTTTTCTCCTTGGCTTTTTGCTTCTCTTCTTTTCACAGCTATTTGTAAGGCCTCCTCAGACAGTCATTTTGATTTTTTGCACTTCTTCTCCATGGGGATGGTCTTGATCCCTGTCTCCTGTACAATGTCATGAACCTCATTCCATAGTTCATCAGGCACTCTCTCTATCAGATCTAGGCCCTTAAATCTATTTCTCACTTCCACTGTATAATCATAAGGGATTTGATTTAGGTCATACCTGAATGGTCTAGCAGTTTTCCCTACTTTCTTCAATTTGAGTCTGAATTTGGTAATAAGGAGTTCATGATCTGAGCCACAGTCAGCTTCTGGTCTTGTTTTTGTTGACTATATAGAGCTTCTCCATCTTTGGCTGCAAAGAATATAATCAATCTGATTTCAGTGTTGACCATCTGGTGATGTCCATGTGCAGCATCACATGGTAGTTCTATTTTTAGTTTCTGAAGCAACCTCCATACTTTTCTCCATAGTGGCTGCACCATTTTACATTCCCACCAACAATTTTGGAGAGTTCTCTTCTCTCTACTCCCTCTTCAGCATTTATCATTTGTAGATGTTTTGATGATAGCCATTCTAACTGATGAGAGGTGATATCTCATTGTAGTTTTGAGTTGTATTTCTCTAATAATTAATGATTTGAACATCTTTTCATTCATTTCATTCAAAGGACATTTATGACCTCTAAAATGTCATTATAGATGGTCACATCACTTTTATGAGAGATGAAGTGTAGCAGGTCATCTGCCTTAAAAGTTTAAGGCAGAGTGTTCCCCAATTCCAGCCTAGCCAGTGTTCTTCTGGCACTGTCTCTACTCTGGAGTATGTTCTATGGCTTCTGAAGGAGTGTAGGCACTGGGAGACAGGATGCCTTAGATTCCCCTTGTATTTCTTCACTCTTATTTTCTTATCATGTCAGTCTCTTTTCCCTGCATGAATTCTCCCTCTTTTGCTACAAGTTTCCTCTTCCTAATCATTTTCAGATACTTCTTTCTTGTTTCCTCCCTTCCTATTTCTCTCTCTCTCTGCTTCTCTGATTCTTTTCTTTTTCCATCTTTCTGTACTTTTCGCCACCTCTAAGTCCCCCCTCTTATTCTCCTTTTCTTTCTCCTTCCCTTTCCTCCCCTCCACTTTCACTCTTCTTTTCCATATTTTTACTTTAGCCTAAGAGCCCACATGGGCAATGCTTTTGCTTGCTTGTGGTATCAGGGCTCAAGTGGTTAAAAAACAGAAACTGAGTTAGTCATTAAGTAAGACTTTGCCATAGCAAAAATCCCCTCAATGAAGTCTAGAGGTTCAGAGACTTAATCACCTCTGTGTATGACCAAGTCACATTCCATCCCTAATGTTGTTGCCAGGAAAAAAAAAGATTGATGGGTGAGGAAGTCGATATGAAGTAGAACGGAGTCTCCATTTTACAAAGCAAACATCTTGGAACTCTCAGCTCACTCAGGATATGCCAAATCCCACTCAAGCCTTGCTTGAGTAATTGGGCAGGAGCTCCTAAAAAAGCAGTAATTCTGGAAGAACCGGCAGATGGAGAGGGACGATGTCAGAAATTCAAGAGCGATTAAGAAGATGGAGGCATGAAGTGTGGCAAGCCTCCCTGCATGGCTACTGGGAATTTTTTCACACATAGAGTAGCAGGGGCCTGCGGAGGGAAGGGGGGACATCCATGCAACTCCCACACCTGCTGCTGGGCCTCAGATTTTCACCTCTAAAGCAGGAATTGGGGATTCGATTATCTCTGAGATCCCTTTTAGTGTTCTACGATTGTGTGATGATTAATCTAGATGGTCAGGTGCCTACCTAAAATAACGAACAGGCAAGGATGGGACTGATCTTTTACTGTTTGCCCAGCACTGTCCTTTGTTCTATCCAGCAAACCATGATTTTTACTCTTAGAAAGCTTGCCTAGTCTGGGAAATAAATAAAAAGCAGGTGGGAGGCTTGCAAGATTTTTTAAAAATGAGTTTTAACTCAGCTTCTAAAAGGAAAAAAAAGAAAAGAAATTGAGAAGAGTGGGAAAAGCAATCATAGTCAACCTACAACTGAATGGATGAGAACACAGGTAATTACTCCATAAAGGTGAGACAAAAGACAGGATGAGAGGATTTTTTGGCTGGTTTGGGAGGAGGGTAGGAATCTTCCTGAGTAACGGAGTTGTCAGGACCGAAAAGTAAAAACAAAAATCAAACTACAACTTAAAAAAAAAGTTACAGGGCTTGAGGATGCCTAGGAACCTTAAGAAATTGGAGGAATTTTGTTAAAAGGCCCCAGGAGTTATAGGAGCTGAGGCGGATGTGCCCGGAAACCTCTGTCACAGGTCTTGAGATGGGTGGCTGAAACCACAGCTCCAAGTACCATTTATAGCTGTGTCCTCTCTTTAAGGTGAGAGTTTCTCCATGAAAGTGTCCCGTGAAGATAGCTGGCCAACAATAACTCGACAAATTTCACTAGAACTGCTGTAGGTCTCTTATGTAAGACCCAAGAGAAGGCGGACACTGCCAACAGCTCCAGGCAAAACCAAGAAGTTATTTTTGTGTGAAATGCAATCAACAGTCCAGAGGAAATGTCATGATTTACTGTATTGAAAATCGTAATTATTTATCGAATAATTTTAACTACTGACTTTTGTGAGGCATTAGATAATAAAGAAGAGGAGACAACTTTCTTCAACAATATGGAATGAAACTGGCAGGCTTTGGGGTTTGATTCAAGCCTGACTTTAGCTGTGAGATTTTGAACAAGAGACTTAATCTAGGCATTCATTTTCTATAGTACTTACCTTAGAGAAGTTTTTTTGTGTGTGTGTGAGGTTTGCATGTGACAAATTGTGATACACGTTCAAAACAGTGCTTACCTCACAGTATACAGCAAATACTGCTATAACAAATTGCCATGAATCTAGCAGCTTAAAAAACATAAAATTATTATCTTACAATTCTGTATGTTAGAAGCCTGTTATTGGGCTAAAATGAAGGTGTTGGCAGAGCTATATTTCTTTGTCAGCTCTTGGGGAGAATGCAATTCCTTTTCCAGCTTCTTGGAGGCTGCCCACATTCCTCAGCTTGTGGCCTCTCCCTCCGTCTTCAGAGCAACAACACTGTATCTCTATGATCATTCTCCATGGCCCTGTCTCCCTCTGACCAAAGCTGAGAAGAGATACCTGGTTTTAAAGGCCAGTGTGACTGAACTGGGGCTTCCCTGGTGGCTCAGGGGTAAAGAAACCACCTGCCAATCCTGGAGATACAGGTTCTAGCCCTGAGTCAGGAAGATCCCCCGGAAAAAGAAAGGACAACCCACTCCAGTATTCTTCCCTGGGAAACCCAATGGACAGAGGAGCCTGACGGTCTACAGTCCATGGATTGCAAAGAATCAGACATGGCTCAGCAACTTAACAACAACGACTGAATTAGGTCCACCTGGATAATCTAGATGATCTCTGCCCGCCCCCCCCCCCCCCCCCCCCCGCCATTTAAACGTCTTTAATTTGATCACATATGCAAAGTCCCTTTTGCCATTACAGTAACATCTTCACACATTGCTGGGATTCAGAAGTAGATATCTTTGGGGTTTCATTAATATGCCTAACACACACATGCTTAATCCATTTATTATCATTATGAAGTGACTTTCCAAATATCAAAATAGATGAAATATTCTCCAAAGCTGCAAAATAACTTGAAGAGGTAACATTTCTGAAAGGAGGGATAAGACTATGTATTTTTATAGCATCTAAATTATGAAAACAAAGGGTGGTGACTTGGGCTACAAAACTCTCTTGCCTATGCACATACTTTCTCGGTTTATTTAAATAGTAACTAGCATTTATGGGGTCTCTGTCACACACCAGGCATTATTTTAGGACATTTTTTCATATACACTATCATATTTATTATAGCAACTGTGACATACATCAAAGAATCTCCTTAAGAAGGATGACAGAAGAAGCTCAAATAAGTGAAGTCACATTCCCAGGCTTCCATGGAGAGAAGATGGCACAGCTGGGACATTTCTAGGTGTTGAGGTCTATCCTCAAGCTTCAGTCCAGTCCAGAGGCAGAAACAATGCCTGTTTGAGTTAACCGGTCCATCTTTGAGGTGGGGCTTGGGTCTGTAGGACATATTTTCTCTCCAAAGACCAATGGATGTACTGGATTCTGAGTAACTTCCCAGAAGTACATTGTAGTCCTTGCTTGAGGATCAGAAAGGAGGCCTTCGTGCAAAGGCCAATGACCTTCATGGATAAAGCACTGTAGTACTCATCAGCAAGCCCCCCATCCCTGACGTGCACTGCTCCCTGAGATGTAATTGAAAGTGAAAGTCACTCAGTTGTGTCTGACTCTTTGTGACCCCATGGACTGTGGCCTGCCAGGCAACCTCTGTCTATGGGATTCTCCTGGCAAGAATGCTGGAGTGGGTTGCTGTTCCCTTCTCCAGGGGATCTTCCCGACTCAGGGATCGAACCTGGGTCTCCCACATTGCAGGCAGATTCTTGACTGTCTGAGTCACCAGGAAAGCCCAAGATATAATTGGGTCCCCTCAGAATCCGATAGAGCCCTGTTTCCCAGAAGTGCAACCACTCAAATCAGCATTTGGTCTCTATTCCAATGTTTCTATCGGAGCGGAAGCCAGACTTACTCGTGACTTGCTGCTTTTCTACAAGATCATATAAAATTTCACACTTATGATGAATGCCTTTGGACTGGGGTTTCATAAAACCATTTAGTGTATTAGAGTCTATTAACCAGCCTGAAATCATGACCCCCATTTAGCAGTTATATAGACTGTGGCAGCATTTAATCCATACTGGTTGATTTGTATAACATTTATGATCTGAACCAGATCCCTTAATGCCTGAACTCATAACTGTTGGCTTGAAATATGAGCAGCTGGAAAGCACAACTGGCAGAGCCCCATGTGATGCTGGGAGGAGTGCGTGCAGATGCATTTCCTGAAGAACAGAGTGATTTGAATGAAAGAGGCACAGAGTGAATGGGAAGCTCAGCCACACCTGTTCTAAAGGAGACACTTAACTGCCCATGTTCATCAGTCCTTCTTCCTTCCTAATGGAATCCAGATTTTGTTCAGTCTCGGCAGACTCCGGGTGACTCAAGAGAAGCTGACTTTGCCGATTGGCTAAAGAGCCCAGGCTGAAGCATGGAGAGCTAGGATTTCTCCCAGTGACTGTTTGGTTCCAGGGACGGGCTCAGGACCTATGTTGGCTTAATTGGGATGAAGGTTAGGGTTAATATTCTATAATTAAGGGAGATTTTCTTTTCTCTCCTATGGACCCTATATTATAAAGACTACTGTTCCAGCATTGACAGAAGTCATTCTATGTGCATACCAAAATCCACCTGGGAAGAATGCGGTTACATGTGTGTTACGAGGGCTTCCCAGGCAGCACTAGTGGTAAAGAATCTGCCTGCCAATGCAGGAGACTTAAGAGACACAGTTTCAATCCCAGATGAGGAAGATCTCCTGGTGTAGTATATGGCCCCACTCTATTCTTGCTCTGAGAATCCCATGGACAGAGATACCTGGTGGGCTATGGTCCATAAGATCACAAAGAGTCAGACATGACTGAAGGGACTTAGCAGGCACATGTGTTATAAAAGGTCTTATATTTTACCATATTTGCAAGCTAAAAAATTGGACTGCTACAGTTTCCTGGATGCTGGAAGAAGACACAAGACTCCTGGCTCAGATACAAGGACTTTATACTCATGGCACAACAAATAGCTTGAACGTCAGCATATTTAGGTCCGGTCCCTGAGCCACATTCCTTCAGGCTGATGCAAAAAGGGCCACAGGATATGTGTGCACACTGGAAATTCTGAGTTTAGGGTATCTATATCTTCTATGATGGACAGTTCACACACCTGCCCTCATTTCCAGAGGGAAAACACTATCTCTCCCTCCCAAAGATATTTGCTATAACAGAAATCCTTGTAAAGGTAATCCAGAGTACAGTTAGTGCCTCTGCTTGCAAGATGTGCAGAAATGTGGAAGGCCCATGCTGAATTAACTCCCATCTAAAAGCTGGCACAGGAAAGAGGTGTTGCCAAGAAAACCGCTGAAGAACGGAGCTGGAACCCTAATTGTGCTCTGATTATAGCTCACTACACCTCTTGATTTTCTGTTCAGTGAGATAATTTCCTTTTTGTTTAAGGTAGTTTGGAAAAAGGTTTCTTTGACTCACAGCTGCAGTGACTGGTAGAACAATCGTCTGAATTCTTTTGGGATTCTTAACTCTTTAAAGAGTATGGATCTCAGCCTTTAAGGAGGGCATTTAGGAAGCTGCATTTGTCTTTGAGAGGGGGCTTCACTGGTGGCGCAGTGGTAAAGAATCCTCCTGCCAACACAGGAGACGCAGGCTCAATCCCTGGGTTGGGAAGATCTGCTGAAGAAGGAAATGGCAACTCTCTCTAGTATTCTTGCCTGGGAAATCTCATGGACAGAGGAGCCTGGCAGGCTACAGTCCCTGGGATCGCAAAGAGTCGGATGTGACTTAGCGACTAAACAACAGCTGTCTTTGACAAGGAAG